>NW_023501076.1:0-357500 GCF_014066305.1 Letharia columbiana
AATATGCCTTAGGCCCTGGAAGTCCAACTCGCAAGTCGGGGAAGGAGAATACACCTCCAGGCATACGGCAGTCAAAACCAGCGACGCCCAATCAAGCCGCAGTATCACGTCAGGAGCCATATCAGGCTAGGGACACAGACTCTGGCGCCAAGGGACGATGCAATCCTCAAAGAAGTCTGACACCTGAAGAGCTGGAGAAGCTGCAATTGCCCAAAGTGAAACGTCTTGCGAACGTTACCCAGCTCTGTCAGTACTGCCAGTGAGCAGAATGATGTCTAAATCTAACGTCTCTAGATTTCTTGGACCACTACTTTGATCTCCTGAGTTACGTGCACCACCGCCAGAGTCGTGAAGCGCTCTTCAATTCCCAGTTTCCCGCCCCTCCAGACACTCCTGCAGAAGAGTACGAAGCGGCAAGACACAAGTATTTGGGCAGAGAACGGGCAAATCTTCGGAAGCGCCGCACAAGACTCCGTCATGGAGACTTCCAGATCCTCACTCAAGTCGGTCAAGGTGGCTATGGACAGGTGTATCTGGCAGCCAAGAAAGACACCAGAGAAGTCTGTGCCTTGAAAGTAATGAGCAAAAAGCTCCTCTTCAAATTAGATGAAGTCAGGCATATCTTGACAGAAAGGGACATACTGACAGCAGCCAAAAGTGAATGGTTGGTGAAGCTACTATATGCATTCCAGGACGACAAGAGCATCTATTTGGCAATGGTATGAATATTCTGGTCTTTGGTTTCGAGCCTAGATTGACTCTTTACTCAGGAATACGTCCCAGGAGGCGATTTCCGGACACTTCTCAACAATACTGGTGTACTGCACAACCGTCACTGCCGCTTCTACATCGCCGAGATGTTCTGCTGCGTTGATGCCCTCCATCAGCTAGGCTACATTCACCGGGATCTGAAGCCTGAGAACTTCCTCATCGACTCTACCGGTCACGTTAAGCTCACAGACTTCGGCCTCGCAGCTGGCATGCTTTCCCCACAGAAGTTCGAATCAATGCGAATCAAGCTTGAGGAAGTCGGCCAGCTCTCCATGCCCTTCGGCAACCCTATGGACCAACGCTCCGTCGCCGAACGACGTGAGGGCTACCGAGGCTTGCGTGACCGCGAGGTGAATTATGCCAAGTCTATCGTCGGATCTCCTGATTACATGGCGCCCGAGGTACTCAAGGGCGAAGAGTACGACTTCACTGTCGACTATTGGTCTCTCGGCTGCATGCTCTTCGAGGCCTTATCCGGATACCCGCCCTTCGCAGGTTCCACTGTCGACGAAACATGGCACAATCTGCGTCACTGGGACAAAGTGCTCAAGAAACCTAAGTTTGAAGACCCGACTTACTTCCTTTCTCCCCGTACCTGGGATCTGATCCAGCGCTGCGTCAATTCGAAGAAGAACCGCTTCCGTAATATCAGCGAAATCTACAAGCACGCTTATTTCGCCGAAGTCGACTGGTCGAAGTTGCGAGAGCAGCGAGCCCCATTTGTCCCCGAGTTAGATGGTGAAACAGATGCAGGCTATTTCGATGACTTCAGCAATGAGGCAGATATGGCCAAGTACAAGGAGGTGCACGACAAGCAGACTGCATTGGAGAACATGGCGGATCGGGATGAGAAGATGGGCAAAGGGTTATTTGTTGGCTTTACTTTCAGGTATGCCCGAACCACAGTTTGTATTCCTACAGGATTACTGTGCTGACTCTTGCCTTCAGACACCGAAAACCCACCGTCGATCCCAACGGCAAGCCGACCAGCCCCCGCAAGACCCTCCCTACAGATGGCTCTTTCGGCACTATCTTGTGACGAGCTCGATAGTTCTTTCTTCACTTCAATGTCTGTTTTACAAGCAACATGTTTGCCATGCGCCACGAATGTCTTTTCTCGAGCTATCTTCTTCCCGGGACTTTGAAAAATGCAGGCAGCATTGAATATTATGGTAATGAAACGGGTCATGCCTACGAGAGACGGGGTACATGGCGACTGCGTCTCCTGACTGAACGATAGAAACGGGCGCCAGGGTACAAATAGCATAGCATGTGAACACTCGAATGCCTCTTCACACGATGAAGGAATGCCCCAGAAACGCGAGTGATACCTATCTATCGCTAGTGCAACTCCATTCCTTACTAAAGATACCATATTAAGATACAAAACCCTCCTCCGCATCCAACGCTCTATCTCTCTCCAACGCCTGGCCTTCTCTGCATCTGTTTTCCAAGCTTTCACGCCCTTCGAACATGCCAATCCCGAATCCAACACTCGGAACCAGTTATTGACGCTGACGCTTTTTCTTTTCACCCCGCTCTTCCCCCCCACTGCCCCAGGGCTTTTCCCCTTGTGGTAGCGCCCAAGGATCCTTGCTTCCTTCCTTCCTTCCACCTCGCTTTGCATCGATACCCCGGCCAGCTACAGCATTGTAGCCACTTCGCTTTAGGGGGCTGTGCCCACCTCTTAGCTGCGTGTGGTGCGCTTCTCCTGAACTGCCTTCGTTGCTGGTCGTAAAGTTGCTGTCGAATGATGGAAAAGACACTCCGAGCGACCAGGAAAGCTGCTTCTGATGTGTTGGATCTTCTGAATTTCCAGGAGCTGTGTCCTTTGACCCAGCAGCTGTAGAATCCCTGGTTTCTTCGGACGTGGCGGTTACGCTCTGATCTTGCTTCTCATTTTCACTGCGTAGCTCTTTGCCCTTGCTCTCCCTCTGCCCATGCTCATGAGGCTTCTGCTGCACTTCGTCCTCCGTCTCCTTGACCTCTGGTTCCGGCTCCTCATCCTTTACCTCAGTCACTCTACGCACGTCGAACTCTCCACCCAAGGGTCTGAGCTGGGGATCAGACGTTGTCATGCGGTCCTCCTCTTGAGGGGTGCTGACCCGGTAACGATCATCAGACCAACGTCGACGATCTTCCCCCATTTCAGCGAAGATGTCTTTCAGCTTGCTGACTTGATTGAGAGCCACAGATGGTATGAGGGCTACTGATGGCGTTAGTCGCTCTTCAGAAGGAGTTCGACGGCCGAAGGTGCTTGGTGAAGGTTCAGATTCCGTACTATGTTCACTTGTGAGAGAACTGTCCGATTCAGGATTGGCAGTCTGAAAGGCATCCTTGTCTTTCCCGAGCTCGCGGACCAGGGTTTGCGGATCCGGCTTGTTGATAAGCAATGGGTGCCGACGCTGTTGCTGTTGCTTCTGCGAGGGCGTGCCTCGGGACGACTTGCCAGGGCTATTGGTTGTAGCCTTCCGGCACTCCGCGTCAGCAGGCGATGGCTCGGAAGCATTCTTTTCCACAAAACGAGAGGCATTTCTTGACCACTTTTGCATCTCACTGGTTGATGAATCGCGTTGTGGAGTTGTGTCCAGCAGCGCTTTGGCCCACAGGATTGACTGAGCTTCCGCCTTTGTGGTCTGCTGCTCCTGTGCGTCTGAGAACGAGTGATGGACGAATTGCGAAAGTTGCTGTCGCAGTGACTCTATTTTGGTCCAAGGTGGCGAACCAGCCAGAAGTCGCTTCACAGCAGTTGCCTTCTTGACAACTTCGATCATTTCATGTTGCTTGGTCCATGCATCCAAACTCATCCCTGGTCCTATTTTGCCTTTCTCGTCAACCCAAGACAGCATAGGCCCATGTTTGTTGGCGTGTTTCTCCAATGCGTCCCCTCCCTCGTCTATGGTTTCAAGCAAAATCAGTTCGGGGTCTTTAATTGTGAACGGGCTGGTGCCAGAGAGGCTTCGAAAACCAGCCTCCCTCAGAATGGTTTCAAGGTCGTTGTTTTGTTTCTTTGTCGAGGCGTGATCGGAAGTGCTCGTTTCGGAAGAATGTGTTGATGTCGGATCGGAAGAGTTGAGACTGTTGAAAGTGGCATTGATATGCATCGCGTTGACCAGATGGAAGACTTGGTAGTTGTTCTTCTGCGCGTAGTACCGGTCAGCGTTCGAGACCTCCATCACAGTCTGATGACTGATCTTTGGCGGGACCACTCTCACTCCATCGTCCATCAGGAAGGGAGTCTCTGGTTTGGGAAGGTCCTTCGATTTGTCGGTCAGCAGGGGGCGCGCCCCAGTGTCAACAGTCAAGACAGCAAAATTTAGTTTCGTATTTCCCGTTGTCTGCACACTCGAACCCATCTTCGTGCCTTCAACGGCGAGACCTGTGACCTTGGAGGGAGTACCCATATCGTCTTCACTAGGTGCTTCCTTCACAGGTGTGAAGTTTCGAGGCTTCTTCTTCTGGTGTGTCTTGATCGGTGTTAAAGGCGCCGCTAGAGAACTGGATCGAGGTGGTATTGACGGTGCACGCTTGCGCGCTGGGCTCCTCAGAATCGCCCGATCGGAAGGCGATGGTGAAGGCTGCATTAACAACATGCTTGGAGCTTGCTCGGGATTCTCTTCGATCGGCCCTAACGGGAACCCTCCGGATTCGACGTTAGAAGGGTTTTGCAATTCTCCTTGAACACCTTTGGTGCCCTTCCCTGTCTCGGAGGGCGCCAAGCTCGGTAGGGGTTCTGATTTTTGTTCTCTAGCAGTCTGCCCAGCCTCGCGAAAACCAGGAAATAGTGTTGCCTCCGACGACGAACAAGCTGCCTGATCCATAGGCGACAATGGCTCCTGCGTAATACTGTTCGAGCGTTCAGTCCGGGTACTAGACGACAGCGTCGTGGAGCTTAGGATGGACGGGCCGGTGTCTGCAGATCCTTGTGTTGAACTGCTGACATCTCGTCTCATTGCTTGTGATATTGGCTCGAGAGGCACTGCTGACACGGCAGATGTCCCTGGTCCAGGTGCAGGTGCGGTTTCCGACACCTCCGCTTCATCGTTCTCCCCACTGCTGGGTTTAGGGAGATTAGCAACGGAAGCCTTCGGCTGTTCGCCATCATCTTCCGTTGGATTGCGGCCTAAAAAAGACTGGTCCGGGGTTTCTAGATCTTTCGGTAAGGTAAAAGCGGATTCCAAAGGGACTGTAGGGGCTATCATGTTGCTGGCTTCGATCTCGGACCCACCTTGCTTTCTATTTCCTTCCAAGCGGCCAGATTTCTTCAGAAATTTGCCAGCATCATTTGCAGAAGGCCTTGCCCGAGCTGTTGGCTTCGAATTCCCAGAGGCAGGTTGTACCAAGGGAGGCTCCGACCCTTTAATATCGGGCCCTGGCAACTTATTGGAACCTTGAGATTTTTTCTTGGGGGCTTTTGCGCGGCCTTCAGCGTGCCTCGAGCTGGAAGCTTGGTGGCCCTGCTGAACTTGGGGCTTGGCAGTGAGGGCCGACACGATCTCCTCGACCCCGTCACCGGTAGACTTAAAGGCCTGATTGGCATGCATTTCTACGCTGGCGCCTGGCTGAACGAGTGCGGGATCCTGGTTCATTGGTCTCGAATCTACTTGGCCGTCTGTACCAGACTGACTCACATGGGCCGTTGATCCTGCTTTGCCATAAGAATCTGGAATTGCAACTGCTTCTTGAGGCTGTAGGCCTGACTCCTTCTGGCCCACGTCCACTGCAATGACACGCTCAGAAGGTATTCCCGTCTTTCCTTCCGAACTGCTGGTAGACTGTTTCTTCCCTCGAGCCGAACCTTTCGATGATTTGCGGCCATGTTCAATTTTTGATTTCCCTACACGAGTGGAGTCTTCGCCCTTGCATGACTGTGTTGGCGAGACATTGGATACTGGCCGCTTCGATTCTCCGTCGCTTCCATGCTGATAGTGGCCTGGTGACGCGTACAACTTGGGCCTGGGGTAGTTTGTACTGAGGAAACTTCCTTCGGGTAAGCTCGCAAATCGCGTTTGAGGTAGACGTTCCAGTGCTTCGGCAGCATCAACAGGGCTCTGGAAGCTGTGGTTGCTGACGTTAGTACTGCGTACGATGTTGCTGACGGGTATAACATACTCTGCAAATGCAAATGAACGATTAATGTGATATTTTACTGGCGAAGATTCCCTGGGCTCACTAACGTCAAGGAGCCCTCGACACGGTCTAAGTAGATGCATCACAGCAGCTTTGTCGAAGTCCTTTGGTAGTCCACCGATCCAGATCGTGCAGCCCTCCTGCACTGGACGTCTAGGATTTTCATTTGCCCTTGAACGCTCTGGGGTTCGCGGAAATGGGGGTTGACTAGCGTTTGGCATGGGGGCGAGCGCGGGTCTCTGGAACTCTGGGATCGGGTCTTGTCGATCTTGAGCGTCCATTTGACGATCTGGAAGTTGGTGTCCAAAGGCGTGTGGGTCTAGCGGCTGGGAGTGGTGTGGTCGCACCTGTGTCGAAACAAAGCCGGCGTTCTCTTCGAACGCTTGTCCCTTTGCACTGGCTCCTTGGTGCCGCACATTAGTTGGTATGGGAAGGTTTAGTACTGTGGGACGCGGATCTTGGGTTGGTCCCTGTAGTTCATGCACAGCTGGCGAGTAAGGGTTCGACACTACACGTGAACGACCCTCCATTGCAGGTTGCATTGACATCTGTCCATAGTCAGGCGGGTGATGAAATGTCTCCTGGCCGTTGCCTGAGTTGTGACCTGGAGGCAAGTTGGGTTGTTGATAGTAACCAGAATATGGCACACCTCCTGAAGAAGGGCGTATTTCTTGGCCCAACGGTATGGCATCAGGCGATCGAGGATAGAATGGCAATTGTATGTTCTGAAGAGCAAAAGATCGCTTCGGGTTTGCACCATTGGATGCCTGACGTGGGCCATTTTCCGTGTTGGACACCATTCGGGCATCGTCTGAGGAAGTTTTCTTGGGGTTCTTCTTTCCCTTGGGAAGATTACCATCGAAAGTTCCTATACGGCTAAGGAGCGGAACAGGTTGGGTCGGAGGGGCCAGTGGGTGGTAACTGAACGGACCAGGAAGACCTCGAGACGGTATGGCGACATGACTATCCGGAGGCCAGGAAATGTGGGCATCCATGGCGTAGTGAGTTATGGGATCACTATGGAAGTCCCCACGGCTTGTGCTTCCGGGATAGACATGTTCTAAGACCTCTGTTGATGGCGTGAGACGTGGGAGAGGAAAACGTGCTTGCGAAGTTGGGCATTTGCCTGGAGGCCCAGGCAAGTGGCGAACTAAACCTCCTTGCTGTTGAGGCTGACCGTGCTCTGGATTGGAGCTTGCTCTCATGCCCTGCGCAGCGGAGAGTTTTATAGGGAACGGGGACCGCGCTGGCGCTTGTAACTGTGTGAAACTGCGTTGGTTGTGCATCATATGTGCATGTTGTATCTGGAGACGAAGTGCGCTTTGACGAGCTTCTGCAAAGTGATCATCAGCGTATGCGCCTCATTTACAAGGAAGATAGTCATACCATCGTGGTCTTCTTGCTTTTTCAGATTTCTGATCTGCATCATCGCCTCTGTTAGGAATTCAATCCCATGCTCTTCGATGTCCTCCTTGGTAAAGAGGTCGGTGAGAGCATGGTAAGGTCGTATGTATGTGAAGGCTTCACTATTGGCGCTTTTCCAACGGCCCACATAATCCTGGACCCTCGTTGCCTTTTGGGCGCTGACGCTTGCATTGAGTCCGGCAATGTACTCCAGGACTGCGCGAAGGAACTCAAAGCCATGGACCGCAGCGTCGCAGTAGTCAAAGTATTCATACACGTCCGTGTCCGTAACCGGCGCAGTGATCGCTTTACATACTTCTGGAAAGTCTTTCTGAAGCTTTGATACCATAGTCTGCTGGTCTTCGATGGGATTAGATCTGAGGATGGTTCGCATGCTAGGGATCTTTTCGCGTCGAGCATATTCGCCGTTGCACGTAGAAAAGATGGCCTTCCCATCGAAATGGTAAGCCATGGTGATGATGATGTGAAAAAGCAGATGCAAGGATGCTTCAATGCTCTATGCTCTAGGAGGCCGTGTTGTCGATCTTGGAAACCTAAGTGTTGACAGCATCCAAGCACAAAGTCATGGGGCGGGGATCCGGTATCCAAGGCTAGTGGGAGCTCTTCAATGTGTCATGACAGTGGTGCTGGTGGAAGTAGCAACCGTCGTCGCAGTGGAGCAGGGTCGTTGCGTAATTGCTTGACCGCAGTTACCCTTCTTAGAGAACTGGATGAAAGGAATCCGATGGCTCGCTTCTTGAGGGTCACCCAACTCTTACAGATTGAAGATGTTGGAAGATGGTAGAAGTGTGAAGATTCAATTACGCCTTGGCATTGTGGTTGGGGACAGCGTAAGTGTTCTGACGTGAGAGAGCAAAATATGGAATTAGCTGCTTTTGATAACGGTTGCTTCACTTCAATTGACCAGCGGCTCGACACCATAGCTTCACTCATTATCCATCTTTGTTATCACAACAAGATGCCTGGTTTTTCAATTCAAGGGAGGTAAATGACTCAACACTCATTCCTGATGCGTCGCCGGGAAGAGCAACCACTCTCTCGGTCTTTGAATCTTCAGTATTTTACGGGTTCAGCGAGTTAATGGGAATGCTCAAGCGATTCAACATGGCGGTCTCGTCATTTGCTGATTGTAGCATGCATTTCATCGCAGTGGCGCTTTCGTTTGTCAGCAAAGCAATTAGTATTCCCTTGTACACCCTTCCATCCAGCAAATTCCCTATCCTACACAGAACCAGTCTCTTTCGGTAACTGAGAAATCATTCTCAGGATCTCGGACTCATCATCTCCAACGACTGATAAGATGATCAGTACGTGTATGTGTGCCAATCGACTTGCCTCGACCTACCAACGTTACCGTTATTCCAGTCCACAGTCTACAGGCCAATTAGTATTCTATCTTCAAATCCCAGTGCAACGGCGCACTCACCACGGGCGGCTTGAATGTCTTGGGGTTTTCTCCCAGCTTTCTGATGACATCTCCCGAATCCTTTGCCCCCTCGACTAGCCGACCTGCATTCCAACCCCCAAGATATTCTAGAATCGTCCTCATCTGATCTCCCGTTGGTGGGTCCTCTGTGATGTTCAATTCAAATTCCGTACGCTGAAGCTTGTTCTGATGCGTGTGGTCTGTAGCCTGGTCTTCGGTTGCAGTCTCAGAGGCATGGGCGGAGATCTGTTTGAGAAGGGTGAGGACTCGGAGGGAGGCGGGTACTGAAGGCTTGTGGAAGAGTGCTGGGAGAATTTTAGGTTAGTGTCATTTCTTGAACATAGATGGGGAGCTGTTGGACAGGTTTGGAGATTAGTCGGTGAACAGAAAAAGCTCCGTTGTCATCGAGATATGTCTGGCAACCCAGATTTTGCAAGGACTTACTTATTACATCGAGGGACTTATGAAAGCGGAACATTGTGGTTGTGATCGTAAAGATCAGTATTATACGCTCATCAAATTTGGAGGAGGTGGAGCTTGGAAGATCAGAGGAGGCTCCGCAGGAAATGACTGCCAAGCCCGCTGGGCGAGCACTAAAAGTATGGAAAACCGACGAAGCTAGGTGCTTTCTTTGGATCACCAGCACTACTTTACATACGCGTGTGATCCTTTGTCAAATAACTGGAGACTGTCTGATCGATGACTCCCTTCCGAATGTGCGTACGATCAATGCCTCCCAGAAAGTCATCATCAGCAGATGAAATCCATTCTCCAAAAGATTTTATCTCAGCAGAGTGCACGAGCGGCTAGAGCTCTCTTTATTACTTGGTGCTGTGTGCCTTCACGTACTTCTTCCTGGGGCCAGACCTCTGATATACTAATGATCAGATAATGTGGCAAAGGTCATGCATAGAGTGCGAAGTCTCTGAATGAGCTTGTTGAAAGTCCTACAATCCAGGCGCGTTCTTCATGTTATCTGCAATTGGATTGACTGTGATGCGTTTGACTGTCTGTATTCAGTATCCTGACAAAAAGAGCCGACCTGTTCTGGTTGACACCAACGACAATGTGCGCAAATGAAAAGAAAGGAATTCGAACTTCCCTCACTACACAACTTTTGCTACAGTCTCTTAACTATAACCAAGCCAGATATGGATGCACATGGTGAGGTGTACATAGTCCAGGTCAGTTGGCTTCCCGTTACGTCCGAGTGTGCTCCGAGTACGAGGTAGCTACAGCACATCCTCAGCGACACTAAGTATCCTATCGTCTACCATTTCGCCGAGCAACAAGTCACCCCTGTCCAAGTCTTGAAGCTTTTGTTCATTCATCGATCCGCCAACCCTACGTCTCCGACACTTCTGCGATCCAGGGCAAATCATCTGCCAGCCTCTGCTGCTGTCCGCTTCAGAGCTTTGAAAGCATGGCCTCGGCGCCAGACACCTTAGAGCACAAAGATTAGCTTTTGTGCAGTCACAATTCGTTCAAGCTCGTCGAGACATACCGTAAAATCCCCGCCAGGCTCGTTCTCTGCATATACGATCTTCCCGTGATCGATTACCATTGCATATCTCCCAGTCCTGTCTGCCCCACGTGTCCAGCCTATGCTCTTCGAAACGCTATGTCAGGGTCGGACATAAGCATCTAAAGTCCTATCAGCCAGCGACGCAGTATCAGCCTGCTGAGTCTTAGGCTCACAATCTGGTCGTTCTTGACGCCATTGGCCTTCCCCCAAGCGCTCATGATCCAAGCATCATTCATAGCAACTACAAGTACAATATCAACGCCTCTGCCTTTGATATCTTTCAGATGTTCAATGTAGTCAGGAAGGTGGCGGACCGAGTAGCCAGGTGTGAAGGCCCCTGGGACAGCTGGATTATAATTTCGGAGTCAGGATTGCCTATTCGAGGGGTTGCATTGAGCCTTGGAACATGTCTACAGAGTCGAAACTCACGAGACATGTCTCAAGACTCAAGACTTGGTCCAAAAGGGGAAAGATAAACTCCGAAAACACGTACCGCAGAGCACTACTTTCCTGTCTGCAAACTTCTTGCTGGCGTTGTATGTCTGAGGAATGCCGCAGGATGTGATAGTCTCCTTCTCTTCTGTGTAGGGTACCCAGCTGCAGCGAGGGAGTGCTGAAACTCAGTAGGTGCACAGCGGCCGTGGGGGCAGCATGAAGAGCGTACCTGAAGTGAATGCCCTTGGGAAACTCGTCCCCAGCTCTGAGGGCGGTCATCTCTAGCTTCTTAACCGAGTGACCAATGTGACCAAATCACGGGCAGAGTTTTGGGTAAAGGTTTGGATATCTTGAATAGGTCCCGTCGATTACTATGTAGTAGGTGAAGAGTTCGAGGGCCGTCAGAAAGGTCGGGAGTATGTTGAGAAGGATAAACAGCTTGGCCATCGTGATGTTGATTGAGGGGGTTGCAGGAGGGGGCCACCGGGGGCAAGTTTAGAATACCGACCGCTCGAGAAGGTGTCCCTTAGCACTTTGGAAGGTACTCGTGAATGGAGGAGCGAAATCTATTTGGAGTACAAAAAGGGAATAAGTTTTAGGCTACGATACCATGCTTCTGAGTCTCATGTTTCGCTACTCAAGTTCGAACGCGCTTTCCTGGGACCCTTGCACTTCTCATGGAACAACGACTTCAATTCCTTGGACAAGCATGGCAAGGAGTATCAGAGATCTCACAATGCAAGGGCCCTGTGCCTTCTTGACCTCCTCAACAATCCCCCCTAAGACCGTCACTAGCTTTCTCAACCCAATTGCGTTAGCCGTCTTCCATTTGGTCAACTGGTCGCCGATTGACTTCGCCTTAATATCTTCGAACTTTCCCTGCTGAAGCCTTAGTTGGTTGTATAATATGTATCCGACGCTCCGGTAGTATGCTTCAATGAAGTAAAGAGTCTGAGAAAACCACAGATCGGCCAACTTCTGCTCGATGTCAGAAGTACGTTTGGCGGGTTCGGAGCGCGTTGTCAACTCCAACACTGCCGCAGGGGGTACATTGTGTCCGCCTTGAACTACGGTTACTCGGCTGCTAGGTTTCTCCTTTGTTTCTGTGGGGGCTGTAGGCCGGCTGCCAAGCGATAAGGTCTTCACAAAGTCAGCATGGTTGAGAAGGTCCCCTGCATTCGCCTTTTTCGGAGAGTCTGGCCCCTTCACACGTTCCTGCAGGTAGGCGTCGACTTCTGAGCGGACGAGTAAACCCAAAACCCCGAATCTGTATCGCACGATACGATGACGAAGTGCCACCCTTAGCAGACTCTGAAAGCTGACTATACAGGTTCCCGAACGCCTGACGGTAGCCATGGAACATTGTGCTCGGCAGCTCTTCGCGAGTCTGCTTCTCGATCCGAATAAGAGAGCGGTATTGCCTACAATTTCCACGCCGAACTTAAAAGCATCTGATTCGAAGCCATACCGCATGGACTGGCGCCTGGAGTGTAAAATGTCTTTGCGAGACATCACAAAATCGTTATCTTTGCAACACAAATTTTTTTGAACGGCAAGGTTTACAAAGGAATGATCTACTGCAGTCTTGGATCTGCTTAAGAAAAGAATGCTCGACACTGAGAGTTTTGTTGTGGACGCAGTCGTTATTGGACAACACTGAATTGCAACGACGGTTTTTCTGACTTTCACTCTGAACCCCTGAATTTTGCACCCTGCCAGTCGATGAGATAGCTTGCGGAGTGACCTACGATCACTAACCACGTCGACGGCCGCGAAGTCGAAGTCCGGCTGATTAGTCTGAACAGCCAGAACGAAAGGATTCAAAGGCGAGCTCGGGTTCCGGTCCGTATTCTGGTCGATGTACCGAGGACCAAAGTCTGGCTTCAGAGCTGGAGCAGTGGCTGGTGGACTCCACATTGGGGGTACGCCTGAAGCTGTCGAGATTTAGTGAAGCCACTTGGACCAAAGCACAAAAAGAACAATACGGATATTGAACTGGCACCAGCATTGTTGGATTCTTCTCGTCAAGCCAATTGTAGTATGAAGCCACCTCGAAACCCGAGATCTTGTTCTGCCCACATTTTCCCAAGCCAGATTTAGCCTTGGCTATTGAATCGCCAACACTGGCATTGCCCTCTTTAGTATTTGCCATGCTCAGCTCCAAAGGATAGAGTAGAAAGTAGAACTTGAATCTGAGCAAAGAGTAAATCATAGTGGAGAGGTATGTACGTAAGTGTGAAATCTCAGTTCCATGCAACCAGACTAGGCAGATACACACCTCTTTTTTTTGTGGTTTCATGCATGCTCCGTGTCTCGGCTTGCCGCATGCTTGACAGCTTCGTCAAGTTGTAAAACGGCGGCCTGATTGGAGCAGATGTAACTACACCCAACCACAAAAAAAGGATTCCATGACAGCACGTATTTAAGAGAAAGATGCTTTGCTCGCCTTCAAAGCTGTCCACAACTGTCTATAAGAGCACCTTGGAGGATATCTTGAACCGCGAGCAAAGTTCGGAGGAGTCTGACAGCTCACCGTCTCTTGCAGTGAGGACGTTAAATCCTTCAAAGAGCATTATTAAAAGATGCATCAATATCGCCAGAGTGTCTGTCAATTTTGCATTTGCAAATAATGATAAATTATCAACCAGTCAATCGCCTGCCCTGGGTTACTTGTTCGATTGACATCCTCTCAGTACTTCTGAGCGCCAAAAGGACAGACTCTCCGGCAGAGGGGGTAAGAGGAGGGTTGTGACAAGACCCAGGCCACTCCGAACCCGCACTTTAACATATCATCCGTTGTGGTCCGGCCCGGCCTGTTCAACTCAGAGGCGGCAGCCTCTCCTCCAGATACTTCTCTAAGTCATCGATCTCTTTGGGGTCCGCCGAATGGGCCAGTCCCTTGTAAGTCCGAAAGTCAACTATCCACCCCATTTCTCTCAGTGTCTTCGATGTATCTAGGCCCCACTCGTGCTTTACCATAGGATCCACATCTCCGTGGCCCATGAAGATGGGCGTATTTTTGTTTGCGCTCTCTGATTTGACGTAATCTCTGATCTTATTATGTAGGAGAAGGTAGCTTGAGAGGCCGAAGATGCCGGCGAGTTTATCGGGACACTAGCACACCTCAGAGTCAGCATTCCGATTTAGAGATAGATTTTCACGTCATAAAACATGGTGAGGGCGTATAATGCGTGGCAGGACGAGTAGTTTGCTCCCGCAACATGTCTCGTAATTGGAAACTCGGTATCAGATACGAAGATACAAGTCCGAAAAGTGCCTTACGCTTATGCCAGTGAAGAGGGATATTGCTCCTCCTTGAGAGAACCCACCTATAGTGTGTTAATGCAGAGACTCTGGGCCCGTAGAGGCAGAGATGTTCATACCCAGTACGATGCGTGAGGACGGGATACCCTTCTCGATCTCGGCTTTGATAAGAGAGGTGAAGTAATCGCGGGACTTGAGGATACCGGGCCTGATCGATTTCGGTGTCAGTATGTTTGTTTTGAGGTCAATTCACATCATGAATTGTTTTCTGGGAATCCTCTACTCCTGTGGCAAGTGTCGTAACTCAAAACACAGTAGGAATCTGGCAGGAATTGCAGGGAGCAAATGACTCACTGGTCGTGAGCTTGAGCAAGATCGCCGAATGTTGTCTAAAAATCCCAGTCAGCACTTGGTCATCGGCATCGCTAGCCATCATGAGAGATTGATCCGCTCAGCACAAGAAGACGAACGCGTGGCCGTACAATGTCATACCAGCCGGGCATTTCCATCCCAAAATTTACAGTCACTGGTATATTTGGTGCGTTAGGGAAGACGAAGGCACATTCACTGAATTTGCCTCGTCTTCTGAAGTTCTCTGCAATTGGCATCCTGTAGGATCATCAGAGTCCAGGGTTGTAGCCATTAAAGAAGAACGGCTTCCGAAAAGAGCTTTGTCCGTACCAGCCTGCTCCACTGTAAAAAGGTTAACGAAGTCGCTGGGAAGTCGTACTAGCATCTATATTACCTGTCCCCCAATCCATGCGCCCATATCACCGTGGCTGTATGCTTCTTCAACGCGGGTACGATCAAAGGCGCTGCAGTTGCCATGTTCCACGGGATGAGGAAGAATGACGGTGCCGCTCGGCCTGTGCCTAAGTAATTCGTGGAGTTTGCTGATCTACGCAGGGATTTCGTTGCGGATTTCGGACACTTAAAGATCCGGACACTTAAAGATCCGGCGTCGTCATCGATGTCAACCTTGCCGCGTCTTAGCCTGTCATCATCGCCCCGTACTTAAAGTATACTCCCTCCCTAAGGTACTTAGGCATCAGCTTTGGTTCTCTTTCTCTTTCTCCTTCTTCAATATCACCTTCCATATTCCAGCAATAATGAAGCTCATCCACATCTTGCCGATTGCGGCTCTCTCCACTGCGTTTGTGATTCCCGACGAGCAGGTCATGAGCCAGGTAGCCATTGAATCTGACCGAGCCCCGGATTCCTTCCTTGAAAAAATCCCTTCTAAAGACGAGGCGATCAAGCAGTTCCACAACTCTTTCACTAAGCTCATAGACACCTCCAAAAATGCCTTTGACGACGCCATCGAATACGCTACGGAGACTACAGAAGAGGTCTCGGACAAGGCCTACGAAACTGCCTACCATGTCAGCTCATGGCTAGATTCTGCCACCGACAGGGTTCAGGAACTGGGAGAAGAAGTTGTCCTTTCCTCCGAGGATGACGAGGAGCATCACGGTGGTAAAGGCCGCAAAGGCCGCAAGGGTCATCATGGCCACTGCAAGAAGCCGAATCTGACTGTGTATGAGCTCATCTCCAAGAGCAAGTACACCACCAAGCTCGCCGCCTTGATCGACGAGTATGAGGATGTTGTTGAGCTCCTCAATGGCACCGCTTCAAATTATAGTATGTCTTCTTCTAGAATTGATGTTTATGATCGTCAAGCATGAACGCTGACTGGCGACCCTGCAGCTGTTTTTGCGCCAACTGACAAAGCGTTCGAGAAAATCCCGGAGCATGCCCCCAAGCCATCGAAGGAGGAACTCAAGAAAATCTTACTTTACCACGTCTCGGAAGACTTCTACCCAGCAGGCAAAGTCTTGGTCACACACACCGTCCCGACCCTGCTCTCGGTTGACACGCTCGGCATTGGGCCACAGCGCTTGGCTACGGAGATTGGTCTGAAAGGCCTAACAGTCAACTTCTACAGCCGCATTGTTGCTATTGATATCGTACGTCTTCCAACACCTACCGATAGAGGAAGCTGACCACGTCCAGTTTGGAACGAACGGCGTTATCCATGGCGTTGATAGCCTACTGATCCCACCCCCAAAGATTGCCAGCATCATTCAGTTCCTCCCTGGCGAGTTCAGCACCCTTGAACTCGGCCTCACAAAAACCGGTCTTCTGCCCGCTATCGCGGACACCTCGAACCATATTGGTGGAACAATTTTCGCCCCCTCCAACTTCGCCTTCCAGAAGCTGGGTCCGAAGATCAACGGCTTCCTCTTTAGCAAATATGGTCAGAAATACCTGAAGGCTCTTCTAGAGTATCACGTCGTCGCCAATCAGACACTGTATTCTGATGCTTACTACAAGTCTGAATCTGTGGACAATTCCATGGAAAAAGATGGCATCCCCAAAGGTTTCTTCCACGTAAGTCATGTCCCCTGCTCGTAGGCTCTGTCAAATTTTTGGCTAAATTCAATGCCTAGATTGACCTCAAGACTCTTCTTGACGACAAGTCTCTCAGCGTTGACGTCGCCCGCTATGGCCGTTACATTACAATTAAGATTAACGCCTTCTCCACCGTCACGATCGAGGATGGGATCGCGTCAGATGGTGTCATTCACGTCGTAAGTAATGTGCTCGTCCCACCGAAGGCTGTCGACCGTGGCGTGCAGCACTGGGATGGTGGAGAGATGACGGTTGAGGAGCTCAAAGAGAGGCTTGAGCCTTTGATGGGCAACGAGAAGCCGCAGGAATTGTGAGTGCCAGCCAGGGTAAATGCAGACTGGTCGAGCTTGGAAGTCAAAAAGCAGTACGGCGAATGTCGATTGATGATGAGATATGTAAAAAGGAGAAAATACTGTAAAAACCATATCACTTTCAAGGCATACTACATCGCTTATAAATCGTATCTTGTATTCTTTTGTCAGGCACAACCGTAACGTATCATCCGTCTCGATGATAGATGACCCCTTGAAGTTAAATCAATCAGAACCCGAAATGGCTGGTCAGTAGCGACTTTAACATCCAAACGCTCGATACTCTTTTCCGACTTCCCAGTCTGTCAGGTTCACGTGCACGTTTAGGTAGGGCGAAACAGTGGTTGGCTCAGAAAAGGGTTCTTAAAATCATAGATGCATTCGCTACGATGCCCGAGGCACCTGCGATCGATGATCTACGGCTGCTCTCCTCTGCCGCTATGCAATTATTTATCGTATAATCCACTATCGCAGAGAACGCAGATGGAACATCTGTATATGCAAACTTTTTCATGCCTGCCAGCTACTCCTTGACTTCTTCAGCTGTTGGCAAGTCGATAGCACGATAGAGGAGGATCAAAGCAGAGTGACTCTCGCCTGTCACAGTCATTAGCATCAGACAACCCTGTCGTGTCGGAATGCAAGACTTACCACCACCACTTAATGACTCAATCTTCTCCGTCCCGACCTCGCTTACTTTCTCATCGTTGAACCACCACCACTTGCCATCCTCCTCCTTCCTCTTGCCAGTCTCATGATCTATCGGTCCTTGCTTCTTGACATACGAAGTGTAGTGTCCGCTATCTGCACTGGCCCCCTGATGAGTCACCACACCCCTGAGCTCATATAGTCCAGACTTATTAGATCCTTCATCGGCCGCGAGCTCTGGGTTGATGAGACCGAAAAGCTCTTTCTTAGCTGCTAATATCGATGCAGCTCGCTCGGAGTCGTACTCGGCGTCTGTCTTGTACACAGCGTCTGTCATCTCCTTGTCATCGCCCTCCTTCTCGGCTGCCTTGTCATTGACCAGCTTCTTCTCGTCCGCCGGACCCTTCGCCTTCAGCTCGTCCGCAGCACGGTCTTGTTCTTGCTTATGCGCCAACTTTTGGCGTTTGCGGGCCCGCACAACATCCTCTTCATCCTTGCGCACTTCACGGACTTTGTCACGCACGGGCACCAGCTGATTTCTCAGCGTCTCGGTGCAGAACTCTACCACGTCCAACTCCGCTGGGAAGGTCACCTTCTTCATGATCTTCGACTTCTTACGAATAGTAGCCTTCCACCAAAAGCGGATGAAATGAACTGTGAGGTATTTAGGGAGACGCGAGATTAGGGAGGTTTTGGTGTAGAGGGCATCGCGGTCAAGAATTGGAGAGTGCTTTTCGATCTTCTCTTCAAGACCTTTGAGAATGCCGTCGCGAAGGTGATTAGTGGCATTGAGGATATGGCAGTCTAATTTCAGGAAAGCATCTTCGCTCAGAATAGGCTCCTCGCCTGCTTCGATTGCTGCTGGCTCGTCACAAGTGAGAGTCGAGGAGAAGCGGCCGGCAAGGTACTTGTCGATGAAGGAAATCTCTCGTGCGTTTTTTGTTTCTTCGGCAGAAGACGATGAGGTCGACGGGACTGGAGGAGCTTTGATCTTGAGCTTTTGCCGTAGTTGGGATAGGATCTGTGTCCATGCTTCTTCGGCATCTTGTTGTGCATAGCCATGGCCGGTCCTTGACTTCTCTGCAAACTGGGGGAAAGTTGTCTGTAGAGCGTTGAGGAAGATCAATGGTGGGAAGCCTTCTTGTGTCTCGGACATTTGCTTGTATAGGTCTCGAAGAGAGCTGGTGAGGTCGACTGATCCCTGTAGGCCGTATTGACTAAGATCTACCCCCCGAGACGAGCTTGCTCCTGTATACTTCGAAAGCTGTTCTTGGAGTTCCGGCACGGCGCGTAGAGTCTGTAGCGTCGAGTTCATGTAGCACGTGTTACCCAGATTTTGCAGGCCAGCGGGCGTTGCCCCTTCAGCACTTGCCGCTTCTGCTTCTGTCATGTCTTCCATAAACTTCATCTTCTCTTTTGGTCGCTCAAGGGCCACGCGTCCACTCTCCGCTGGAGTGCCCATCATCATGAAGGTTTGCCCGGGCTTCGCCCCAAGCTTCGAGAGCTCGGTTTCATCTCTGAGCTGGCCACCTTTGATGAGGATTTTTTGACGGTCTGGTTCAACACCTGTCAGGGAGTATAGCTGGTATTTAAAGGTCTCTCCTGTCGATGTAGGGTCCAGCTCCACCTCATGCTTCTTGCCTTGGTGCTTCACAAACACTGTTATATGAGTCAGCTCGCATGGAAATTGGGGAGTTTCGGGTCTCACCCTGAATCGCCGACATGATGGGTAGCTGCTGTTGCCAACTCACGGACGTAAAGATTTGTTTGCCCGGAGTGTAAGTATTACTATGTTTACTGGCAGCTGGGGCAAAAAGTCACATTGGGAGCTGCCGAAGATTAACCGGTCAGTGTCGTGGTGCTGCTTTTGTCCGTTCTCACACTTGGGCTCAGGCAGCGACCATACTGGAGCAACGTAATTCGTTTGGGTTTCAAAGGGAACCTGCCTGGCTTGCCCTGTTAGACATCTAGCAAGTCTAGAACTTTCATGGGTGTAACAGAGGATAAAAAAGGTCATATTCCAGGCAATGGTCAGATGCCTCTCTATCCCTCTTCTCTACAAAGCTAACCTGCTTTCCCAGTCTCAATCCCTCCGTCCTTACCTCCTCTGCGTCCGGTCTTCCCTGACTGCCGCATTATCCCTTTCGAATTTCGGGTCCCAGACATCTGAACGCCATAACGTCCCCGAAATCGAAGCCGCCAGCTCTCCAGAAGTCCTCCTTAACCCATTGACCGTCTCCCGCAACGAGAACGAGAAAGTCTTGATCGAACCGAGCATCAATAGTATACGAGTCAGCATTAAGATCAAGCAGGCAGATGAAATCGAGAACATACTAGTACACAAATTCACGAGATTTCTGACGCAGAGAGCAGAGGCTTTCTTCATACTACGGAGAAAGCCTGTAAAGGTCAGCCGAGGTCATTGTGATCTCCTTGGGAAATAAAGCTCGGGCTGATATTTCTTGTTAGGGATATGACATATCATTCTTGATAACGAATTCCCATACGGAGGAGATGCTGAAGCATAAGCTGGTTGATTTCATTATACAGTTCATGGAAGAGGTAGATAAAGAGATATCCGAGATGAAGCTTTTTGTACGTCTTCCTGGATCCTCGCAGACTACCATACCACAGTCTAAGTGTCTCTCCTCTCGCTGAACGCAATGATCTGACTGTCTGAACAGCTGAACGCGCGGGCAAGATTCGTGGCAGAATCTTTCCTGACTCCGGTTTGCTCACTTACACTTTGCAACTGGAATTAGGCTGATGAATCAATCTAGTTCGACTGAGTGATTTGCACCGCACAGGTGCATCATGTCCTATGACTGATTGCAACAAATACGAAGCTAGCGTCCTTTCCTGTTCTAGCCGTAAGTCAGTGGCTGCTGACGGTTGGATGGGTCACGGATGCGTCTCTACCGGTTGGCTCGGTTTCCTCTGCATCAATGCCACTGTGAGACACAAATTGACCACAGCGAAGCAGGGCTGGCAATAGCTTCAGCTACCACTACTGGACCTGGTACCACGTTACTTCCTGTGAACTTTTCCAACTTCCACCAAGTGTCTGAAGCAAAACGTTTTCCCAATCTTCCACATTTGGCGTTCTCACGCGCTAATTTCCACTTTCTCTGGTTGGCGGCTTATCGAGATCACCCTTCAGGTCATGAGCACCGAGTATCTCGATAGACTATGCACCTGCCCTTCTGTAAACCAATGACAACATTCTCGGCCAGACTTGAGAAGAGCGCCTACCGTGGATTGAGGTGATGATTGCGTAACGTGAGCCGCTTTGCACCCTTTTTCCTGACCGTACGCCCAACATCTCAGTCATCGTAGGCCACTTTCCAAAGGAAACCAGCGGTCCAGCAAGGATGTTCAACGTGCTTATAATGATGTAATGAGATAGCCGGTATCATATGCACCATGGATGCTTTGCGTTCGCCCAGCGCTGCTTTGATGCTTAATGCTGTCTGTTCGCTCTTGACTCTTTGCTCTCTAGAACGCTACGTATCATCTTCGACGATGCGTGGGTTTTGAGGAAAGCGCCTAGCGAGTATGATTTGGGATTGACTTAAAAGGGACGCAGATCAGGTGCTGGAGTCCCAGGTGATTCCAGATGCCCTAACTTAGAGGGGGCTTCTTGCCTGTTTGGTGCAGAATTGGTACGTTCGTCAAAAGCGTTCTAGAAACCTCACTGAAATCAGTTTCCATCTGGCAGCAACAGTGCGCTCGTACCGTGACCATGGCACTTTGCAGAAAGGTCTGGACAGTCGATGGTATGATTCGATCCACATCCAATATGCAGTCTACTTTGACGAAAGATGCAGTTGGCTCCGTATCTAGACGATCTTAATGCCACTCGATATCCACTTACTGGTCTGTCTCACTCAAAGTTGGGGTAATCGAACGAAGCCCGCGCGTGAGATTCTGATACTTCCTGTACTGAGACTTGGCCATTCGAACAATGTTCTGTGCCCTTGGCGTTGTCGTCCGAAGCCCTCGAGTTGAACGATATATTCTTTGGAACCAATCACAGAGTCTCTCCTGACCTGGTGCTGATACTCTCCTATTCGCGGAGCTCGGCCAGGATACGAATTGTCTGGTGGCAGAGATGTCAGCCTAGGAACATAGGGTATGCAACTCGAAGCCACTCAAAATTCCTGCTGGTGGAGTGAAACTATGCACTTTTGTAAGAACGCTGTCAAGGCTTCTCCTGCACTCCGGACATTCAGAGCATTGGTCGGGTTCAGGACACCTCAAGGAAGCTTTATGCGTCCTGGAAGATGTGCTAGGTCAAATAGGTCTCTCATTCCAAACGTCGGTGGATACCGCCAGGCTCCTCTCGTGGAGTTGCTGCTCGCTTGGCTAGTGTGTTTTGTAGGGTGTGATGTCCGCGTTTCGTCCCATTTCCCTCACGACCACCGACCACTCAACTTTTAGACACCTTATGGCTCCAATCTCTACAGCTGGCTAGCATCTCAACGGATCGTATCCCGCTTTTCTTGCACGGTGCAGCTTCACTAGTCGCATCTGGTGTTGCGAGGTGTAGCTTGTTGTCCCGTCGCAATTTTACCTCTTGTCGAACCATTTGTGTATTTGCATCAGGATCAGAGCTCAAGTCGCTCTGTCAATGTAAGTAGACACCTTTCTGGCCAAAGCATAACTCGCTCGAGTTCTTCCACACATCGGACAAGGACCCTCTTCGTGCGCTCACACACGCGTCACTCAAGTTTAAACGTCCTTGACCTATCTTCCCCGATTAAATTCATGGCAACTGGAAATGAGGCTGACTCTGAAAAAGAACTCGGTGTCAAGAGACTCATCGCAATCTTGTAGGTATACCTCTCCCCTATCCAAAGCACCAATAGTTGTGGAAGATTTTGTAGCACCTGATTACATTCAGGGGATCGTTCTCATGTGATCTTTTGTTGGCAGCGCTTGTTAGCATCATGCAGTGTTGACACCGAGTTGCTCAGTGCCGAGCATGGATTCGACGGAGTCCCCTGAATGGATGTATGAAGAGGGCGATGCATTGGCGGAAGGGACAATAAAAACAACAAGCAGCCGCAAATCTTCTGCAAATCCAGCAGAACCTATCAAGAAGACTAGACTGTTCAGCCTGGCAGATTCACCCAAGCCAACCGCGGCAACTGTGGTGGCTGGAAGCGGGTCAACACAGCTCAATCTTACTACCTCCGCTTTCCATTCATCTCAGAACCTCGACATCTTGGAACCTTTCTTCGAATCTGATTATCCCTCACAAAGATTTCGACCCGAGGCATACGAAGAAGAGGACTCAGCAGAACCATACTACTCTCCTCCATCAACATTCATACCACTGGCATCTCCAAATGATATGAAAGTCCAAGATCAAACCTCTTCGTCGTTATTGTCGTCAGTGGCCCAGGTGAGAGGGTCCTATTTGTCAATCACCTACAACACTAACTTCTGACATCTCAGACGATGACTCCTTCATCAAATCAACAGTACCAGGGACAAAAGCTGGCACCCACTCCTGTGTCAGACCAACAGTACACAGGAGTATCTCTGGACCCAAAGCAACGCGGTAGTCTCACTTCCCACGGAGCGTTCATGCCCTCTTCAGCCCCCCCTCGCGAGAATCACAATCGAGGAGATATCCAAGCCGCAGAATTTCTCACAACTCTACGCAGTGCTCAAGGGTCATCAACTCTAGGTCATTATCACAAGGGTCCTTCATTCAGCACGATGGCCCATAACATATCGACGCATGCTGGGACCAATGACAGTCCGTTCAGTTCCGAGGCTGAGATTCATCCAAGCTCAGGAGTTCCTTTGAATCAATCTGACAAGACCATGCCCACCACGACACTACCCCAAAATGCCAACTTCCCTCAGCTTGCAGAACACCAAGGAATCCATGATTGGAACAGTAGTGTTTTCGACGACCGCTGGCTCTTGCAGCCCGAGGAGATATGGAACTTAGAGGCTCGGCGTGAGTCCATCATCACCGTATCCCCTGAGAGGCAATCTTTGAACCATGAAATCTCTCACGCTGTTGATCAAATGGGCTCGCGTATAGAGGGATCTCGGCGCTCGTCAACCCAGAACGCGCATATGCAACGCCTCGTTCGTGAAGCGGGAGATAAGAATGAGCAGCTTCGTGGCCGTCAGGTGTCGACTGCGCCTACTGAAACACGTTTGTGTGAGAATAGTGATACGCTCGCTGCTGGTCGGAAGGGCAACCATACCAATCAGTAAGTTTGAATATCCTCATGCTATCTCCTAGGCACTGACAACGAGCTCAGGCTAGTACCAACACCGCCTGAGCTTGACAGACTTCGAGAATGCGTCCACGAATTGGAAGCAGGAAGTGGTGATCTACCTTCAGGGCTCCAATCTCGTCCCGACGTCATCCGCAGCTTTTTCTACGAGCGCATTTTTGGGCCAATCGGACCTCCGAATCCACTTAGTGCAAGTGAGGCACAGAACGTGACCGAAGTAGGCGGACGTTTCATTAGCCTTGGAGCGCTGCGCGAGCAAATCGTGAGAGATATCGAAGACCTGGTTCAGTTTATGCTCTCACCGGTAGGAGAAGGGATCCGCTCCGACACAAGTGGTCGTACCCCAACGACTACCAACAAGCTGGCTTTCAGCGACCAGCCCGCTGCTGTCGAGAGCCGCAAGTCCAATAACTCGCAGCTTCAATCATTGGGAGGAGATTCTTCTACAATCGATGTGCCTATGGACCAGCGTCGTAATGCCAACCTACCAACTACCATCGGAGATGGAGTCCAGCGAAAGACTCAGGCTCTTTTTCCTCGCAGCGTCGGCCAGACTCGTCCTCAATTGCATGATCCTATCACAGCTTCTAACCCACACAATATGGGGCAGCAAGGCGCAGCTGGATTTGGCCAAGGTGGCATTATGTCATCAGTTCCTCCCCACGGTAGTTACACTGAAGTTGGAAATGGGCCAACCGGAGCGTTGACTTTCGCTTATGGTGGACCTCCACAGCACCAGTTCGGCGGGTATCCCGGCGCTTTTCTTGTTGGACCTAGTGGACATCCTAGTCAAATGCAGTACCCGCAGGCCTTTGGCTACCAACAGTCCTCTTACGTTGCTCCTCAGCCCATGGCGTATGGCAATTTCTGGCCGCAGCCCTATGGACAGCCTACTTCCGCTTATCCAATGTACGGCCAGCAGCCTACGATTGGTCGTCCAGAATACCTACCTCCTCCGCTGCCGAACGATCGTTCCTACGCACGTCCGCCTGCGACGAATCGTATCGCTCCTCTCTACGCTCAGACCACTGCCTTTCAAACACCTGCGATAGCTCAAGCTCGTCAGCTTCCTGGAGCCTTCCATCAGATTTCGGAGTGGCAGAATCGATTCGGCCCTCAGCTAACCGTGAAGCCAGACCTGCCTTCCTTACCCTATCGTGCTGGATCAGATGCTATGTTCCCACACACCTTTGGGGGAGCCAGCGTTCGCTTTCAGAACCTTACTCGCGACGTTCCTCCTAGCCTTGACACAGTGTCCGCCGAAGAGAACGTACCCTTTATCGAGACAGCCAGATCAACAAAGCCGGCTGAATGGGGTGTGCTGAAGGTTGGAAACGTAAGTAAGAAATAATTTTGAGGATGCTTTCATGCGTCGCGACATTCATGTCTTGGCCACTACTGTCCTTCAGAAAGATATACGTCTATCAATGGTTGACCTTGGTCAGCTGGACACAGTCTAAGGACAAATGTTCCTCTGCAGTGACTCCAGTACCTCTTTACAGAGCTGCAGTAGCTCGCATTGTACTTTAGCTTTAAATTGCGTTACTCTTCATTCAGGCATTTCTTCACTTCTTTGGAGTACCTGCATCTGTAACATTTGGGGAATGATTTTGAACAGTATGACTGATATTTACGGAGAGTCTGTCTTTTGGTTGTCTCTGCGCCCGAAGTTTTGCCGTCTAGCGAAGATTTCGTTCCTCATGTTTACTCTTTTACTACATTGCCAAAGCTGACATCTATCCCCGTACCAGATTCCCTATGACCTCACCAAGGCCCAAGTCATGGCATTCCTGGGACCTCATGCTAAGGTCATCACCTCAGACGTCGGTCCAGCCATCCACATCATCATGGATCGCCCCACAGGCAAGACGATGGATTGCTATGTCGAGTTTTTTTCCACGCCGGATGCTCGCGCTGCCTCCAATTCCCTCAACCTTCGTCCTAGGCACATGGTCCGCGTCAATGACCGTGTTGTGGATGTGGCCACGAGTAGTCAGGCTGAATTGCTCAAGGAGCTTTTCCCCAAGGCGAAGAATGTGAACTGGGAGGGAGGGATGCCCACGATCCAAGAGGCAAAGGAACTGTACAACACAGGGTTTAAGACCTTTGTCAGTGCGGAGGAGATGGGTTTGCTGGTCCGGCATGCTGAGCAGCCGCATCGCGTGAGTGATATGACCGGCCTCTACCCTTCGTTCATTGCTCGACTGACAAATGCCTGCAGTCAAACTTCACTCAGCGATCTCCGCAACGTACTTATGAAGCAATGATCTCGCTCCTTGCCAAGTTCCCTTGGTATGCGACAAAACACTACACCTTGGCTACCCGCAACCAGATTTTCGCCGCCACTCGCTCGATGTTACACATTCTGTCCATCAACCTGAGCAAGAGCTACAAATCTTCTGCCGGAGGCTTTGATGATCATAGTCCTGCCAGTTCCTATGGTTCTCCAATGAAGAGGGGCGGTTCCAAGTTCACAGGATCCCCCCATATCACAGAAGACCTGTTAAGAGATCTCTTGTCGGCCGCATTGAATGCTGCAGGCTTTTCAGAGAAACAGCGCTGGGAGCTTTCCGAAGCGACTGATTATGCGCGTCACCACTTCCGTATTAGCCCACTAAGTCAATGGTGGCCGTTCGAAGTCCTTGGCCGTAAGCCACACATGGATGAAGATGTTGTTGAGGTAAGCATGGGCAATCCCGCTTATAAGCTGGCCCATGACTGGTAATGGTTTTGCTAATTGGTCATGATTCAACAGTTCTATGCGGACGTCATCGCCAACAATCCAGTCACTCGACCCAACATGGGACCCTTCGGAAGAATCGCACATGTCACGGAGCATATCGACCTTGAGGCCAATACCATGGACGCAATCGGAGACTTGGAGTGGAAGCTTCTCTATGCCCTTATCCCAGGTGGACTTACTGGTGAACTAGGGGACGACCTGCAAGATGCGATGGGAGGCCGGTTGTGATGGAGCGATTGATGGAGAGGCAAGGGGTGTCTGGTGGACGTATGATGAGAAAAGTTTGGTCCTTTTCTCCCGGAATGATTCGTATGCTTGCTTCAAAGTCCCTAGAGGCTTGTGAGGCATTGGATGCTTTGCTGCTTGCTGCTCGCAACGCCTAGTCGAGTTTCTGTTTCTTGGCTAGGGCAGAGTAGCACCGCAGCAAGGCACGGGTATTGAACCACAAAACAGTCAGGCTCAAAGAGGCAACCTTCACAAGGATGCATTTGACGGTGGAAAACAGCAAGCAGGGTGCATCAGATAGACAGCGAATTGCACAGTGTGACGTAGACTCGTTCGAATAGCATGCAACATGAATATTTGATTTTAGCACGTGTCTGCTGATTCTTTGTGCGCTTCATAGTTCCTCTCATACCTGTTCGGTATGGAAAACGGTCTGACTGAATCCTATGCCCGTCAATGACTATGTTACCAAGTCTTCCTAGCTGGCCTAGATGTGAGCCCTAGGCATTGAGCTCCATACCTGGTGCTACCCACGTTCGTCCGTCTAAATAGGTCCGTTGAGTCGCATGTGGGCTCGACAATCCAATACTTACCCGATCGCTCTTCAAGCCCAATTTGGCGCAAGCCTCTTTTTTTCTTTGTTTTCTTTCTTTTTTTCCTTTCTTTTTCACGAAATATCTTCGTAGCTGACCGATGGGATCTCTCGTTAGAATTGCAGGAGCAAGGATCTCGACGCAACAGCTTTCCATGTGCAACTGCAAGTCACCCTCGGCAAAGCTCGGGGTATTCTAAGAAAGCCGGCGACATGCTTTTACAATTGAGAAAGCCAAGAAGGCAATTATAATGCTAAAGTAACATCTCGATAAGACTGCACTTCTGAACTTACATTATAGATGCCGACTCAGGAGGCAGGTAACTTTTGCCGTGGTAAGATAAGATACCTCGGATACCTACCTTAGCATCATTAAAGGTAGCTTGCGCAACATTCAAACCTTCAACGGATTCCGACTCGAAATTTCTTTACCGGGTCTACCTGGTAATTGCAGTAGCCATCAAGAGAAGCATGCATGCAGCCACAAGATGTTGAGTTTCACTACAAAGCTGGATGACTCGAACATCCTCTTGTTACTATGTACGAGCTATCGGAGATCGTCGTCATTGTCCCAGTCGTGCTCTTGCATTCGGTCTCAGGGCAGCGACGGTAATCCTAGGAAGCTAACCTCGTAATTGGTACTGTGACTGCATGCTGCGATGCTTGTAAGTCATGCCATGCCTGTTTTGTCTGCTTTTCCAACTCAAGCACTCTTTCGAGTGGTTCCCTCCTTCCTCCCGCATGTGATCACAGTTTGGAGTTTTGGCTAGCAAATAGCGCTAATGCATTCGCTCCTCGTTCCCTCGACGGGCGCATTACATAGAAATGTCCTGATCAACTGGCAACGCGGCCTGCATCATGCACAAACACCTCATCGTACTCACACCTTCCACATGTTCCAGTCCATTGATGATGAGCTGGCATCGCCAATACACCCTACTCGGCAGATCCTCCCAGGCAGTTGGCCACAGTACGTTACGAGTACGAGTACCTGCCAGCAGTCGATAAGCCCATGATCATTCGACTCCTGTGCTCTATTGCCTTTCATTACCTGACCCTATTTCCCCGTGGTGGTTGACTTCAATCATTTGAAGGAATCTTGATCAAGGAATGTTGATAATTTGATTATTGTTGAGGCCTTGGCCTGGGATAGAAAAGAAAGTAGAAATTCTCGGCCCGCTGAGCATCCCTTCCGCCTCCGTTAATTCGTCTAATTTATCGTCTTTTCCATCAAGCATGTTTTACTTTAAAATTCGAGCGGAATCTAGCTCTTAGACTCGCATACATTTCCAGTCATCTGACCTTCCACAACACTACTTTACTTTACCGGCATACTACCCTGCCGTATTGGCCCGCAGGATTTTGACCCTTGACCCCTAAAGCAGCGACAAACCGCACTCCCGACTCGGCCGAAGCCAATGGATTACCACTACCTTACACTTACCACTGGACAAGGTCCGTGTCATCCCTGGGGAAATCATTCGCCCGCCCAAGACGGACGCATTCTTGGCCGCATTGCTCGACATACCTACGACCGACATACCTACTACCGACATACCTACTACCCTGAACCTAGTAGTAGCACACCAGGCGGTTGGACAACTTCATCCTTCTGCCGTAACAAGCCCTTTTAGGCTCCTAGCTACATCTTTTCTCGACTCCGTAATCCGTATCGACCGACCCGTACCTTAGCCATCACAATAATGGCGCCACTTTACACTATTTCGTAAACACATGTCAAAATCCTGCCTTCCAAGAGCTACGACGGGCTGATTCCAAGATCTGCAAATAGAAACAACACTATCCGCCGTTGCACTTACATCGAAGAGAGGCAGCCTAGTCTCATCACCATCAGGACCGAAGTGGGACCGCGCTGACATCCATGCGCTTCGCGTGAAACCAGGTGGTGTAACAGAAGATGAGGTAGAAGATTGCTTCATTCGATGACATAGTCGTAGGCTGTAGCATCCTCCAACGCCGAAGTCCACATCCATGCGAAGTTTCTTTCTTTCGCAATGGAGGGCCAAATGAAGCGATCAGGATTCATGCTTGCGCTTTTACTTGCCTCCGCACGCAGCATCGAACATGGAACGTTCGGGTGAACGGAAATTGACGTGATCACAAGACACCACCATTCGTAGGCTTGAAGCGAATGAGCAAAGGAGCAGCTGTCCTTGCCGAGCCTGCATCAATATTACTTGCATCTTTTGGCTTGCATGCTTCGAAGCGCTGAGCCTTGTCTCATATTGATACACGCCCCCCCATGCAGCGTCCCGTTCCCGCTTCTGATCACGGCAGCCTCACGAGACACCGAGACACATGGCACTCGCTTCGAGCCGTCAGCATGGAACCCAAGCGAAATATCCCAATTCCCCAAAAGCCAGCCCGCTGCTCGCACCGGCTCTACCCTCTACCCTATGGGGCCGCATAGCTTCAGAGTTGCCTTTCTAGCCGAACCTTCGGTGCGCGGTAAACGAGCCTTGATCTCAACCAGTCCACTCCCTACCTTTTTCCATCTTCCATTTTCCATTTCCCATCTTACTCAAGTCTCACAAGCCCCAATCATGCGCCATAGCGAATGGAATCAATTCTCCTTACGTCAAGGACCCCACAATCAAGCGGTGTGACAACCTACATGTCAAAGGTGTTCTAGGCGTAGGTCGGAAATTGACGGTCCCCGCTATGCCATGCAGTCTGTCGGTCTAAATGGCGCACCCGATTCCCAAGGAGGGGGGGGGGAGGGGCGACGCATGTGGTGGGATTTGTGTACCAGGCAAGAGTCAAAAGGCCATCAGCCACCACCACATGCGTGACAATATGGATACTGGCAAAATACGGCATTGTTAAGATGATCGCGGAGAGTAAATTCTACATCGTTAAGACGGCTTTTGTCAGCATTTATTGCACTCCCCGTATTAGAATTTTCTTTTCTTTTGGAAAGCATGAACCAGCAGTGCCCCTCATAACAAATACTGTGCCACACTTCAGCGGCAACCCCCTGTTTCTACGCTAAAGTGCGTCATTACGTGCAGCACGCTTTCGCAGATTCGCACCTGGTGCTTGTCTCGGAACGGCTTAGCTTTTCTGCGCGTCGATGCCCAAGAATATCCCTGCACAGGGACTTGGTGTGGATGCGCACATGTGCGGAGAGATTTGATGAGGGAAATCCGTTCAGGCTTCCAACTACTGCAGCTTATTGGAACGTTCTCGACTTGATCGCTTGCACATGACACCTTCAGCTAGCCACAGTCAGGCAAGATTGCGAAATACTATTACCGTCGACCACACCGCTCTGAGGGAGTCAAGATTACGAGCGGCAAAGCTGGGAGTTTGGCAAAAGAAGTTGCCACTTGGCCGGGATTGGCTTTGGTGCATGGCTTGAAACCAAAGTCACCTCGAGCGGGAAATGTTGTCTTTTTGAACTTTCTCCACTAATTGGCGCTGTGGCATCATACATGTAAGTATCGAGAGTCTGACACGGCCAAACCCTGATGGCTTTCCTTCGTGCCGAACCGTAATTCCTGTAACGTGTTCACACGCTCGTCGGAGCTTCGCACTCCGTACTACCTACTTGATCTCGATAATGCATAAGCCACGTCAGCCTCGGCTTGACGCATGCACGAAAACCCTGTCTTCCATGCGCACGAGATGTAAAGGCCAGACGCCCTTTTTTCCATGGCCTGAGAAAAAGTATCGTGCCTTGCTGGCCCAAACCGTGCGTGGCTCTGACAATTATTGGCGCCATTTTCTGGGTGGCCTCCTGATGCGGATTACTTTACAGAGAGAAAAGAGACTTTCGGCCGTGAGGAGAGCTAAGGACTAGGGTCATCATCCTGGAGCAGCGGCACCTCAGGCGGCGTGGTCGATCCTCGCGTGGTCGTCAAGGTTTATATCATCCACACTATCTCCATTCCGGCCCACCGATCAACGCGCTCATTCGTCACCCGTCTATCTTTTCCCTACTATTTCTCGCCATCTCTTTCTTGCACTTATGCCGCCGTACTCTTTCGATCGAAACATTGCTTTGATAGCAATGACTTGATTCCAGCAAATGCGCTTTGACCCCGGCATGCCTGGGAGCAAGGGACAGGGGAAAGACGGCAAGGAGGTACCAAGACGAAGGAAGTGGCCCCCAAGCCAACTGAGCCAGCTATTCCCAAAGTGTACATAATCAGCGAAAGATCCCGCCAATGACAACGATTCCAGCGCGGGCTGAGCCTTCGTGCATCAGCCCAATTTTGACCTTGCAGCGGTTCGGGTTCGCCAAAGCACACTCATCATACTCACTGCCACTTTAAGCCTACGAGATGTATTGAATACGGGATCAAAGTCAGCGCTTTATGTATGGATCGAATACATACACTTGTCCTGAGCAAAGATTCACACATGTCGCAGGGAAGCATTATGAAACCAGGAGGTTACAAGGGTACCTTTATATATGGTCGCGTTCTTTCAGCTGTCAGCCCTGAGCAAGCAGTTTAGACGTCGTAGAATGTAAAGTACCGTAATCAACTGATCAAGGTGAAACTGATTTTCTTCGTTCCCAGTTTCCATTTTTCCCTTGTTTATGTGTTTTGTTGTATTGTGTTGCATCTTTTTTAAGTCACCGCATCACCTCCCACCCCTACACCCAACAAGCTTTCGGCATAAAGGGGAGCGCGACATCCCTTCTTAGACTTTTGGACGCTGGATGTCTCTAAACGAGAAGCAGCATAAACTTTCCGATTTCCAGCCGGGTGCCTTTGGTTCAAATTCACATTTCACACAGCTGACCTGGATGATCATTCTTGTTACTGTTATTAAGTATGTATTATTGATTGTTATTATTGTTATTACAAGTGGCGGTATAGGTGGAGTACGAGGCGGATTCGTGTACTAAAAAGTATGGTCACTGGTCAGGCTCCAACACTAAGCAAAACGCTCATACCTTACTGTACTTTACGTTGCTCCTTCAAGCCCACACGCACCACGCGGGATCCTACCTCGACCACCATTCTCCTTCTCAGACGGCCGTCACAGACCTCGCAGGATTCTTGGACTTATATACCTAGCCAGTGATAGAGATAATATTGATTGAATTTTGCCGCTGGACACAGCAAGCACATCGGTCTATGAGACTAAGAAAGACAGGTGCCGCTCCCGCCTGCCACAATTCCCAAGGACCGGCTTTTACCAGCGTGCGAAAAAAAGGGAACCTAAATACCCGGAACCCATTCAGCTGGGTCCGTCCCTTCCCTTCCCCCAAACTCATCACAATTCTTCCAACCAAAAAATAAATTAATAAAAAATAGATTAAAAAAAAACATCATTTACACATTTACACATTTACACATCGCATTTCGCCCTTCATCCCCTCCCCCCAATCACTAATCACCAATCATCCAACACCCGCCAACACATAACTTCCTCTCGACACACGTCCTCGATCATTCGCCACTGGTCCTCAATTGAAGCATCCAATAGCCATCACGAGCATCGGAGCTTACTCAATCAGTCGCTCCTTCCGCTTCTACCCTTCACGAACACCCGGTCGTTAACTGTGAACCTGTCATCCATCGCCGCTCGGCCTTCACCGCAACTTTATTTTTCGATCTGGTCATTCCATCCGACCCACTACCCACAACCGTCTCCTGACCCAAATCTGACCGCTACTTGAGGAACATGAGAATAGGTCCAAGGCATCTCTAAAACAACTTCACTCACAAAAGGTCAACCGCCTCGCATTCCGCCAATGTCCAGCGATCCAAACAAACCCGGACAGTATCCGCCTCCGCAGTGGGATAGCCAACCACAAAGAGGTGCATATCCAGTCCCACCACATTATCGAGTAAGTACCTCTACATCAATCATCATCATCATCATCATCACCTTCGTCGTTCTGTCCCTCTGCTAACGTAAGCTCGCAAAGGGTCCTCCGCAACCGGGCTACGGAAGTTCTCCATCAACACCTGGCGAGATGGTAACTCTACCTCCACCTCCACAGGGCCATCCAGACATGCGATACGCAATGCCACCCCACGATATGTATTCTCCTTACGGGCCTCCCGATCCTCGAGCTATGGGACAACCTCACATGGGCTATCAGAGTCAACCGGCACCGAGGCAGCGGACGGCCATCGCGTGTCGCTATTGTAGGCGGCGCAAGGTACGTCATGGCTCGCCTCGAACATGTCTCGAGTCATGCTGATCCGGTGCAGATTCGTTGCTCTGGCTTCGAAGCATCAGATGACGGTCGATGTACCAACTGCCAACGCTTCCAGCAAGAATGCATCTTCACCCCAGTCTCCTCCCAAGCGCAAGCCTTTGTGCCAGCCCACACTGCGTATCCACACCTTCGCAATACTGGGGCTCTGCAACCCCAACGTGGTGGAAGGCCGTTGTATCCTCAACAAGGGCAGCCTGCTATTTACGGGGCTCACGGACAACCACTGGGGCCAATGACACACGACCCTAATTACCCGCCGCCTCACGGCTACCCTATGCCGCCTCCTGGGCCATATCAAGGCGGCCCCGTCTACGATGATCGAGGCCACCCACAGCCTCCCCATGCTCAAGATAAAGTGAGTCTCAAACGTCTCCGTTCGGACGAGTCTTTCCAGCCTGCTCCTCCCCCACCTGCACCTCCAGAAGAGTACTCCTCTCACCCCTACCAGGGTCGTCCTCCGGCCTCAACTGGTCGCCGTGGCTCCGGTGGGGCATATGAGTATCCAGACCCAACTGGCCTTGTCCCTGTTTCACCTGCATCATCTGCGACTTCTTATCAATCAGCTCCTTACCCGCCACAGGGTCCAAATCCTTACTATCCTCCCCCTCAACAGCCGCAACCGCCCCCGCCACAGCAGCAGCAGCAGCAGCCCCCGCCAGCACGTCGCACATCGCCTCAATCGGCCTACTCATACGATGCACGTGCCTCGGGCTCGCCTCACGGAAGCACCTCATCCGCTTCTGCCTACAATTACCCCGGTGGTCTCCACCCACCTCAAGTGTTGCCTCCAAGAGAAGGACGGACACCTCCACCGGCGCAGGGACAGACTCGTGAGGGCAACGGCAATGGAAATGGCAACGGTAGTGCGCAGCGGGGAGGGATGGCTGTCCGAGATTTGCTAGGTCCAGGACAGGCGCAAGACAACTCTGGTGGCAGGTCGAGTGCGGATAGTGATATGTTAAGGGCCTTGAACAAAAAGGGTCCTAGCTAGGCATGCTTTCGCATTCGTGGGGAGAATTCTCAATTTGCAACGTCCGAATTGGAGCGTCCGACAAGTGGACCGAAGTGGCTGAAGGACAGGTTTCTGCTGGATTGGAAGCTTGTCTGCCAACCGTCTATTGTCTCCGATCTCTCCTTCTCCCTCGCTTCCACGCCGCAACTCGGTACGGTATACAGCTACGTACACTAATACCCGAAACCCCGATTTTCTTTCCAGCAACAATCTGCGACAACCACGGGCGGCTACAAAATCCAGGCATTTCTTCAGCGTGCGGCGTGCGTTTCAGGATTTCCTCCTGTTCCAAGGCAAATCGCGCGATTTTTATCTTTCTTGACTTGTATTTCTACCAGATCGGAGCGCACACGCGCTGAAGCCCTAGAAGCAAGATTTACGAGAAAGGGAATAGGTTGTCTGATCACCCATTTTATTGCTCGCGAGGATACTTTTTGGAAGAGCAAGGTCAGAGAGGCGGGTAGATAGGTAGCAATGTGGAACTAATAATCAGACGAGTTCACTGATTCTCATGCCGCAATAATTCTACAGGATTCGTTAAAAGCATGGCAAGTCGTGGGACATTTTTGTGGTTATGATGCTTTAGCAACGTAGGTTGAAGCTGCATCTTGACCTTGACAATACGCACCACGAAACCCTCTCGGTCTAACAACCATCTTTCCATGTAGTATGCTTTTACTTAACAATTGCATCCATCGCGTACCTCTGGTATCTACCCTCTATACAGCATCCTCCGTGTCTCCTTGATGTGAATCCTAACGCCCACCGCCACCAGGACAATTTCTTCCCGCATCCTTGCCCCTCCCACCTCCATTCTTCTTTCCTTCACTGCCCTTGGAAGTCCGCCTCTCCCAGGGCAACGCTGTCAACATCCGCCCCGTCCTTGAACCATCTCTCTTCCTCTCCAATCACCACATCGTTCCCACTCATCATCCTCTTCTCCATCTTCCCATCGGCAGCAAAAGTCCAGTGCTCAATGCCATAACAGCGTTTCCAGATCATGGAATCCTGCGCATCCCTGTATTCGTACTGCGCACATTTCGGCAGTCAGCATTGGGTATCAAGGGTAAAACTCCGACTCGCAAGACAGGTCTCGGGTCTAGAAAGAGCCTTGTGCTCGGGACATCTTGTCTTGCAGCCCGGAGTTTCGGCCTTCAGAAGGAAGGAAGGAAGGAATCACTCCGATAGGTACAAACCCAGAACTGTACACCTATCCTGTTGTCCTGCTGCGCAAAGAGTTCCTTGCGCAGTCGATACTCCTTCTCCTTCTCCCATTTCTTCGTCAAGAAATCCTCGATCGCGGCGTGTCCGCGCAGGAAGGTGCTGCGGTTGCGCCAGATGGACGTGGGGGTGTAGGCTTGGGCCACTTTGGAGGGGTCTCGGGTGTTCCAGAGGGCTTGGGCGGCTTTGACTTTTCGGTGAGCGGTTTCGAGGGTGAAGGGAGGTTTGTGCTGTGCCATGATGGTACCCAATTGTTAACGGCGGACGGGGTCGGGCGGGACGGAGGCGAGAGGGGAGACTGGAGATGCTTCAGGGTGGGTGGGCGGGGTTGTTCGGATAGCGGTGGAGCTGCAAATGTTTCGACCATCTCCGAACTCGGGCTTTTCCTTGAAAGAAAGATCATGCCGGTCACATCACGTACGGAATACGAACACTCGGATTCCATTCGGACTGCAGTTGGCAAAAAAAGTTGGGCCCTAGGAAACAAGCTCGGGACTGTCTGCGTGGCACGGTGCACGGTGTAAACACAAATAAAAGCGCTTCATTGTGCAGACAAGTTTGCTTCGTTCAGTCAGGTAAGGGCGGAGTCGGGGTGTTAGAATAATCCTGAATTGGGGTATTTCATCTCCTAGATTCGTTCCTTTTCTTTCCAGACCTAGAAACAGCAGAGCGCCTAGATTCGATTGCCCAATCGTTTCATCGTAGGAGGTCTCTGATCTCAGCGTCTCATTGATTACACCAAAATTATATATATATCAGGCAACATGGCAGATTTGCTCCTCGCCAATTTCAGCATCAGCGTCAGACCAAATTTACTTGAAGTCTTGAGACATGTCTTGGGGGTTGTCTACTCTGTAGACATGTTCCAAGGCCTAATGCACCCCCTTTAATAGGCAATGCTGACTCCAAATTATGATAGACATGGCTCGCCGCTGGTGGCTGCGCTCAATCAATTCTCTTCCTTACGCTTCCTCGCCCTGTTGCTCTCCTTCCTGCCGTGATTCTTCTCCTACTACGCCTCGCCAAAGGTGCATTGATCACCCTGGGCTATCTCCACAATACATACACCGATGGAGCTTTCTTGAACAAGAGCACAGCACCAATACCCCACGAGGATGGCTCGATCCCAGCTAAGGCTGCTGATAAGGGCTTGGTTGTCTTCATCGTGGGAGCGAACACCAATCAGTGAGCCTTTCTCCGAGGAAAATCAAAGAGTCAAGGGATAATCACTAATCACTGACAGCCCAATGGGTCTTTTCGCCCCAGGTTTCGCGAATGTAGGCGATTACTTTCAAAACATGTGGAAGGATGCTGAAGCAGACCGCGAGAAGTGGGGCTGTGAGTACTTGGAAGCATTCCTGACTGCTCTGTAGCTGACTCGGTGATAGATCTCGGAAAAGCGAACACCATGCAAATGGCTACTGCAGGCGGCAATGCTTTGGTGACCATCTCCTACCGGAAGGACATAGAAAATTTGCACGCATTCGCTCATGGCCCGACCCATCGTCTGGGCTGGGACTGGTGGGCTGCGCAGAACAAGAAGTATCCCCATATGGGCATTATGCATGAAACGTACGCTGTGCCGAAAGGTGCATGGGAAAACATCTATCAAAACTGCCATCCTATTGGCATGGGTGAGTCAATGCTATCGCCGACCTTTGCATGACTGTGACTAATGTACCTGCAGCCCAAATCAAATATCCAATCGGGGAGTCGAGAGACGCTCCTCCCAAGCTCGTCAGTACGATAACGCAGGCGAAGGGCGGGAGATGGAGAACGATGACGAGTAGAATGGGTGGAAAGGAAGATGAAGATGAGGAGTGCTGAGTTGTCGCGTTACTGTATAAATTTTGAGCAAGTGGAATGCCCCACGGTGGTCGGTGGGGGTGTTGCTTGAAAAAATGGCAATAGGGTAGAAACCCCTCGAATCTTAATAAACATAATCACAAAGTACAAGGTTCATAAAGCATCTCTGTTCGGACTTCGTCGCTCACCAGAGCGTCTTGGCTTGTTACCTCTGACTCTCTGAGTGCGTTAAATTTGGAGGAAGCTAGGACCGAAAATTGCTACTTTCCTGGCAGCATGCCCGTAGTTCCATGTTTGTTTAGAGGTGTAGCAAGCGGTATGCTTAGGTATATGGTATACCTTAGCTTTGGCATGGACTGGGTGATATTCGCATGCTGAATGGCTTTCAAACCGTTATAATTATACAATGGCAGAGACAACTGCGAGAGGAAAGCCTGGGCGATCCTCAACTTAGAGTAATCTTACTTGTGTTCGAAACTCTAATCTGCCATCTGGTCATCCTCGGCCTAGCTTACTTGTATGAGTAACTGTGCGCACAAGACGTGCCAAGCGCGTTGAACTCAATCATTCTCTCGTCGTACTCAACGAAGTCTTGATCCATACGGATGTATAGTGGCATATTCTAGAGCTGTGTCTCGAACCTTCGGCGTACAATGGCTCCCTCGGGGCCCCTTAAACGCAAGCAGTCTCCCCACCATAGCAATCCTCCCCCATCCGCTAAGCGTGCAGCCAAACGCGTCAAAACCTCTTCAGCCAGAAACATCCTCGCCCAGACTTCCGACAAAGCCTTGAGCAAGAATGGCGATCTTGACGTATCCGCCTTCGTCAAGGCTCGCGAGTTTGAGATCAAAGCAATGGCTGCGAGCATGGGGGCTTCGAAAAACAGCCTTTCTACGAGAGCGTTCCAGCAGGTGCCGAAGGATCTGAGGAGAAGGACAGCTAGTCATAATGTGAAGAGGGTGCCCAAGAGGCTCAGAGCGAGGGCAGCAAAGGAGGTGCGTCGGGGCCACAAGCAAGATCTTCAATGGAGATGAATGGCTGACATAGTACCGCAAGTGGAAAGATGAAGGAAGATAATGCGCCAACGGTAACGGCTCGTCGAAGAAAGCCAACACCCCACCAGAGACTCCGACTCGAGAAGGCAAAGAAACTCAAAGAGCTGGGCGCTCTGACTAAGAAGAAGCGTGCTGCGGCAAAGACGCAAAAGCCTGGGGAAACAGATCCTGAAAAGATGGTGGCTATTGTTCCTCGATCACGCAAGCTCAAGAAAGATACCCTTGCAAAACCTGCAAACCCTCCAGCCAAATTCCGCAAACGCCAAGTCCATAAGCAGTGGCTTCCTACACATCTGTACCATGCAAAGAGAGCGCATATGACTCCGCCGAAGGAGCCATTATGGCGATTTGCGATACCCTTGACGCCGACGGATAAATGCTATAGGCCTACGCATCGTGCTGCATCTTTGAGAGGCTGTGTTGCTTGGGATACGAGCTATATAAGCACTATTGGAATCGAGGGGGTTGAACCCAGTCTGTTGGGGCTACTGAAGGGTATTGGAGTAGAGGAGAACATGCTTGTTGGGAAGAGGGAGGCGAAATGGAGGAGAGGTACTAGAGGCTGGGAAGGTTGGATTAGGGAGAGAGATGGCGAGAGGATGTGGATCTCTAGAGTTGGCATTGTGTGGTGTTTTGATGCCTCGCCCGCAGAAGATCAAGGAAAATCTGGACAAGAAAGACAGATCGATAAGGAGAAAGGAACCGAACTAGAGACAGAGCCCGAACCGAAGAGCGGAGATGGGGAGGGAATGGAGGTCAATTTGGCGGGAAAAGATGGAGCAGAGCAAGTGGTCAAGCAGGAAAAGAAAAGACCGAGGAGGAAACTTCTTATGAGAGTGCATCCGTCTGCCTTCCTCCAGGTCTGGAGCGAGATTTTGAAGGTTGCCAAGATCCAACGGCCACAGGTCATGGTGGAGGATCTAAGGTTCGAGATTGGTAGCATCGAAATTGTTGGACCTGGATCTACTGAGGCATTGATTGGTGCTCTTCATCCATCGCAAGCTTCCGAGCAAGCTGCCAGGGTTACTGCAAAGAACCTCGCAGAAGATGAATGGGTGGACGTTGGATCGGCGGAGGAAGTCTGGCCTCAGCTTGCAGCAGTCACGAATCCAGCCTGTTTACCCACCAATGTGATGTTAGGCTTCAACATCTCAGACCCACGGCTACATTATCCACCACGTACTGTCCCGCAGCCTGTCTTCGAGGTGGCCAATGAAACATTGCCAGAGCTACTGTCATCATGGCCACCTGACCAGGCCCAAGCCACGCCTGACATGTTCGACCGGACGAAGCGGCTCACGGCTTCTCGTCAATTAGCCAGCCAGAAAGCCATCAACCGCCGTAAAGGCGAGGCGTTGCCAGGAGGATACCCCAATCCAACTCCCAAGGACCCAAAGATCCCTGTCCTACTCCTAGCATCTCGTCCACGCACCAAAAATGGTCAAGGCACGTGGACCTTGCTTCTCCCCTGGGACTGCGTCCTTCCCGTCTGGTATTCTCTGATGCACTATCCTCTCTCCACTGGCGGAAACCCTCGCTTCGGCGGTCTGCAAGAGAAGAAGCAGGTGTCTTTCGAGCAGGGCGTACCCTGGTTCCCTGGGGACTATCCTGGTACGAAAGCAGGGTATCAATGGGAACTGATGGAACGAGAAAGAAAGAAGCAGGAGTGGGAGCGGCGGCCAAAAGGCAAGAGGACGGAATGGGACAAAGTAGATCTTGGGGAAGGGAGGAAAGGAGAACTCGGTATGGGTTGGGCCTGCGACTGGGACCGTCTTTTCCAAGGCCCTTCGTCGCCGGCCCGTACAGAAGCTGCAGAGAAATACTCTTCAGCAGGACCTGAGAAAGCTGCCGCAGACGCAACCAAACCTGCTCCGCCTCCGCCCAAAGACCAACAGCCAGAGCAAATCCCCACCGAGGCCCCAAACCCACCCCTCAAGATCCACCACCTCCCTAACCCCCCCTCAACCACGCCTCTAATCCCACCTACAGCTCTCTCCCCAGTCCACATCACCCTCCTCACAGCCGGCCACCCTACTCGCAGCGCACGCATCTACCGCCTCCCGACCAGCAACCCCGAGATGCGCGCAAAATGGCTCGCTCTGGCCAACCCACCTAAAGCCTCAAAGGGTGCTCGACACTCACGGCCACCACCTCCGAAGCATGTCCCGCAGCATGCTCGTGTTGCCAACAACCTTGCCGCGAGCCTTCTCAGCGGCAGCGTCGCATCCCCCGAGACGGCGTTGCCGAAAGCGGGTGAGAAGGAGTATCCGCCGGTCCCGGATGAGGTCGATTTGATCGGCTTCGTGACGACGGGTAACTATCATCTGGGCGAAGGCAGGTGTGAGGCGATCGGGAATGTGGCCGTGGCGAGGGTGGCCGGCGCGGACGAGGAGGGAAAGCAGGCGAACGCGAGGAAGCTGTGCATCATCAGAGAAGCCGGGCAGGGTTTGGGCAGGTTGGCTAGATGGGAGTTTTGTGTGAGCTAGCGCGGGCGGAGGGGAATTCTATCCTCAGAGTGTCGAACCACTGGCTGAACCTGTCTGCCGGTACGATCGGACCTCGACCCTCCGCAACGAATTGCAGGTATCTTACATTCAATGTGACCGACGAGGCCCCGGAACCCCTCGAACTACTGTAGCATCGGGCCTCCAGCCGCGTAGATCCATCGGACACCGTCTCCTGAACGCATGCACGAGTCTCCTCTGGACCAGGTTCGAGTATGCAATTAGTTGTTCCATTGAATTGAAAAAGTTGATGAAGTTAAAGCAGTCGAAATGGACTATCCATCCCTGTCCTACGCAATGCCATCCTCCATCATCAGACCTATCCAGCCGACCATTGATACAAGAAGACAAACCACCTCCTCGTCGTGTCCTCGTATCTTTCAGATGCTTGTAATCATGCAGGATAAACATTCGTCGATACCATTATTTCCTCCATTCGCTCCCCTCATCCCCTTCCACACCCACCCGACTTATTCGTGTATGCACTTTCCTTGGGCGAACTTACACACCTACATCCCCGCACCGATCCTCATCTGTTTGACCATCTTCTTATCCTCTACCACCAGCCCTCTGGCCTTCAAAATTTGCTCCAACGCTTCAAAAACACGCTCGAAAGATGATTTGGCGCCTTTCTCTTGCGTGAAGCGTGCAATGGCGATGTTGGCGCGGCGGCCGCGGTGGAGGAGGGTGTGGAATTCGGCGGCTATGGAGAGAGAGGGTATGTGGAGAGCTGCAAGTAAATCAGCATAGATGGCATATGGCGATATGTTGGAATGAGAAAGTGACATATTTGGGGATTGAAAGGGACAGGATGAGGAGGTATCGTGAACGATGGATGAGAGGAGAAACGGCACATACAGTTCTTGACATCCACCCTGGCCCAGATCCTCCCTGCAGCTTTGTCAACAACGATATCACGCATGCCATATTTTCGCCATTCTCGGAAGACGCCAGCGACTTCCTTGCGAGCGCGGACTTTTGAAACCTGGAAACACATCACGTTGACGGCAGGCTTGATACGCAAGAAGCGAGCTAGCCAATTTTGTGGTTGTGGTACAATGACTCTCGCAATTTGAGGTGGCGGCGGCATCATGGTATCCTCTGCGTTGTTGTTTTTGCCATGCTTGTTCGGCTTGAGGACGCTGTTGTGGCTCGCGTTCTGCAGCGCACCGCTCATATATGCATGTTGCGGAATGTAAGTGAAGGTGGAGTCTTCGGTGACTAGGCTGTCGGCATCGCCGAGGTCATAGTCACCGCCAGCTGATTTATCGGGCTCCTTGGAGTCGTGTCTGCCGGAGAAGATCTTGAAGAAACGAGCTTTGCCTGATCCTTTCTTGTGTTCACTGGTTTGGGACTCCTCGCTCGGGACGTCGGAAGCACGGTTCCGGGCTTTCTGACCTAAGGGCTGGAGATATGACAGCGGCTGCTGCTGGCCCTTGACTGGGAGTGGAGGACCCATGTCATTGTCTCGGCTCCGCTGGACGGGCTGATGGCGGCGGAACCAGTTGCGCTTCCTGGGTTCGGGAAAGTCTGTTCTTCGAGTAGCAGGATCGAAATTCTCTTTATCCTCGCCTTCGTCTATGGGCTCAAGGCTAGGGTTTTCGAGAAGTGCTAGGCCAGCGGAGCGGCGTTCTTCGACCTGCTGGCTATACAACTCTTCGGTGGTGAACAAGCGCTCTGTTGGTATGATCTGTCGCGGTGATCCTGCGGATGGTGTAGATGATTCGCTCTTCTTACGTATGGTAAGGGGCTTAACAGGCGATATTGGCTTGAGACCGTCAGAAGACTCTACAACTCTAATAGTTGACTGTGTATGATTAGTGTTCTGTCTCTTGGACGGTTCTGATGCAGAGCGGAAGCCAATGTTATTCTTCTCCATGATTTGCTCAAATGTGTCCTTGCGTGGGATGCCAATACTAGGATCAGGCGTTGAGACTGCTCGTCGCTCCTCCTCATGCAGTCTTATCGTACTGGGCTGCATCAGTCGGTCCAAGTGTGCGATGACTTCGTCGAGATAGCCTGGAGACATAGTTGCTTCAGCGGCTCGCTGTTTGAGGAGATCTCTGGTCTTCGCAAGCTCTCGCTGAGTGTAAGATCCTAGATGCTCAGAATCCATTCGTCTCTCGGTAGCTGGTGGCAAAGGCAATGGACGTTGTCGATAGTCCACCTCGATTTGCCTCGCTTTGCTGTGACGAGTCACAGACACCGGCACTGGATCCTCATGCACAGAGAAGGAAGTCGCTGGTGAGGAGTAGGTATTCTGAGAAGATCGATTACCTGTGGCTTCGGTTCTTGGAGTTGGTATGCTGGAGGCGATTGGCGAACGATTGAAAGCATCATCGCATAGCTTCTCCATCTCGACGCTGACCTTTCTGGCGTCATCCCTCCAGTAGTGACTTGCTACTCTTGGCTTCTTTGCAGCGTGTTCTTTGACTGGGCTCTTCCGTGAGCGAACGACAGGCAGGTCTTCTGACCGAAGGTTTTCCTTCATGGATGTTGAGGGCGAAAGCGAGATTTCTTTGGTTTTGGCATGCGACTGAGACTGATCTCTAAAGAATCTCTCTTGTAGCGTGAATGGCGAGGTATGATGCTCCTGACTTCGCAGGCGCGGATGACGGCCGCTGAAGGAACGTTTACGATTGTGTACGAAGCTGACGTTGCGTTTATAGCTCGTCGACTTTCGCGCGATAACGACGGATGAATTGCTTCTCATAGAACGTCGGGAGGACATCGTCATCCTGGAGTTGCCTTGTGAGATTTGCCGGTTGGTCATCATCCTCTGGAGCTGTGAAGGACCTGCGCTGTGCATGGTCATTGATGGAGGAGGTGAGCTTGCGATACTGTATACATCTTCTGCGCCTCGGGCTCTGGCAATTGCGGGATTCCGTGCAGACGTCGTACTCCCCAGATGGGTCGATGGCTTCCTGGAAGTATCGTGAGACGTGACGCGAAGTAGGGTTATTCGTGCTTGATCTGCTTGGTCTTTCGCAATTTGGGCCCGGGAAGGCCGGTAGGGATCATAGCTCTCCTCGGTTTCTGCAACGCTGGCCTGTCGATGGACACTCTGGCTGTGGCTCTTCCTAGGTGGCGCCGCGCTTTGCTCGAGGATAGAGTACTGAGATTGCCGCCGTTGACTACGTGATGTCTGAAGAGAAGGTCTTGTCGAAGACCGCCTTGCCGCTCGCTGTTGTGGTGGGTTGTGGTGGTAGTCGCTGGTTGAGTACTCGATTGGAGGACCTTGGTAGTCTTCGAGCTGCTCGTCTCGAAATCTGAGAAGTTTGGTATAGAGGACCTTTTCATGATTTGGCCTGATGCATATACGATTAGCAACTCGACGGGGTTTACAGTTAAACCCAATGAATCTTACACGTCACTCAAGAGTTTCTCCGCAAGCTCCTCCACACTGACACCATGCCACAGGTTGCCCAGATTTCCCAGTAGGACATCGTCAATGTCGTCTCGACGCTTGATAGGCGTTCCACAATCCTGTATTGTCAATGGTGGCGCAGGACCAGTGTAAGGTCTGCCATTGTGATCCGTACTATCAAGGTTCTCGTACTTTTTGAGGAGTGGGTGTTGCCACATGTGCTTTATCGGAATTCGTTGTCTTGGGTCCGGCTGCAATATTCTGAGTATCAGATCTGCGGCTTGCTGTGAAACCCCTTGGGGAATGATGTATTCGCCGGCCAGTACTGCGTCAATGACATTGCGCCAATCGCCAGTACTGTCGAACGGCAGCGTCCCAGTCAGCATGGCGAAGAGGATGACACCGCAGGACCAGATATCTGCCTTGTCTCCACGGTAGTTTTCCGCGCGAATGACTTCCGGAGATGCATAGTGTGGACTTCCGCAGGAGGTATTGAGCCACTTGTTGGCGGGCTGAAGTGCAGCCATACCAAAGTCCACGATCTTGATATTGCGATCCCGATCCATCAGGATGTTTTCTGGCTTGAGGTCTCGATGGCAGATGTTGAAGCGGTGGCAGTAGGAGAGACCGGAGATCATTTGACGAAATATGCGAACAGCTTCAGGTTCCGGAAGACGGCCGTTTTTGATAATATGGTCGAAGAGCTCGCCGCCTTCGACGAACTCCAGGACAAGGTACCTTTGAGCTCCGGTCAGTCGGTCCATTGCAATCGCGATGCGACTATCGTAGACTCACAGTTCACCCCTGTTCTCCCAGACATCGTATAGACTAATGACGTTCGGATGCTCAATTAGCTTCATGATGACCACCTCCCTCTCAATACCTGTTGGAATGGCACCCTTGTCGTCATTCCGAAACATCGTATCCATGACGGCCAAGCTAGTGCTGCGTAGCATCTCCGCCGATTTTCTGCTGACGATCTTGATCGCAGCATATCTTCCCGTAACAGCATGTCTCGCTTTCCTTACTCGCCCCGAAGCCCCCTTCCCAACCGTCTTGCCCAGTTGCCATGGCCCTATATGGGTCTTGCGTCGCGATTTACCAGACGCATTAGTCGAAACATTGGAGATCTGAGAGTCGCGATTGGAGTTCCGAGCATCTTCGCTGGAGATAGCCGAGATGCGCCTGTCTTCTGCTTTCACCACAGGAGGAATGGGATCGTTCAGAATCTGAAGGTTGCCACCGGGTGCAAGAGATCCGTGGTGGGGTATGCTGGCTGGAGAAGAGGTGTAGTGGTCTGAGCTGGGGACTGGCGTGGGGGATTGATTATTGACCCAATTAGTGGCATCGCTGAGCGGGTGGCGTCGTCTTTGAGCTTTCCCTTGAGCATGATGTTGATCCATATTTGTAATTTATCTCGCAGATGAGGGTTGGACGGGCGCCTCCTGACGATGGGTCGCGTTGATCGATGCCCAAGCTGACCCGGCGCCGTGGTTGGCTGACGACCGAGTCTGGATATGAGCAAATTATGCTTGCAAAGGCTGCTGTCGCCCACTGGATACTAGCTGAAAGCCATATGATCAGTCCGTAAAGCTGAAAAATAAAAGAAGCTATGATATCATTCTCTTGGTCAGTGAGTGAGAGAGAGAGAGCGCGGTATAAAAGTATCGAGCAGCCGCCCACCCCTTGAAGACTGATAATGTATTCTGAGAGAGCTGCTGAATACGACAAGTCTTCTTCCTTCAGGCAATATCCGGAGCGCGTCCGAGTGTCGCTCTTGCCTTGTCTCCGTGACTCCTCAATCCTCAACCTTCGGGCGAGCAACCAACAACCTCAACACGTTGAACGCTCAGTGGAGAAAGTGTAGCAAAATGGTAGAGACAGTGGAGAATTGAAGCAAAGAGTTGAGCTGCAGCAAATGAGAGACGGGAATGCAACCCAGGTTGGCTGGAGGTGGTCTATTTTGGAAGTGAGGAATGCACCAAAACATTGGAGAGAAACCTCAGCTAAATGGAGATCAATAGGGCTGAGACTCAACACTGCCTCGCGGTGACGAGCAAAAGACAATACTTGGGGATAGGTTAGAAAGTCATGTATGTAATGAAGTCAAGGTATTTTCTTTGGAGTGCATGAAGATTCCTTCTCGACAACGGCCTACACCTTCTCACAATTCCATACTCTCGTCCGTTACCGCGACTCCCCGCTCTTATGAACGTCCATCTCTTAGATACAACATTCAAGTCAATGTCATGGCATCTCCTGCATTTGTACACCTTTCCTGATCTTTCTTCACGCCTGTGCTTCTGTCTATCATTCAGCACAGCTTCGGGAGCTTGAAGCAGACTAAACTGGAGGATTGTTTCAAAGAGGCCTTGCACCGTCTTGCGATCATCATGCTTGCTACCACTTGGTATCTACATTTGTGGAAAGCTCAAAGCGAAGCGGCGACGTTCCGGTACCGTGTAACCCTGTCGATCTAACCTTCTCTGGGATTACACCAATGGAGGTCCAACTGGCATATTCCATTGGACTATTCTGCTGAGGCAGGTTCACAAGGCGAAGCGGATCAGAATACAAGGTATCAATATTAAGAATGAAAATGCTAACACCGACTGGGTGCCAGAAAGAGCTCGGGCATTATTCAGCCAACTCGTACACGAAGACGCTTTTCCACCGCAGCACCGGTAGCGATACGCTGCAACAGCGACACCACCTCAAGCCGGCTCGCGAGACCAACACCTGCACTAGGTTTTCCCACCACCAGCCCCGGGATATCTAACAATTCCGCATCCGAAGCGGCCCTTTCCCATCAATCATCCAACACCCGGCTACCCCCGGTACGCCACAAAGCGAGATTCTTCTGTACACCAGGTTCCCTGCACAGCATGCGATGGTAAGCGCCAACTACTATTACCTCGTTGCATGTCGTCCTACGCCCCACACCATGACGCCGTAAATCTCATTGATACATCGCCATGAGAAGAGAATTAAACAGAAGGACCAGTAACCCCTACACTGAACTATTATGGAGAACGGGTGATTCATCGTTATCACTTGATTCGTCCTTTGGTTGAGGATCCGGTGTGTCTTCCCGGTCCCTGGTGCTCGAGGAGGATGTCGACTTGCCGCAGCCTTTGACAAGGATGTGTCTCTGTGGAATGTATAAGTTAGGATTTCCCCAACTCCACACGTAAGAAGCTTACCTTAAGAGCATCTTTTCTCGAAAAGCTCTTCTCACAGTACCCGCATGGGAAGGGTTTCACCGCAAGATGTATCCTCTTATGCCTTTTCAGGTCATGGTTCCGGTTGAAACTTTGGGGACACTGATCGCACTTGAAGGGTCTCTCATTATGCGGTGTTGGTTGCGGATTCCCATACATCTGTTGCTGCAGATGTGCTGCGTGGCCGCTATTGTAGCCAGCCATCATCCCCCCGGGAAGACCATGGCTTGGTATGCCGACCAAGCCCATTGGATTATTTGGGTGATGGATGTTCGACATAATCGGTCCGCTCATGTGCGCTGGGGCACTCATGGGCGCTGGGAGGGAATATGGAGCATAAGTGGAGCGGCCACCGAACGGATTCGACTGTGACGCGGGAGGAGAGAAGGTTGCTGATTGAGCGTTGACAGGCGATATTCGAGACCCTTGTGGTGGTGCGCTCATTGGGCTCTGCTGGACCGGCGATGAATTAGTGTGGAACGGAGGAAAAGTGCTTTGATGTGCTGATGACGGTTGAGACTGGCTGTAGAAAATAGGCGTTGAGTTTGGTCTTTGCATATATGTATCTGTGCCATGGACAGGTGACGCCTGGGTTGTGGCTGAGACGGGCGTCTGGGTTTGGGTTTGGGTCTGGTTCATGTACGCCATTGCCTGAGCCTGTTGCTGCATGGTTGGGAGACTTGTAGCCGCCGACATTGATATTGATGTAGGTAGAGGCGGGAGCTGGCTCATGTCGTATTTCATGTCAAATGGCGGAGGAGGCAAGCCCTCGGTTGCAGACGGCGAGTTGGAGTTGCCACGCGCAAGAGATGCAGCGAGTGTGCTCGACAGTGAAGGAGAAAACAGTCCCCGAGCTTGGTTCAATGGGTTTGTCCATGGCTGTGGCGTGTTCCCACTTCCCATTCCAATAGGCGTCAGACCTGTTGGAAGCGGTGGCCAAGCAAAGCTGTTGTACGGCGGCATTCCACCTTGGCTACTATTATTGAGACCATTCAGGGCAGAAGTTATCGGACTAAGGTTGTCACCTGGGACTGTCGATGGCGGCGTCAAAAGGTTGCCTACGCTGACCGATGCCTGTGTAGATTGCGTACCATTAATGGCGGGCAAGGGAGTGTATTTCTGTGCGTATTGTTGACCAAAAGGTGCCGGGAGTTCGAAGCTTGGCAAGTTGTTCGCGGCTGGTCTGCGAGATGTCAAGCTGGAAGATGCTCCGGTTGGCTCCAAGTTCGAGGCCATACCGGGCTGCTGCTGTACCGCGGCCGTCGCCAGATTGTTGAGGACCGCGTCGCGGTTGTTGTGACCTGGTGGCTTGAAACCGTCCGTACCGTCGCTTGGTGGGGTAGGTAGGGTGCCCAATTGTTGAGCCGTAGTGGCTGGAGTAGAGGAGGATGCACCAGGCCAGTACTGCTGACTGGCCTGTTGTTGCAAGAAATCCAGGGAGGGCAACGTAAGCTTTGAAGCCGGAGACGGCGTGGCGGGTTTGAAGCTGCGGCAAGCTCGATCGACTGCTGGGAATTGAAAGTGATCGCGCGCTGGAGGCAGCAGAAGGGTAGCCAGCGTAGAGAGTCTGGGGATTTGTAGGTGTTGCTGTCCTCGACGGAGCTTGCAGCGTGGTCGTTTATTGAATCGGTGGAAGTTCACGGGAGGGTGCTATGGTTGTTCTTCGAGTCGCGTTTGGTATTTGGTGCACTCGATGCGACCCTTCTAGTCGTCTTACTTATTCCCAATGAACGTTTGGCTTTTGTGATTGCAGGCAAATGCCCGTGACGGTGGTTCTGGTACTGGGAGGCAGGTCCCGAGAAAACAAGGCGCAATGGCGTTTGGCTCGCGGAAGTCAGTACCGGTTGCGTCGGCGGGGCAGAGCAGAGGAGAGGTCGAGTCGGGCACGTCAAATTATTCAAAAGCTTTCTCAGATTAAGTTGCAGGTACCGCATATGCAAGAAGCTCGGTTCAACAGTCGATGGAGCGGCGATCTCAAGCCTAAAGTGTTGTGAGAGCTCAGTGTGTGCCTAGAATGCCGAGTCCAAGTGCAAGCCCAGGCTCTCGGGTCCGTCGATCAGACGGACGATCGCAGGAGCTGTCAGCGCAGTAGATCTCCGCCGCTCGCTGTAACTTCCGTCCGACTGGGCAGCAGTGATTGATAGTAATAAAGAAGAAAATAATAAATAATACGGAATGCAGAGGGGATTAGATATGATGAATAACAGCAACAATGATAAATAATTGTAATAATAAGGGAAAGAGGTTGAGTCCAAGCTTTTGGGAGGATTGTTGGGATGCGAAGCCTGGGGGGGGGGGGAGAAGGGAGAGGAGGGGGGGAGGAGGAGGGATTGGTTGTTGTTGGCGCGTTGTAGGTAGAGTTCGATTTTCCCTTTGTCCAGATTTAAGGGTGGGCTTGCGGCAGGCGGTCTGAAAGGCTGGATGCGGGCTCTGACGGCCTTGTTTGTGCCGCTGTGACCTTGATAACACCGCTCAATTTGGCAGAAGAGACGGGTTCAAAAAAGGGTGAAGGGGAAAAGAAAAGCAGTTGACAAAATCGAATGTCACCTTGTTTGGAATTGATCGGTTTTTTCAACGGTGATTGTAAATGTAAGGAGGTGGACGCGTCGCTGTCCGGCGAGAGCTCTGGCCCCAGTCTCGCCAGTCCGTCGCTTGATAGAGTCTCTTTGGGACTTGGATGAGAGGGAGTGGGAGCGACGCGGACATGGACAGGCTAAGGACAAGCTTGGTCTCGGTCATCTTAAATTCATGCGGAAGCACTTCTTTCATTTGACTGTCTAACCTTACTCTGCCTGACGTAGAGATAGCCTCAGCAGACCGGAACAACAAGGGGTTGATTGTCTTCATCTTTCTAACTTCTACAACAAAGTCTATCATGCTTTTCCCATCTCCAATTTATAGCCCTTTCGAACTCAAGTCATATACCCCACAATTCCTATTCTTTGGCCCACAAGCCAAGATCAAAATGCTTTCTGTCTAGAGCTCTGATCTCTGAGCACAAATGCTCGTATTTACGGCTTTACGGAGCATGTGGTCTTCCATTCAGATTATGCCCAGCGAAGTATCGGCAGGGGTATTTGGTCGTGAAAGGGAGGCTCCGGAAGGCTGATTCTGACCTTCAGAAAGGCTTCACAATTTGTTTGGGTGAGTCTAATCTCTTGAAGTTTGAGAGGGTGTAATGGATCTCACGTCAATAATGATATCGACCCGGTTGGATCATCTGCCCCGGTCACTTTAGTCGTAACCCGTCAGAGACTAGTAGGATCCCTTGCAGACAGGGGTCTCTCTTTTCTCTTTTGCGCAAGAAACAATGAATGGAGAATGGCCCCTCGGAAGAAAAGTCTAGACTTTTGACCTTACTTATTTGTCCCCCCCTTCAACTTTCCTCGCAACCATTTCCCTTTTCCTTTCCCTGGTCGTATCAATAGATGTCTATTGACTCCAACACGTCCTAGTGGGAGCCCATACGAATTCAAGATGGTTTGCCTGAGGCCTCATCTTGCTATACGAAGTTGTGAAACTTGACAGTTGTTGGTGTTTCAACGCGGCTCGTATTAGGGGAGGTTTTTTTTTTAATTAGGCCTGTCTCCGCAGCCTCAACCCAACTTGAAGAGATAGAGTGCAGCGGAGGGGGACGGAAGCTTCCCCTGACTTTTGTACCAGGCAGTAGGTATGGAGATCCCGATTCCATGGATCATTTGACGTTCAAGGAAGGCATATCTCTCTCAAAGCCACTCGTGTGCCCAGGAGATATTCAGAAGGTCCGAACGGTTCCGTTGGGCTTCAACCATGGTTACGGGATGCGGAGACAATCGATGAGATCTTCCTTGCGTATTGCGGAAGTCCAAGCAAGTCCGGGGAAAGTGATACCAGATCAGGGTACGTAAGAAATGGGTGGAGACGGTACAAGGCAAGGTAGAGGGTAGAAGGGACCGGTCTAGACACCATCTCGGACTGCGGACCGAATCGACCGATGTCAAGCTTGATCATGGCTCAAATGAAGTGACGAAAGATATGCTGGCTGCTGCTATCCTTCCATCAGCGTGATACGACGAAAAAGATGTCAGACTCCTGTCACTTTGAAAGGAAGGTTGTAGACTTTTTACGATGCCTTGCATGAAACTTTCGCTTATTTGACTCTCTCATTGGTCGAGGTCAAATTGAGCCAGGAAGCGACATCAAACTTGCTGTCTTGGCAAGGAATATTTTGACTGGACCCCACATTTAGAGTGGCTCGCAACCTTTCTTCTTCCGCGCGAGTTGCGACCTCTCTCAACCCACCCTTGAAAGCTCGAAATAGTCGTGAGAATGATAATGATGATGATGACAACAATGATTATGATAATGATAATGATAATTATGATAATGATGATGATCACAAATGAACAAAACAAGTCTTTTCCATATCGAGTCCCATTCAAGTGTCTTAATGTGGTACATTGTGCTGGGATGTCGGTGTCCAGTTGCGTTTCTCGATTGTTTAATAATAGTAAATAGTAATAATAATGATAATGACAATAATGACAATAATGATAATAGTAATAGTAATAGTAAAAGTAAATAGTAATAGTAATTGTAACAATAATATTGTTCCCATGATTTTTCAAATCTACGAAAATCCGCTAAAAAGTTCAGTGTCTCCGGAATCTTGCATGCGTCTATTGATTGTCGGGTCCACGCCTCCTCGGGCTACTGTGCGATAAGCAGCCAATAGACTCCACCCACTTCGCCCCCCTCCAAAATGCCGCCAACCACCGACACCCGCAGCCCTCAAGCCAGCCATGCCTCGTGGCAATCGCAACTAAGAACCCTAAATCATTATCTTATTCACTTGCTGCCAGCTGCCACACCCCCCCTTCAAGCATACATCCCTTCCCCCACCCCCCCCCAAATTCTTGTACCTCCTTTCTCCCTTTCTCCCTCTCTCCCACTTCAACCAATCATGCATGATCGCAATGTCATCCTCCCATAGATAAGACAAATCATGACGGGAAATCTGACATTTGAGATAAAATATTTGTCATGAAAGAGTTCGGACTTTTCAATAGAGCTTGCCAATCATTGTCACATCATGCTGCATACCTACGGTACAGCTACAGCTGCAGATGCAAATACGTTTACCCATGCACGGTTTGCATACCGAATCCGGACCATTTTCTTTTTGGTGGTATTGGCAAGGGTAGCGGCAATGACTGGTTACCGGAACATGTATGCCCCGGTTAAAGATAGCCAGAACCACGTGGAAATCAAGGACCGTGCGCGATGCGTCGGTCTCGCCGACGGAAACTATACCCCACCTGCCGGCAGTCAACCTGCATGACAAAAAGATGGCCTTCCGCTTTGGGACGGCGTGGGGTCCCGAATGCAGGATGAATTTGGAATCGCTGTTCCTCGGGTTGAGAACCCGGACATCTGGAATTATGCGTCTCTTTTTTTACCAAGCAATCTCACTGGCCTGCATTATTGTTGGGGAAAACAGCTTTGGAGATGACAATTCTTCGTGACGATGATGATCAATGACTGCAAACCCTAACACTAGTACTCATTTGTCTTGCTTCTATCGCCACAAGCCTAACCAGATCCGCCTCCTTCATCATCCTTGCCCTATAGTGATGCAGCAAGACTGTCACCCTTCACCAAAATGGCTAGTTGTAGCTCAATTCATCTTGACTCAACTCTTGCACCATCAAGCCATCGACATGGCAGTCATCTGCCTGATTGAGCCCTGCACACTCCTTTTCCGCAGGCGAACCCCCATTCCATTCTTCCTCCTCCTCATCTTGCACTGCAACATCGTCCATTTCACCGTAGTATTGGCTCACAGGTTAGGCCATAGACCCAGCATCATGGCTTGGGTCCGCCGCATCGTCCCCAAAACCACCCAATTTGTGCTCAATAGCGTATTCGAGGTGCTAATTGACGAGCTTAGCACCCCCGGACATGTCTTCAATCCCGGGCCTCTGCCCCGGTGGTTTGCCAATGAAGGTCTTGTCGTAGAGCTTCAAGAGCTCACGAGCGGTACTGCCCTGGATGTGCTTGTCCTCCAGCTGGCCTTGGACCCAGCGGCGCTTGTTGCGGAGCTCAGTGAATTCTTTGGCGCGTCGAGAGCCTCGCTGGGACAGCCATTGCTTGCGGATACAGGTAGGGTCGCTGAACGTTGCCAGCGGGTTTTGTGAGAGCACTGACACGTTGCTCTCGGCGCGTCTCATGGCCTTCTTCTTGGCGTTTTTGCGCTTCGCTGTCACTGGATGCCTTCCCAAAGGAGCGGTTCGCTGGCCCAGGGCCGCGGTCTGCTTAGATTTGACGCGACTCATGGTGTATGCAAGGCGATAGGGTGGCGGATATTGGGAGAAAAGGTGCGCGCAGCAAGGGTCGATGTGATGGAAGACGTGATGCGAAGGGGTGTAGGCGGACGAGGAATCGCGTTCAATTCAAGGATAGCCAGGCAAAACCGACAAGATTACAGATGGCGTGTGTACAACGTGTGCTGCAAACGTCGGAAGGCGTAGTTGAGGAAACTACGAAAAGGTGTTGAGGAAAGCAAGGACAGAGAGTGAAGATTTAATTTTGATATAAATATCGAAATAGGAGAAAATCTTTTTACCGAGGGCCGTCGAATAGCTTCGTGGCGGTAGCTTGCTCCCGTCACGGCAGTGAAATACGTGCTCTCTGGTTCATGTGAGGATAAGTCTTTGGTCCCGTGGTCTTGGGGTAGCTGCCAACCTCATGGGTATATTGACGATGTCCGATCTGCTGATCACAACTATTGTGGATCCTTCATCCAATGGGAAAGTGGTGCAGTAAGAGGAGTGGCCGCCTTCTTCCTGTGCCTTGAATACCTGCGAGTGTTGGGGGGGTTAACCAATCCTGGTGCTTCGCGTATCTTTTTGGTTCGATCCTGACCTGTATCAGTCTTTCTAATTTTTTGCCCGCTCTTTCCTTTCAATGCAGTGACGTCTGCACATACTACCCTGTACGGTTCCTTTTACTTTTGACCCGTGATTTCCGCTGTTTTGAGAATGCTGTGCCTTTTTGCTGGTCCTCTTCTGTCAAGTCACACTTTGGTGGTCGCGAGATAGTGCACAATTTTACATCTTCCTCTATGTTCGAGCCTGAATAAGATAATTATTTAATTTGTCGGACGCATTACTCGATACGCTCAACGCAGCGAACAAAGCGAAAAAGCGAGAAAATCGCATGCACTGAAGATTACAATTCGATGATCCAGAGTATGCTAGCAGATGGGCTCCCACGGCTACTGGTGCCAACAGGCAACATTGAGGAGACAGAGACCTTGGACAAGAACAATTGTCAAATCATGGTGCTACGGCAAGCAAATTCATCTTCCGATGGCGCTTGACCTTCTGGGCTCGGTGTCCAGTATTCTACCTCGTCGATCATAGTTGCCATCGCAATGGGCGCGCCTCACGCCAAGTGGAAGACCGAGAAATGCAAGAGGTGACAGTACCACTACTAGCATTGACAAGAACCCGTGATCTCGAGACGTTGGATGGTCTGGTCGGAATACCCCAGGCCTTGCACATCTGGCAACCTCGGACTTGCGCTTTCTTCGCACATTGCATTGGCAGTGTACGCATACTGGGCTTGAAAGCTTCACATAGAAGAACGGGTAGGCGTAAGGGGTGACGGTGAGAAGCGGGGACGTCGTCGTTGAGAAAGTCATAAGAGAGCTAGCCGACATGGGAAAGGACTGGTGCATGCCAAGAAGCGACGCCTGCTCTTGACTTCAACCTCGAAGATAGATCCTAAGGGCAACTATTGACATTCTGACCTCCAAAGACAATTTCAGCTTCCAAGCTATCATGGTCTCGCTCTTGTACCGCCTCCGAATGTAAGCCTGAGTCTATGACCACCCTGATTGCTGGAAAAGGCTCTACGAATACAAATCTCAGACCTCAAGTTTTGCTCCTTACTCTTTAATGCCCAGCCAATATGCGTCTCAGAAGCCTCAGACTCAAGACATCTACCCGTGCATTCATACTCTCTGAATCGTAGGTGCTGTCTTGGTCGCACGCTTCTTGCTAGTGCTCTCCTTCAAGGAGTCTCCAATTGTTGCATGTCGCTGCCAACATCAACTACATTCATTATTTGAATCTTTTCCTGGCGTGCATGTGAATTCTTTGAGAAAATCAATGGCCCTTTATTGGTATTGGTAGCTTTCCCACAATCCAAAGCTATCGCCCTAACAATTCGAGTTGCCAAATTCACATACTGTTGATACCCTATCGCGCTTATTTAGCGAAAAGCAAAGGAGGTCAGAGCTTCAAAGTTTGAGGAATTTCTGCTTGAATGGTTAGCCTGCTGTGTTAGACCAGAGAAGTATAGTGAGGGCTAGCCAGAGTGCTTGTATAGTGTTGAGATGAAGTATCGCCGCCACTACAGGCCAAGCGACCTCCGTCTAAGAAAGGGATGTACGCATTTTCTTTTGGCCGCAATCAATCCCAGACATTTGGAAGAAGAGAGTGAGTACTGACTACATCGCGAAAAGGAAAAGAACGATATAAGAAGCCAAAGAAAAAGGTGTGCCGAACTCGAACCCGGAATCGAAAAAAGGAAGTTTGCCTCAAGAGATCTTTTTAGATCGTACTTATCCTTCGCACTTCATCTTCGGCCTGTCAACGAAGCGCCACCAACGTTTACCCTGCAGTACGTATAGCGGTCGACATACTACAACACTGATAGTGGGGTTGAGACCTGGCGATCAATCACGACCACTAGCGTTACGTGGAGGACGCGGTTGCCTCAGCTAAACTAGAGGATCCAATGTCTTGTCTGAGAATAAGACTACTAATCTCATCCTCAAGAAAATCTTGTCGGGCCCTTCGGGACCAAGGTCCAAGGTGTTGCGCCTTGCCTATCAACACTTTGCACACATCTCTCTGTCACAACGCCAAACACTACTGTGACATTCCTCGTGCACCTCTCTTCAGTATCAATATTATCAGACCTCCATTACCCATTATGACTCGAAGCAAGAGTCCTGTCAGCAACTCTGGTGAACTCTTTGCCATGGCAAAAGCCCGCCGCCGCCAGAAGAGACAGGTCAAGAAAGCAGCCAAAAGGGAAGCTGAGCGCAGCAACAGCGGTAAATCACCATGCCATTTTCTCATTGGTTTTGCTCTCATGGTCGAGACTTCATTTGCAGCACCGTTGGGGGTTTTACTGACGCATCAAGCCCAGGGAATATGGCCCCCCAACCCTCTCATCAGACCAGCATACAATCCCAGCAAGCGCTGCTCGGACATGGCGATGAGCCTGAGAGTCGTACCGGCCTGGGTCTCGAGAAACGAATCAATGACGAGGAAGTGTTGCGAATTCACACAGGTAAAGACCCAATTTCAAGCTACTGCTCCGTCGTCAAGTCGCCCATTTATTACGTCTTGTCCAGCTTTCGCTGACCTGGCACGACACGAAAAGCAGCGGCCAAAACTAGCCCAAACGCCAGCACCATCGGCGACGGTCCTTCGCAAAAGCTACCTGCAAATGATAACATGTCCACACGCCCGCGTCATTTTGACTACCAGCGAGGTCGTGAGATGACTCAAGCAGAGTGGGTGGCGGCCGCAGCAAAGGTTTCCGGGGGCCGCATCACGGCCAAAAAGGAGGACATGGAGGACTGGGTCAGCCCTTCGGCCAGTGTGAGGCGTCGGCGGGGCTTCGCCAGGGACACGGATCTGGATACCGTCAGACGCTACGAGCACACGGACATGAAGCTTGCTCTCGGCGAGATGGAACGCCTGGGAGAGGGGGATGATGAGAGGGCGGCAGATGTGCGGATGGCGGGAATGTAGGGGCACTCCGTTCAATCTTCCTGTGCGAAACAAGGGCAATCGCGAAGTGTAACGTGGCTTCGTGGAGCGGAGCCGTTGGTAAGGAGCGATAGAAGGGGCTCTGATCATGGCTTGGGCATTTGGGTATTGTGGCAGCGATAGGAAATGAGTCTCTGACTCTGTGAGGTAATTAGGGGATATCCAAGCTTCTCATATTTCAAGGAGGTCTATTTACTGAATGAGTCCATCCTACTCTTCTGCCTCTTCCTCCTTCTTCTCCTTCCTCTCCTTCCTCTCCTTCCTCTCCTTCCTCTCCTTCCTCTCCTTCCTCTCCTTCCTCTCCTTCCTCAGAGCTTGGCTCTTCATCGGGCATGACGACACTATTCAGATACGAAACAAAAGGCGTCAGGATCCCAATCAGCTCCCCAATCCTCCCGAGACCGCCAGGGCCTAGCACCTCTTCGTCCTTCAGCTTCTTGCCGATGGTATAATTCCGCAATTTCAGCAGGTCAATGTTAGGATTGTCCTTCTCGTAACCCTTGGGCTTCGTCTTCAGCATGTTCTCCGTGTTCATACCCACAAACGCCTTCACAGCTTTCTTTTCGTCATTCGCTATCCCGCCAAAGAAGGCCTTTCTGAGCTCTGCCGCCGTCAGCACCGCCTTGATCCTGTGACTTTTGAGGTCGACGTCCTGCCGCATCAACGCCAGAGGCGGCGCTTCTGGATGCCAGACACCAGCTCCCACGAATGATCCGTTAGGCTGCACCTGGACATAGTAACCCGCATACGGCCCTTTTCTTCCGGTGCGTGACCAAGCAGCGGAGAAGTGCGTTTTGTAAGGCGTTGGGTCTGGGGAGAAGCGAATGTCACGATAGATGCGGAAAGTGAGATCTTTGGGCGGTAGCTCTGGGATCGTTTCGTCTTGTTCAATAACTTTCTCTGTGAGGCACTCGACGAAGGAATCAAAATCCTTCTTCGACTGCCGATAATCTGCATCGTGCATCTTGAGCCATTCGCGGTCGTTGTTGGCCCGCAGATCCTTGAGGAACAGCATTGTGTTCGGGTGTACGGTGCTGTCCGTATATGGTACCTTGCCCGCCTCCCTCGCTTTGGGCAGTCTGATGAAGACCGCTTCTCCAGGTGCGGCGTCGATCTTCGCGCCTAGCCTCCACAGCTCTTGCCCCTTCTTCCCTGTGCTGGCGACCCCGCTATGGCCATTGCTCTTCGCTGGTCTCCCTCTTTTCCCCTTTTTAGGCGCATTGTTCTCACTCGCATCTCCATCTGCGTCGCCTTCAATATCGCTCTCCGGCGGCGATGACATCAGGCTTGCAGATTCATCCTCGTCCTCATACCCAGATGCCTCCTTCTCGATATCGGACTCGGACTCGGGATCCGAGCTGTCAGGGTGCTCGAAGTAAGGGCTCTTTTTGGGAGTAGTCTTTGAAGAGGTAATGGGAGAGGACTTGATGCGCTTAGATTGGCGCGAGGGAATGGTGGATTCGGAGGCCCGCTTTAAGGGGGTGGAGCTGGGGGAGGCGTTGGGGAAGTGAGAGCGACGCTGAGGCATGGTGTATATTTGCGCAGTAGGATGCGATCGTGGTGAGAGGAAGCAATTGGAGCTATGCTTGGTATGTACTACACGTAGTGTGTTGCAAATTAAAGCTGAGCTTCCTCGTCGTTTGACTTTGACCGCCAAAACGCGTCGGCGCGTGACATCACCATAGCCGCCTTACCGGAACAGGAAGCATTATTGATTTTCCCCTTCGACGCGGTAAGGCCTCCTTCCCGTCTCTGTGCATGTCAATGATGCGCCAGAAAGCACAGGTTTCTTCCTCTTTCGTGGCCAAAAAGAACGCCATTCTTGCCTCACTCTCCACCCCCGAATCTACCTACACGGACCTCTCCCCCAAAGGCTCCGTTGACGCAGCAATCAAGCCTCTCATTGATCGCATCAATGCATTGGACGGTGTAGTGACTACAAGTTCCTGCGCGGGGAGAGTGACTGTCTTTCTTGAGGGCAGAAAGCAAGGCAAAGGGTATGAGGAAAGTGGACCTGCTAGGAATGATGGGAGGTTTGGGAAGGAGTCGGAGCAGGCTGCTGTGCCCGGGGGAAAAGGAATGGGTGGAAAATGGCTCTTTGTAAGCCATGAGCCGCTTGGAACATTCAAAAAGGACGAGGGAAAGGGAAACTTTACGGAGCTTCTGGGCTTGGGTTCATTCGGAGCGCAGAGTGAGGCTCTGGCTCTCAGTGGAGAGGCCAATGAGATGCGGCTTGCAAGATTTCAATTCGAGCCTATGGTACGTAGAGGATTTAGCATCAAAAAACAGCGTTCTCAGAGTTTTGCTTGAAAGTGTGATGATGCTGAGAAGAGACGTAGATCCTCCACATCATGACCGCTTCTTTACACCGTGCCCAACCCATTCTCGCAGCAGCCATCAACGCGGGATTTCGAGAAAGCGGCATCCAGAGCCTCAAAAATTTGGACGATCGTACTGCCTTTCCTATGGTTGCTATTCGGACAGCTGGTCTGGCTTTCGAATCGTTAGTCGGACTCATACCAAATCGTCCACAGGATCGAGAAGATGGGGCTGAGATTGAAGAGCACGTCACCTGCATTGTTAGCGAAGAGTACCTGGAGCTTCTAGTCAACATCGCAAATGAGAGATTCAAAACAAATGCAGAAAGGATACAGAGGTTTGAACAAGATCTATTCAAGAGAGAGGAGGGCCTCGGGCAGGCGTGGGAAGATAGCACATCCAGGCAGGAGAGGAAGAGAGCTGAGGGCCTGGAGCAGCAGCAGACGTTGCGAAAAGCGCAGGTGACTCAAGAAAGGGGTGGCCCTTCAGCGTCTGATATTGATGAAGGCATAGACAATGCTGGACTTTTTAGCTCTTCGCTACGACCCTGATTCGTGAATTGCTCTTGTTGCCGTTCCTTACACAGGCACAGGAAATGCCGTTCGAGCTGGAACTCGGTCCAAACCCCGGGAATCTGCCCCATTCCCGTGCACCTTCCGCAAGCATCTCAAGTCGTTAAAAGTCAACACAGTTTCATCAATGTCGACTGCGGTGGCGACGTAGACAGTTACGTGGCTACTATTGACAGTCACGGTCTCGTCAGGATTACTTGGAGGGGCTTTCGAGGGTAGAATAAGTGCAGAGCGTTGTGGCTGACGAGTATCGGATGCAGGCCGACGTGCGTCTGAGAGGAGGACGTGTAGCGGATGAGGCTAGAAGAACGCTTGAGTAATGGAGAGCCCAATTTGTCGAAAGACCATGAAGCCGCTCGAAAATCTGACGGTTGGCCTTCGCTTTGTCCCTAATTCTTTTATCCATGCGCTGGCGCTTGAAGTCTTAGTGTTGGCCACGAGTGATAGTGAACCCATCAATGGTGATCTTCTCACGGCGGTTGAGGACACCGTTCTCGAAAACATGGTCTATACAGGGCACGGTGGGCAGTGAGAATGTTCATGACTTTAGTGGTCTGGGGGATCGGTTGCAAAACGGCATGCGGTCGGAAAGCTCGCAACCGGAGGTGTTGAATCTGCCATAGCGCGAGATTTTGGAAAAAAAACCATAGCAAACGTTGGTTGAATTCTCGCTTTAAAAATGGATATGATCTTAGAAAAAGCAAACAAGTGGACTCATAGCATAAGTCTTCCAGGGTAGCAAGATATAATGTTAAGAGGCAAAGCACACATATATCTCTTTTCAGAGAAGGCAGGCTGCGGTCATCGAACCTCTCGTATAGCAGCAGCATGCCTGCTTGCCCATCGACGAGGGAACTGCGGGCATGCAGGACACGGTGGCAGTGGCAGACAAGATGACAGCCGCAACGTAGCAAAACATGTAGTGCCCTTCTCGGCTCTTTCTAGACCTGTGATGTTGGCTCGCAAGAAACTCTCTGGGAGAAAGACGAAGATAGAACCACCTGATATTCGGCTTGCTATTGATCTCAGGCCTCCAATGCGACTCGCAGATGCGAAGATTGGTCTTCCAATGAGCTCGGCCGCCAATGCCGCCGTGGAAAAGAGGGCCTACAGGGAAGCTGACAAGAACGCTGAAAACTCAAATTGACGGTGGGGAAGCTGAGATGCGTGTCAAATTGCATAGGAGAATGGCGTTGGGTCAGGCTTGATTTTCGAAGGTGGAATATGCTTGAGGGGCGCCAGGAGGGGTGAGTTGGAAGGGAGAAAGGCCAGGTTTTGTTGTTTCAGTTCCCAGCCACAGCGGTGACGAAGGTATCCGGGCCCCGGCGAGTCCGACCCCGTACGAGATCGACGGTGGCAAATGGTGTAGAACACTGTCGTGGGTCGAGTGAACATGAATCACTCTACATCTTGGCCTTGTAGTACATTGGCCGGTAACGCGCCATTAAAGTTGACCGGCTAGTGGCATACAAGGTTGGTAGAGAAGCGTGTCAGATAAGGATCGGCGAGTGCTTTCGTACTCAAGACCGCGCATTTCCCATGGATTTGGCTGCTGCGTTGAATTTCATGTGTAACCCTTGTTGCCCCTCGAGAGGTTCTACCAGCCTCGCTGACTCAATTCAGTCTCGCTGTCAACACGTCGGTATAGAGTATGCTTCCTCGGCCGTCAAAGTCCACCCACAGTGAGTGTGCGAAGGCTGTCCGCATCGTCCGCATCGTCCGCATCATCCGCATCATCACCAATCCACCCTCTTTTCTCCCCCAAGAGGGCAACATCTTTAGCTTGCAGAGAAGAGACCAAAGGTAACCTATCCGCAAGTGCAGCGCCAATTCTCAGTGTTACGAAGCCGTCCAGAGAAGCTGTCCACGTGGGCTGGCTGACGGAGTAAGCGGCAAAAAGCAGAAGTCCGATTGCTTACAGCAATATCAGGGGGCTGATAGCGATTAGTGGGGCCTTGACAATCGAGAATTTCTGGATGGCCATGCCGGGACTTGAATACAAGAATCGAGAATGGCTCATGGCGCCGTCTGTGTTGACAGTCGGCTCCGGGAAGAATTCGGGGTTCAGAGCCTCGCGAGCGCTATAATAGGTACCTGCAGTCAGTGCGAGGTTGAGGTAGAGTGTTTCGTTCCAAGTTTTCAGCCAATTAGAGAGGTATAGATGAAGGCACTGGCGTCTTATTCATTCGAACATTGCTCCATTGTATATGGACTGTTAAATAAAATGTCGTCGATGTTATCACCAAAAGGGACTCGGAGTTGTTCGCAAATAGCTGTGAGTTCGGGCCCCGTGCTATTGATAGAGGTAAGAGTATTGTAGAATGTTCCATTGCCAAACATAGCCAGGACGGATGTTAGTAGAGGTCCAGGGACCACACGGTTAGGAGGCATATTAGCGCTGTCACTCTGCATTGAGCGTTTGCTGATTGCAGGTAAAGTCCTTCATAATTTGTGTCAGACAACTCGACTATGGAGAGAGGCATTTGTACACACACTCGTTTCCTCCAATTCCTCCGTAAGTAGAGATGTCATCCACGTCGGGAGCGGTATATATCACCACTAATAGAGCCGTTCCACTGATTTGGAAGCTCAAAGTAGCCCAGGGTTGATTCAGCAATGCAACGGTAAGTATAGTTTGTGGCATTTGCCGCCGCGCTGTAGTTCTGGTAATCTAGATATAGATCCTCACTGATCTGCTGCCTGTCAAGGGTTGGCTGCCAAGGCGACGAGCTAACGTCACCAGGAGCGCAAACCCTGAAAACGAAGGGATCTGCCCATGACTGACTGGTATTCCCAGATATCGCGGACCTAGTCGGATCGACGTTCGAACAATTTGTCGAGAAAGGATTAGATCCTGGACACTTAGACGGGAAATCGTTCGAAGAAATAGGCGCACAATTGACGGAACTTCCCATTCCTAGAGAATATACACGAAGAACGCCAGTATCTGCGGTGATAGGTGCAGCAGAAGCGAACCAGGGTATACTGCTTTCCACGCCTAGAATGTCGTAGAACGGAGGCCTGGAGGAGAAATTCGTGTGAGGCGTCCACAAATAGGAAAAGTCTCCGGATGAAGCGGTGGTGTCCCCGATTGTGGCTGGGATAACATCCTTGGAAGTGGCAACACTGGTCAGGCCTTTCGGTGTCAACTCGCGCGCAGGCGCTAAATCATTAAACACGCCGTCTCCGATGCTCACGTTTACTTGGACAGTATCAAGGTAGTAGCCCTGCAGAGCTGGGATCATGACGCCTGCTGATAGTCAGCCTGTTCGTGCTGAGCCTACTGCGTTCGAGACAGCGTTGAACTTACCCAAGCCACAGAGAAGGGCCGCTAGATACAGTAGATATGAGCCTGTTCTATATGGGTTGCCTCGTCGGAAGATGTTAATCAGAATCGCAGGGTCCGTCCGCCCCTTATCTGCAAGACTGAGCATTTGGCGCAGTGATAACAAGATCTTCGGCTTGAAAGAGGGCGTTTGTCAATAGACCACGACAGCTCTAGCACAGATCATCGATGTGACAGGGATACTGAGTGCTGCTATGATTGAATACGCAGTCTTTACGAATTGGCGCCACCGATCATTACCAATGAATTGGCTGCTGTGGTACCGAGCAGTCGGATCATCACAGGTGGCAAACTGGATGGGCTTGTAGCTCAGCACGCATGCCAACGCCCATACAATCATTTCGGCAACGACGTAGCAAAGGGCCAAGAACGCGCCGGAGTAATGGTACCGCAGTTCGCGGGGCGCAATGTCTGTAGAAGAGGTTTGCTTCTCTACGCCATGATGTGGCGCTTGTTTGCCAAACGATGGTCCTCCGTCTGCAGTGTGTGGAGCAGCCTTAAGGTTGGGCCTCTCCCTATTCACGATATCGCCAAGGGAGTTGACAGTCAGGAAAGACTCGTTCGAGGCTCGACGATGACTCTGGTCGAGAGGAAGGGCGATAATAGCCTACAATGGAGAAACACTGGCAATCTCTTTTTCAGCTCTTGATATTACACGCCTATTCATGTCTTGCAAATCAAGATCAATACAACTTTATTTTCTTTCCATTTAAGAGGTTAGCAAATCCAATTCGTTGCTCTCAAGATATTGAAATTCCCTCCCCAAAATAGAGCAATTCGGTTCTCTCCGGTGCTTCAACTTATATACAAAATGAACTAAGAAGCCGTTATAATGTCCTCATTCACAAAACAATTCATTCAGAAGGAATGTACAACGTGTGAAACCTAGAAACCTCCTTCTCTTGAAGTAAAGACATCTCAACTGGATTTGACGTGTTTGCATTGGAGAGAATGAAAATTTTGATGCAAAAAGGGAGACAAAGCCCGGCAAGACATCTTGTACGTTACCTCAACCTTTGTACCCCTTAGATTCCCTACGACTCCCATGAAATGAAACAGGAGGTCTGAAGGTAGCGGTTCCTTCAGGGGCGCAAGACATGGCGTAAGAAGCAAAGCGCCAGGAATTTTCTTTTGTTGTAGGCAGAGTGTGACCATGAGCTCTCTCACAAGGTCGCAGTATGTGGTTGTAGAATGTCGAGCCAAATTAAAGGGTCTGAAAAACAGCTTTCATGAAAATGAAAGAATTTGCAACGGTCAAGGTTAGTACATTTAATACGCCCTGTTGCGAGAGGATCAAGCCAAGGAACTTGTGCTTCAAGCTCAGCATTCGGGAGTGTAAAGGTAGACCACGCTTGATCAGAATTTTGTAAAAGTACGCTGAAGTCGATGGAGAATGAGAAAGCTCGCCCACCCCTCGAGGGATCGCGTCTTGGCATTCGTCTTTGCCGAAAGTGGATTCGTTTCTCTTGGCATCTCAACGACATCTCATCCCATTCTCTGTCATTTAAGTGTTTATACAATACGATGGGGGCTAGATTAGAATATTATATTAATTTTTTTTTTTTTTTTAGGTGATAAATTTAAAATATATTAATTATTATTTTCTTTGTATACATTAAATTCTTTATATAGAAATGAATGTTCTGTTTATCGAATGTATTTGATCTATCCTGATGCTGTAACTTATGAATATTAAGTATTTATGGAAGTTGAGAGGTGGGTGATAGTTGTTACATTCTCTGATCATAACCATGAAAAGCCATCATGCGGCTTTATATATCTATCCGAGGATTTTCTATAGTCCCTGGATACCAGGGACTCGTATATCAAGAAGAGCCCACACCAACAATTGCTGTCCTCACTTCCACGAAGAACAATGGACTGAAAGCCCTGTATGCTTCATGACTCAACAAGTTCATATCATGTTGCCTCAAGAACAGTTGTAGCCATTCTCATTTCCAATGACCTGGTTTAATGGTAGTAGTTTCTGCCCTGCCCTGTCCGCTTGAACCATCAAGGCCTGTTGCAGAATGATGCCTTCTAGATTTTAGGGCTATGAACTGGCGTATGCTTCCGCTAGCTCTTTTCTCGGTATGCTATAGCAGTGTATCTCTATGCTTTCCTTGTATTGTTGTGCTCGATCTGATGTCTGGCTTTAGCCTCAGACCGACCTTACCTCACGCTAGGGTCGCCGCTTGGCTATTTATTCATGAGATGATTCTAGTTGTACAGCCTGCCTGCTTGTGTCTTTGTAGAATGATGTTGAATCATGAATTCACGCTCCCTAATGTGACTTACGATTGCAAAAATTAGCCAACACTGTTTCGAAGATGGGTGGCAGAATTAGCTTCACTTGCGCTCAAGGCAAAATCAACAACACATAATTCAACCTCCGAGGGTAGATTAGAGACAAGAATACGAAACGAAAGAAGCCAGAGAAATGACAAGCTAAGAGCTTCTACAAGCATTCCTGCATTTTTGCATTTGTTGATGAAAATTTGAGCACCCTCAAAGGCTCTGCAAAAAGAGTGAAAAAGAAGGGAAACATTAGGCCGGATCGAACCAAAAAGATAACTCCCCGAGGTCATCTTTACGGATTGATTAACCGTCCACAACATGGAACCCACAGAATAGAATGAGGGGTAGAAGAACCACCAAATACCCGCCATACTAGCTGTAGGGATGTGTGATGCACATTTGGTGATCAGACAGCTTCAACTGCTCTCGACCTCCGGGAGATGGTCAGTCGCCCCATTGGTCAATTGCGGTCCAGGCATAGCCGAGTTCGGGCGGCCAACGCTATGAGAGAAACTGCCATGATGCATTTGACTACATACACCACAGAAGCTCTGCCATAACGGGGAAACCGTTCCCTCAGTGGAATTAATTTTACTATTTCAATATCTGTATCATTAAGCACAGCCGACCCCACATGATAACAGACATCATCGCCTTCCACTCCTTTTCGACAACACTCTTCTATCCATGTACAACCCTCCGCACACGCAAAATCTTTTCTTGAAACCGCCTTTCCTCTACCCACGCCACCCACTCCGTACAACACTCAATCCCACACACATCAATGTGAAACTTTCAAGATGCCAGTCCTTCACTCTGGTTCGACGGTCAGCTTTGTGAACCGACGGAATGCGCACCGACATGGCTTTCGCGTACCAGTCAAGCCGAACCCCCAGCCGACGAGGCCAAAGGCCAACAGCACCGGTGCACAGTCAAGAAACCGTTCGACTCCGGTCGACCTTGCAGCCCTGACTCGAAATATCCGCTACCGACAACGTGCGCGTGCCAACGGACTCGCCACCGGCGACAGCGCAGACACTCTCCGCGAAAAGCGCCGCTGGGTTCAGAACGAATTCGACGCAAGCCGCATCAATGGCAAAGCGACGCGTGAGCTGCACGATCTATACAACAAAGAGAAATATCGGCAAGCCACAGCATCAGCGGAAAATGGCTCAAAGCGTTTCCGACGCCGCCTGAGAAGCCAAACAGCGGCTTGAGGAGGTCTTCGGACAGAGGTCAGGTCTCAGAGCCGTGGCCGGCGCCATGGGCTAGTCTTTGGTGATGATTCCGGTGACGCAGGTGAGATGCCTAGCGCCACAACTACTACCCTTGATGGCTCTTATACTCACAACCATGGAGCAATCGGACAGCCATCTGACGGCGAAGCAGTTCATACCACCAAGCGTCCCCGCAGCCCATCTTACCGCAGACAATGACGCGGCAGCCCGGCAGTTGGTGCTTGCTACAGGATATGAGCTGGCAGACTACAGTGGTGGGAACCAGGGGATTTGTGCGGAGGCTGACAACACGGAAGAAGGAGAAGAGGAGGAAGGGGACGAAATAGAGATTAAGATGGAGGAAGACGTGGATGAAAAGGGCAGATCCAGACGCGGATGAGGGCGTGAAGTCTTGAGGGCATGGTAGATGACAAGGCGAACCGATTCCTCGACGTTTGCTTCTACAGTGGTCAACAGCATAGATTCCATGCTGATTGCAAAAGGAGTGGATTGTTCTGACGCATTTGGCTGGATCGGCCGACACTTAGACGCAATGCTGAGGCACTGACCAATGGCATTGAATCGTACTGCTGATGCTTCTGCTTATGACCTTGGGGCCGTGAGACAGATATTGACAGCCATTATGGGTTTTGCCCATAGACCTCTGACCACAAATGATGGGTCAAAGACTCACTTTATGAGTTGAAAAAACTTCGATTCCCACAATGCACTGACACGAGTCACTACAATTTGACCGCTCAACAGCAAAAAGTCCCCTGGTCAGTTAGTGTGAACTTGTCCTTGTCTCAGAGGTTGTTGCTTGGCGTAGTAGGACTTGGAAATTTCGAGATTCCCTCTATTCATGACCTTGAAATCCTTCAAGTTTTGCATGTCAAAGATATCCCTCTGTTCATGACTAGAGCCTTTGGAACCCTTCCATATCAGGTCCCGAAACATGACATTCATTCCCATAGGCATCCGGTACTATGCCACGGAGAACATTCACCCACAGTGACCGGGTCTGCGGCAAAGGATCGCCGAACCCTAATGGGGATGCTCACCTGCTTCTTGGACTTAGCGATGCGACCGCCAGACTTTTGTCTGCTGCAGACATGTCTGCGGACGGTCATTACGGTCACGAATAGGAGGCCTGACAGCTAACCCGATTAGGTAGTGCTTCCACTGTGTACTACCTTTCGTCTGTGTTTTGAGGTACTTTTTTTTTAGATTCAGGGGTTTTGAATGAATTTCGGCTATCAATAACGGTTTCATGAAGATGGCCGTACCCGAGCAGGGTATATGTGGAATGTTGATATTTGGCTTGTTTTCTCTGCCCGCAGACCGCCAGACCTCTTTGAAGATTTTCGCCAATCAATGGCTTAGTCACGCTCGGAGAAACTTCTATCCGGAGATTACGGATTCGTGCTAACGGCCAATGTGTATTACTGTCATTACTGTCGATGCATTCTGCGGTCATCGCGCACGCTCTTGACTGTTCTCGGAGAATGGCTGGATCTTCAAGCAGCGAACATAGGTGGTCCCCAGTATCGCATCTTTCGCATAGATGTGGTGCGGCGTAGTTGTGGGTCTGGATGCGGTATGGGGCCTCCACACCAGTTGGTCGCGTCGAAGGACTTTGCAAGGGTGTGGCTCGCATTGTCCAGTTGCCTTAGCGGGCCAGCTCGGTGCATCTGACCACAAAACGCATTGTTCTTTGCTGTATCTCAAGGACCAACACCCCTCACCGGTGCTCATACCGAGGCTATTCGTCAACATTGCATAGACTTCATTGTCTTTTATTTTTCACGGCCACACGTCTCCGATGTTTACCAGCCAGTTACAACAAACAGCCGGACGTCTCGGGTGTTTTCTGGCAGCTCATGACAATGGTAGAATCAAAGAAATACACTGGCGCAATAGCTTGGCTGACAAGTCCCAGACATGTAGAATTAATGCCGTCTACGCGAACACGTTGGACGTATGGCAAGTTGGGGAATCGAGAAACAATAGAAGCGCCTTCGATTTCACCAAGTCCTCTAGATTACTGTGCGGAAACACAAGGGCATCTTTGACTTGTCCGTATGACTCGCGGCTCTCGACTCGAAAATCGGGGCGATGCGTCGAGGACATATTTGGCCAGACATCGAGCAATATCTTCCTACGTTGCTCGCCAGCCTTTTTGCTCCGTCGTGTGCGAAGCATGTCTTTGCATCTTCCCAGAATGCATCGTAGACGCAACCAGTCCACGATCAAGTCATTGACCACTTTTTCTAGCCTCGAACATGACCTCGGACGCTGTGGGCATCTTTCCAATTGCCAGGTCCAGACCTTTCTTGGAGCGAAGCGAAAGCCTGTCGCGCGTCATTGTGGTTAGAAAATCCCATCTTCTTCGAATTTGGTAAAGGCATAGGGATCACGGCCAGAACATGGGAACGGAACGTATAGAGGAAGTGACAAGTGTCGTTGGCTTCATGTGAAGCACAGATCTGGAGCTGAGCGGTCCGACCAATTCGAGCTTGGCAAGCCACCTGCTCAGTGCTGATCTTTCCCATTTCTTGGGTGTGGCTGGGGGGGCGTTTGGATTGCGGCAATTGCCACTTGCCTTGAGATCTTGAGTGGCTGCAGACCAGGCTTGTGTGGACTGCGAGGCTAACGCTGAGAAACCGTCTTTTTTGCTTCCCCTGCCAGGATGAAGCACGCTTATCCGACGTCAATGCCCGGAACCCTGTCCCCTCATCAGGCCCCTGGCTCTTTCAACCCATTGCGCGCCATCCGCTTTCTCATTTGTTACTATCTCGTTAAGCCTTTCTCGCCTCGTGTCTAATGTTTCTCCTTCAAACCCCGACATCATAGCTCGACCAACGATCCCAACGTTCCTTGTGCTAGGCATCCGCAACATTTCTCTCTCGACCCTGTATCCCACCCTAGCCGCTAAGTGGGCAACCCAATCGCAGAGGCTAGAATAAGCTGAGGGTTGCTTTGCTCGAGCCTTTGCATTGAGGTCCTTGAGGTCGCCTTGTTCTGGTCCCGGGCCAAATATCTCCTCATTGTCTGGACAGGCAATGGCGATAGCTATGGACTTGGATTTGTTGATGTGGGCAGCGAAATAGGAAGGTGCTAGTGCGTCTGCAGAGTTGTTGTTGAAAACAGATGGAGCGCGAAAACGAAGACCGGATAGATTGTGTGAGCAGCATGGGATGGCGAGGAAGGGAGAGGAGGAGATGGAGGCGAGGAGAGGTGTCCAAGGGGTCAGCTCATCTGCGTGATTAGAGATGATAAAGGTACCCTGAGGGAATATGCCATTGTGCCATGCTGGCACATCGCCCATGGCTTTTTCTGTGGTGGCTGCGGAAGAGAGCCCCTCCGATAGTATGCCTCCATTAGCGTAGATGGGGTACATAGTGTCGTGCTGTATTTCGAACAACGGCTGCGGGATGAGTATCATCTCCTTAAGCTGACTTTGGATCGATGCATCAAATGTATCCCACGTCTTCCGTCTGCGGGCATCGAAGCCCCAGCCCAAGTATCCTTCCCGCAGCAGTGTATCAACGAGCACCCCATTGCCGCATCCGATATCGACAAAGCCTGGGAAAGCCCCCTGTTTGTTTGTAGGCTCATCTCCGTCCTGATCAACCAGGCCATTTCCGGCATCGTACATATCCTTCCACAGCTCGATCAAGAAAGCTGCGATGCCCAGATCCTCGAAGACATGCTTGCTCGGCTCCGTCTTCTCGACCCAGCGATCACATAGTCTCTGAGCATGCCTCTGCTTGAGCTCTGTGTAAGTATTCTGGACCCGCTGCTGTGAGACCACCTGGTCATGGTGTACCCGTTTCGTGTAGCCCGTCCATTGGCCCTGGCCGTGTTTGTGGATTGTCGACAATAGATGCTGACCCGTCCGGAGAAGGCGTGAGGATAAAGGAAGAGACTCGGACGGATACAGGCGGTAGTGTAGAGAGATGTTGCCTTGAGAATCTTCAGAGGATGCACTTGGGTTCCAGCAATGCATGTAAGCCAGTGCTTGTACTCTTGGATGGTACCAGGGAACCTCGTCGATACTCGCAGCGTGTGGTACGTAGATGACAAGAGAGCGCTTCGGGTCTCTAGTATCATCGGTAGATGATTGGAGTAGGAGACATGTCTGGGCAATTGGCTTGTCCAATTGAGGATTTCGAGGGATCATCCGCCGGATGATAGTCCTCTTGACCTCGAAGCCTGGAAGCTCCCCATCTCGGATATGGTATTCTCGCAACCAGTACTGCACCTGCGCCGCCTCATTCTCCGACAGCTGCGCATTGGTGAGCTCATTGTTCGAGCTATCGTAGAGGATATCCGCTCGAAAGAGCAGGCTGGAGTTGATGTTCGGATTCTTCACCAGGTTGAGAGACACGGACTCAAAAACGTCAGGCGGGAACTGGCAGGAATGCTGGAGTATTGGAAGCCATGCTTCGTTTGGCAATCGTCGTGAAGGATGAATTTCTGTACTTTCGGAAGCGAGGTCGTCAGATTCTAATGTTTTTGCAGGCATCTGTTCAGCCCGAATTCATCGTCATTCGTCAATGCGCTTAGGCCTTCCCTAGGGGAGCTTTTTTAGGTAGCCAGGAACCTGCCCCGGAGGCGAGGCCCCCCACGAGTACCCGAACCGGAAAGCCCGAAAGGATAGCTTTCCCGCACAACCAGCCCCGCTCACAGCTCTATCAAGCTTCATGTAACTTTCCAGCCAGTCTCAAGTTCTCAACCTATCCATGTCAATTGCGAACTCATAAGACCTAGCGCACACGACAATAGAGTACCCTTCCGCTATCCAATCGAACCTCCTCTTGCTGCCATCATGTGGCAATCCCCAGTAGCCATCACCGGTGCCGAGAACATGTCCCACTCCACTCACGGCCCTCTCTTCTCCCCCTCCCTCATTTCCGCCGACGTCACCTCCGCTCTCCCGGAAAAGTACACAATGCGTCCCTTGCAACGCTCAGACTACAAAGCTGGCGTTCTGGACGTACTCAGAGTCCTCACGACCGTTGGCGAGATCTCGGAGCAAGCATGGATTGAGCGATATGATTGGATGGCTAGGCGGGGGGATGAGTATTACATACTGGTGGTGTGTGATGGGGAAGAAAAGGTGGTGGGGACGGGATGTGTGGTGGTGGAGAGGAAGTTGTGAGTGGTGTTCTTGGAGCTGCCAGTAGCATGCGCTGATTTACCTGTTTCGGACAGCATACACAATCTCGGCTTGGTGGGCCATATCGAAGATATCGTCGTCAACAAAGATCAGCAAGGAAAGAAGCTAGGCCTCCGTATAATAGAGGCTCTCGACTATATAGCTGAGAAGGTTGGGTGCTACAAGGTCAGTTCTCTTACATTCTGTTCTGCCTTTAGGGCTATTGTCCCCACGCGGTCGCTCAGATGGGCCTTGGTTCGATCGCATGCGAAGCACTGCTGTATCGTCATTGCCTGGACACAATATCTCACCCCCTCCTGCCATCTCCACGCCCTTGTCAGACACCCCACTCCCCCACCCTTTCCCCCCACGACTCCCACTCTTCACTCCACGCTTACACTCGCACTCGCGAACCCCAATGTTCAACCACTCGAATACCGTTTCGGTCCTCCCGAGCTGACATCGTTCCCCTCAGACAATTCTGGACTGCTCGGAAACGAACGAAGGCTTCTACGTCAAATGCGGCTACAAGAGGGTCGGACTGGAGATGGCACAGTATTACGACAAATGACTACCAGGCCCTAGCTCAGAAAGAGGGAAGCTTTGAAATATGGAAGTTGACGATATGAAACTTGATAGGTGGGGTCACCATGGCAATGGATCTAATTGACTTGTTGGCCAGAGGATAATGGATGTCCTTGGATATCTCGCGTATGTGGGGAGAAAGAGAGCTGAAGTAGCTGGCTCAGACGTGTTAAGATGCGGCTGATGAAGATATGCTTCGGAGAAAATGAGGAAATGAGTGTATGAAAGGCAACAACCATGGAAAATTGAGATTTACCAGTCACAATGCTGCTGCAAGTCCCCACCAGCCGATCGTGTTTGCCAGTCAACGAGACGCCGTTCGGTGATTTTCTCTCTTATTTTTTCTAGCCATGCATTACAGTCATGATGTAGTATACCGTCCTCACACACAGGCAACCCCCAGAGGTATCTCTCTCAAGCTCCAATAAGCAGCATATTTCCCGTTTCGTTCGTCTAAGCGCCTTCGCCAAATGGGGTATGATATTCTAACGCCATGCAGGCGCCAACATGAACAGACGGTGGTGATAAGCCAGAAAAGCAAGATAACAGAATGAAAGTATATACGAATAGTGTGTCTGGGTATTGCAAGCGGACGCGAATCTGACCGAGCATCTCCGGCCAGCGTTGCATGCATGTCAGATGCCAGATTCAATGCAACGCTATGCAGATCATATGCACCTAATAGTAGTTGCCTTTGGGGAACGCGCAAAAGATCCCCACGGAGATAGCAGTGATGATCAGTGCACCACCAAGAGCTTGCACGAAGATGGTGTCCTGGATTTGCCGAAGAGCCGGCTCTTGGATCCAGACTTCACGATCGAAGACTTTCCGGATAATGTTGCGTTTCTCGTATTTGGCGACCCAGGGTTCGTCTTCGTAGCTATTGGCGCTGCCGACAGTGTCGAAAGAACCTTTGCCCATGTCCCAGGAGGATTCGTCGTCGTCTTCAGCGAAAAGCTCCCATGGGCGGAGATGGCGATGGTGCATACCGTGGAGGACCTGGGTAGAATTAGCGATGGCAGCTTGGCTTAATGTTTCAGGGCTTCAGAGAAGACATACGACGCACATGCCCTTCCAGGCAGCAATGAGTGTTGCCACACCGATCATGAAGCCAATGGCCGAAAGTACCCTCCAGCCTCGACCAGCATTGCTGAGAGTGATGAGAATGGCACAAATGATACCTCCAAGGATGCCGGCAACACCAAGACCACGGGCGAAGACGACACGGGGTGCGTTGCCGTTACAAATGGTCCACCGAATGAAGTTGGGGTGGGCTTGGTGACGTAGAGACCATTCGACCGTGTGGACGACAACTCGAAAGGCTGTGGGGTGAGTGGTGTTAGCCAAGGCGTGCAGTAGAGTCATCCGTTCCTTCGCTGAGAGGTTCAGCTGGCGAGGTGCACCATCGGCTATATAGATTGCAATGATGCGTGAGATTTCTTCTCGGAACGGCTGGATCGTGACTGCCAACATATTAGCGTACATTTGCTTCGTAAAGAAAAATGAGCGCTCACATGGTTGCCATTTGAGGTCAGCTCCTTGAAAAGCACCTGCAGTCTTTGTCTGGAACGATCTGTTGGTGTTGGAGTTCAAGGTGGAGCAGTTCTCGCTCCACGCACGCTCGGATGGAGCTACACTTTCTCTGTATTCTCCGCCATTTGGGGTTCTTGGTGGCGTATTGAAAGGGTTGCCTTTCACCTCCACCACACTCGCAGTAGGGGGAGCGAAATCTGTGCCTTTGAACACAGCTGCAGTCTCAGCACTGATTTGCTGCTTGGGTCCTGGTGTTCCCTGATTTGCCTGTGCATCTATCTCCGCCTGTTCTGCGGACCATTCTGGTGCAAGAGCACGCTCGTTTGATGGAAGCTCGTTGAAACGCTTGAGGTAGTCACGGTACCAGAGGTAGAATTGGAGGTTCTCGGCGGAGTGTTCAATGTAGACGAGGTAGTTCATGAAATCGCGTGCTGTGCATGGCTAGAAGGCATTTGGATCAGCCAAGCAGATCACATTGATTCAGATATTGGGAATACCAGTGGATGTGCAGAGTAGATGTTGATCACTTGCTAGCTTCAGTGTCCTGCTGATATAGCAGGGTGAAGTTGAAGCCTGGGTTGCATGGATGGAACAAGACAGGAAGTCAACTTACCGGGCAAGTGCCTCCAGTGATGATGCGGTCAAAGGACAAGGCATCGGGGATACCAAAGGACATTCCTCCAGAACCTCCAGAGGCCTGGGAATCGATGGACGCTTCTCCAATGGATTTGGTCTTCTCGTCCCCAAGGACGGACGCCCGAGCGGAGTCGACATATGGGGGACGACGGTAAGTGAGAGAATAGACCATATTGGCTGGCGATGGGGGAGAGTGTGTATGAGGATTTCAAGACGAGCAGTTTCTTGGGATGGGCAGAAGACTGTAAGAGCAATGGAGTAGAGATGGAGGGAGGAATTCTCGAGGTACCGAGGGTGATTTTGGAAGGAAAGTCAAAGTTGACGTTGGAGATTGTGGATCTCGGTCAGCGTTTCGGATGCACGGCTACAGCATGCATCAATTTTAAAGAAACCGCCACGCACTGCACTCAACTGCTTTGTCACGGCGGTACGAGAGCTACCAAATTGATGTCATGATAAATCTCATCCACTCACGAGAGGGATCTGGCTTGTTTTGTAGGAAGCATCAGCTTGAGATACGTTGAGTTAATAATAAGGATACCGTAAGGTAGGTATTTCACAGAGGAGCAATCCCGTGTCGAGCGATGGACAGGAACAAGCGTGTGCCAACGGGAAGACTAGGAGAATGGAACACTTGATCATTCGTGAGGTACTAGTACCTTGGTAATTGTACCCATGCACGCATGTTAGTAGCGAGGACAGCCTTCTGTTTGAGAGGAAGTCGCTGGAACGGCTCAGAAGGCGGCAGCGGATGTCGCGTTGGGGCTCACAGGCCAACAGAGCTTTACAGACTTTCTCTTCCTTGTCTTTTCTTCAAGACCTTTCATGTCATCAGCCATGGTCCATGCTCACCTCCACGCTGTCAGTGAATCAGTCTCTCCTAAGCGTGGGGCCGGGCACGTTGTGGGACTAGGGACTGTGGCAAGAGTCTGGAATGATCGGAGATTACGCCTCAAGCTAGAACAGGGGAAGCTTATCAAATCCAACGCAGATCATGCAAATTCTAAAGTATGATTCATTGTGCTACGAGTGCCGAGATGCACCTCGATGCGTGACGAGTAGCGAGTAGTCACAAAATATCTGCCTCCTGCGACATGATTGGACACTCTTATAGAGTATATACCTTACATTCAATATACCTAATTACCTACTGAATTCTTGACCAGGCGTGGCAGTGGCCGTATTTCAAATAACCAACATCCCTGGCGCCCCTGGTCTCTTGGCCGCCGAGGCCAAAATGCTCCGATCTGGCGATCTGGCGGCCGATATTTATAACCGGGTTCCTAGACATCCCCAGCGTCGATCTTGGAAAACGGGTGGCCCGTTCGAGGTCGTGCGACAATCAGGCTCGCGACAGCATCCATATTTCGGGTAGGATCAAATCATGTGGACAAAACAAAATCTATCGATAGTCAACAGTGCCCATATATTCGGCTCGTTGTTAGCATTACCTAGCTATAGATTATGGTAGGGATTGGAGAGTGCCGGGCAGAAGTGGCAGCAAATAAGGTACTCTAGCTAAAGTCCAAAGGGGTCAGTGGGGTGTGGGGTTGCAACCTCTCAGCCCTATATCCTTGGCACAACTCCATAAAATAACAGACAGCTTTCATTCATCATGAAGCTGTCAGAATCCTGATCTTTCCTTCAGCTGCGACACGGAAAAGCCAATACAGGCGTGGCTGTCAGTTGCTGCTCGAGAGACAGCATCGTTGTCTATTGAAAAATACAAGCCGCTTCTTCTGACGTTGAGGATCAGATGTAGGTGGGAAGCTAAGATGACCTTTGAAGACTTGATGCATTGCATCAGCATTTCTACCACTCTCTATCTCCTCTAGAACTCATTCACCACGTCTGCTTTTTATCTACGACTCTCATGCCTTCCTCGATACCTCCACGCAAACCATGACTTCTGCAGGGGCTCTTGTCACTGGAGCCGCGGATGATCTTGGTAGGGGCTGTGCACAAGCGCTTTGTGACTACGGCTTCAATGTCATCCTACACGATCGGGATCGGCCGAAGTCGTTGCTGTTCGAGAAACGGCTGAACAAGAATATGTTGTTGTCGAAAACAAAGGCTTGTCTTTCTGGCTTGTACGGAGACGGCCAAGGACCTTGAGAAATCTCTTGCTGGTTTGCACAACCTACATTTCATGGTCCTGATCAAGCATGTATCTGGGCCTCGATGGTCACCCTTCTAAGTTCTGTAAAGGTTTGGAAGACTACATCAACGATGGAGTAGACAATTAGGTGGGCATATTGTCGCAGGAGATCGGGGTGGAACGCTTGGTATGATGGAGATAAACGCTTGATGTGCTGTTGCTCAGTCGCTGCTTTCGGAACAATCTGTCCTCCAAGGGTATCCCGGGTCATAGGATCTGTGATAGTCACAAGTGATATTCAAAGGACAAAAGTATTGACGTTGACAAGGATTTATCATTGCTGTTTGGAATATCAAAACGCAAAAGTCAACCATGTGTCTGCTACTTCAGATACTAGATGTCAAGCCTTGTTTCTCAATAAATTCTCCAGAGCTCTGGAATGTGGGCCTCCAAATACCACTGCACAATGGCATTGTCCACACAATGAACCAAGCGGAGAGCCTTTCAACACCTTTGTCTTGGCCGTGACGTCGTGAATCATTCACTTCCCGACTTTCGTTCAGCATCTTCCCCGAAATTTCGTCATCCTTAACATAGTCATCCCACATAAGATACACTTCACCATGGCTGTCACTAAGCTTCCTCGAACGCGTAAGGGGATCCTATCCCACGGTCCACCGCTATCGTGGCCGAATGACACCACGATTGGTCCGCGTCGTCCACATCTCGGGCTTCTCAGACAGGCGACTCATAACCATCGACAGCATCGCATCTCTGACCTGTCAGCTAGCTCAAGGCACAAAGCTCCCAAGCTCATTCACCATCCCCATCTGCGTTCCCGAGCTCCACAAGCCTCAGGCTACTCAAGGTACAAAGCCCACAAGCGTACTCATCATTCAACACAACAGTCCAAAGCACCAAAAGTCTCTGGCAAACCGCCCAAACAGATTAAGAATCTCGTGGTTCAGAAGCCACCTCCTCACGCAACGCCGCTACCCAAAGCTTCACAAGTACCAAGCAGCTCGCTAACGGACAAGAAGAAAGACGCAAAGTCTCAGAAGAATAACCACACCGGCAAACCGTCCCATCCTCCCCCTCTCCCATCCTCGCCACCCCGACCCGATACCCACCCAGCAGCCAAAGGCATAGACTGGACCGCCTACGACCGCGCCAAAGCCCACCGCTGGAAGAACATCCGCATCTGGGTCCACTCCCTCCGCCGCGCCCACCGCATCGTCGACACCGTCGCCACAGAACTCATGGCCTACTACGGCAGCGCGAAGTACGGCGGCCACCCCTCCGCGCGCACCCTGTCCCGGCACGCCTGGCAGGCCGTCCGGCTGTGCGAGCACGAGTTCGGCACGGATCTGCAGTGGGGCAAGGGGCTGGGGGAGGCGGTGTGGGGCACCGATCACGCCAAGGTGGAGGCGTTGATCGAGATGAGGATGGAGGGGGAGGGGACGCCGGGGGGGGGGACGGTGGGCGAGAGTGATCTGAGTGGGTTTGAGGATGGGTGGTGTGAGGAGGAGGAGGAGGAGGAGGATGATGAAGGGTTCTGGGGCGGTGGGGAGGGGAAGGATGTTGAGATGGCGGAGGCGCCTTGATTCAAGCTGTGGTCTCCTTTGTGCGTGGGGATAGAGATTGTGCAGAGGAGAAAAGCCGTAGAGTGTTTTTCATGGATACTGTTTGGAGGAACGAGCCAGGATTAGTGAGGGTCGAGGCCTCCTTGGAGCAGGCTGCTTTGAGCAGCAAGTTGTAGCTCAGTATCAATCATATCACCCTTGCTTTGCAATGACTTCATGGTACATTCAGAATCTCATACCGCTCTCATATTCAAGGAATCTGGCTTTGTGGCGCGTTGACGGCCCGAAATTGTCTGCACGCTCATTCATCTGTTGCCAAAGCCACTCCACCATCCCCTCTATCCGTCTCCATATACCCGTGATTAAGCCTCTTCCTCTCTCTCCTCACCAGCTCCCACTTCTCCGCCAATGGCCCGAGCGTTGTCTCCATGACCCAGGTCATCGCCACAGTCTGGCCAGGAACCCACCCTTCTCATCCTTCTGGGCCTCTTCCTCCCTCAAGGAACGCTCGTGAATAGCCCGAGCATCTGGTCCTAGCAGATGTAGGATGCCCAACTTATCGTCCTCCAGCACATTCTTGCTGTAGGGACAACGTAAATGGTGGGCAGAGGCGTCGCAGAGGCCGCAGCGGTCGGCTGTCTGCAGGAGGGTATCGAGTCGCTTGCGGCGAGAATTCATGAGGATTCGTCTCTCGTATTCGAGGAACTTCTAGCCTGTTACCGATTACTGTGTGCCGCTCCAAATGAAACAGGCCTTGGGCATTCCACTGACCCTTGGCCTGTGACTAAGGTCCGATCAAGGTCTTGAGATCTTTCTTCATCTCTCGACGGGATCGATCCTCCTGCTTCATCGCCTTCGATGGCTTAGGATGAGGCATAATACCGATATTGAGAGTTAGGTGACTGGTTGTGCAACTTTGAAGTTGGACGCAACGAGAGGAACGACCTTGAGAAGTTGCGCTAGCGCGGAATCTGAGCTGAATTCTGACGAGCGCCGGGTATAAGTGTACATAGCCCGGCGGAGTAAATCCCAAGATTTGACGTTAGCCCAGTCCCATTCAATACCCAGTCCATAGCTCTAGGTTTGCCACGCAAGCGCAGAAAGGCCCCAACCAGTCCAAATTCACAAACGCATAGCGTGAAGTTGGCATGCCTTGTGTGGATTCCCCTTTTGTTCCTCCTCAGTTCGACTCCAGCCCTTTTTCTTCTTCTTATCTTCTTTTTTTCTTTTTCGCTTTCTCGGATTCTCGCGTAATTTGCAACAAGGCTCAGAACATGGTACCCTCCGGCTGGCAGCAAGGACTGGGTCTGGATAAAAGAGCGCGTAAGTGCATTACGCAACTCATCATTTCCACAAGGACAAAGCACAGTGGTTGGCAGAGGCTTCAGAAGCAGGCTAGCGACTTGAATACCACGCGAATGATATTGAGATTACTTTTTTTCCGGCCAAAACACTCCGAGGTGATTCAAAAAAAACATAGAGCCGGTCTCGAAGCACGTGTGGTGAATGCTTCATCGCAGATGAAAGAAAGGTATCATAGGACAATTATCTTGGTGGAGGCTTAGAGAAGGCAAGCCGGGAGACTTGCAACCAGCCTTTGATGTTTTTCAATGAGACAGCCCCTTATCAGGAAGGCTCTGGGAGACCCGCACTTGATTTTCGCTTTTCATGTTAGGGTTCTTGCAGGAATCGTTGCCATTGTCCCCTATCGACAAAAGGGCCTCTCCGTCATCTTTACATACAGTAGGATCAGCGCTCTCTGAAACGCTGTGATGCGTGAGAAGCCCGTTTGGTGTGCGACTCGAAGAAGGACTTTGGTTGTTAATTAAATACCACCAATCTTACCTTGGTAGCACGATGCTCAGAGAAGGTGGTGAAATGCAATCATCTCAAAAGAAAAAAGAAAAATTTTGTTTATTAATTATAACAAAATCCCCCAAAATTTTCTTACCCTACAACACAACAATTTATTAAATATTTTTTCTCTCAATCAATTATATAATCTCAAATAAATAAAGCTATATAAGTTATCGTTATAATTTTATATCTTAAATACTTAATTCTTAGAAAGGGATATATCCTATATCGCTAAGCCTCTTCCCTCTTTTTTATTTTTTTTTTTTTTTTCCCCCCCTTCTTTAATACTTTTTTTTTTTTTTTTTTTTTTTAGTTTTTTTTATTTTTTAAAAAATTTTTATTTTTTTAATATATTTATAAAAAAAAAAATATTATATTTTTTTTTTTATATTTTTTTAAAAAAAAAAACCCTTTTTTTTTTTTTTCTCTCTTCGATTTATTATATTTCTCGCTTCTTACTAAATAGCTTATATTTATAAAAAATATATCGAGTTATCTATTTCGCTTTATACTTATATTCTTTATTCTCTATATTTAATATTTATCGATTATAAAGAAAGATCTTAAAATCTATTTTCTTAGTTTTTATTTATATTATTAGCGATATCTTAACGCGCTTAACTCTCGAATATAGAAATTATATTTATTTCGATAATATTAATTAAATTCTTTTAAGAATATTATTTCGCTTCTTATTAGTTTATTTAATAGTTTATTATTTTATTATATAATCTCTAATAGCTATCTTAATTATCGATATTATTCTTATCTATATAATTAATAATTAAGCTATTTCATTAATATTTACCTTTACTCTTTTATTATAAATTACTTACTCTCGCTAATTAATAATCTTCTTTATCTTTCTATTTATCTATTTATTATTATTAATATTAATATATATTAGAATTTAATATAATTCTATTATTATCTCGAGATATCTTAGCGAATTAATAATCTATATTATCTATATTATATAGATCTATTTTAAATACTTATTTAAGTCTTTAATAATTTACATCTATAAATCTAAAAAGTAAATTTTCGTATAATTTTCGTCGAGTTCGTATTATAAGTATAATTTAGTACGATTTAGTCTATTAAGTAAACTTTATTTTTAATTCTTTTCGTTAGTTCTATTAATTTAGTAACTTTAAAAAAATTTAGTAACTTTAAAAATTTTACGTAATATACTCTAATACACTCTAAGTACTATTCTATATATATATGATATTAATATATATTATTATTAATATACGTATTATTATACGCTATATTAGAGTATTACTTACGCGACTAATTTTATTAAATCGTTTAATTTCGTAGTCAAATTTAAGTTAGCGTTAATACTCGTTATCGTAAAATCTTACTATCGTAATATCGATTATTAGAACTTTTCTTTTTTTATATATATTACTATTAAATTAATAGAATTAACGAAAAAGATTAAAATAGTTACTGAACCGGTGGAATTTAAGCGAATTCTAATCAGATTTACTAATCCGACGAATTTTATAATTTTCGCGACAAACGCGCGATTAGCAATTTCAAATTTTATAGAAACTTTTTAGATTTGTAGATGTAAATCGATATTTAATTATTTATATTTACTATAACTCTATTAAATTATAATTTTATTTAATATATAACTATTATAATTAAAGCTTAAAGAATATTATATAACTTTATTAAGTATATTATATACTAGTCGCTTAAGCTTAAATAGATATTAAAAATAGAATTAATATCTAACGATATAATTAAAGCTTTTATCTTTTTATTAATCTTACTATTATCTATATATATTATTATATAATTTTTATTAATTAATCTTTTAATTAGTTCTTTAATAACTTTTTTAATCTTATAAATTATTATTTTAAAAGACTCTTAATTAAGAGCGACGCTAAAAGAGCGTAGTTTCTTAATCTTATTAATATCGTTATATCGTTCTTTAAATCTATTAATATATCGCTTTAATAAACTTAATTTTCTATTCTTCTTAAATTTTCTTTTAGACTTCTATCGCTCGAATTATAATTTAATAATTTCGCTATATATTAGACTAATAGTAATTTATAAGATAGCTTTTAAGATAATCTTATCTAGCTATTATTTAATTAATAGAAAATATACTTCTATATTAATATTAGATCTAATGCGTTATAGACCTTAGCGCTACTTACGCTAAAGCGCCGATATCGTATATACTATATTAGAGTTCCTTTTAGAGTTCAATTTTAATAATATATCTTATATATCTAGAGGCTTAGCGAATATAGGTTTACTTCGTATACCTCGAAGTTTTAATATTTCTTAGAGATTAGTTCTACTATTAAATATATTATTAAATTTTATAATAATATTACATCTTTTATAGCTTATACCCGCTAGCTAATCGCTAGTAAACTACGTCTTTATAATTCTAATCTCTTTATCTTTTAAAGAAAAAGATTTATTATTATTATAATATTAGATTTATCTCTAAATCGTATAATAGAAAATAAAGATAATATTAAGAGCCGCTATAGCGTTAATAATAAGTTCGAGAATTTCTTATTAATAGAAGATCTTACTATAGAATAACGTCTTATAATCGCTAAGGCCGAAAATTATCGTTTAAAATAAGAATAAGAATTAGCTATATTAGAGGTTTATAATCGCGAGCTTTATAACGCTAGCTTATCGTCTATAATTAGCGAAGATTTATCTACGCTAATTACTATCGCGCCTTTAGCGAATATATTAATTAAGATAAAAATACTTCGCTTTAAAAGAATATATTCTTATAAGAGTATTAGTAAGAGAGAGTATCTACGCTAGTTCCGCGAAGTCGAAATTAAGTTTCTTATAAGTTTTAAGTATTTTACTATTAATTAATTAAGAATTATTTATTATATATAATTCTTAGAAGATAATCTTAATATCTAATAATATAAATACTATTAAACTTATAATCTAAAGAATACGACTTTTAAATTCTTTAAGTAGTTTCTATTTAATTTAATAGCGAATTTAGTAAATCGTTATCTTCTCGTATACGAAAAGTAGAAGAAGGCTAAATAACGCTTTGATTAGAAGGTATTTATTTTTAAAATTTATTTAAAGAAGCTAGAGGCTTATATAACTCTATTTTCTAAGAAGTATTAGATTAATTTCTTTTTAATTAAATTTAGATTAGAGCTTAAGAATAAGATTCTAAGTACTAATAGTATATCGAAATAACGAAAAGAAATTCTTACTTAGGCTATTATATAGAAAAAGATTTTAAAATATATATACTTCAACGGCGGTTTCTATTCGAAGTCTTCGAAGGGGTTCGCTAAGAATAAGCTTTTAAAGAATCGAATTTCGAAGTTTAAATTAATTTTAAATAACGGCGCTTACGTAGCGCGTACTTAAGACGATAGTATAAAGTATAAAATTAAATTCTTTAACTCTAATTATAAAAAGAATAGTTATTTCTATTATAAAAAATAAGATTATTAGATATCTAAATATCTAGATCTCGATAAATCGCCTATAATTTATATCGATATAGTATTAATAAAAAAAGATTTAATCTTATAACCGCCTTAGAAGTAAGATAAGAATAATAATTAATAAAGATAATTCTTTTTATTTTTATAAAGGGGTAGATAAAGCTTTAGAGTAAATAGAGGTAACTCGTTACTCTACTCGATACTAAAGCGTATATTAATTTAATTTTATAAAAGTTTATAATCTAATAAGATTTAAAATCTTATAATACTATTTTATCGTAATTGAAAGCGTTAAATAATTAAAGTATATATTACTATAGCGTATATTAGCTAAATTACTAATTAATAGATAGCTAGAATTAGAGTAAAAAGTATAATATACTCTTCTATATTATTAATTAAAAAGACTTTAATATTATATTAAATATACTTAGATTAAGTTAATTATAAGTATTATTAAATCTAACGATAAAGTAATAGCGATTTAAGATTAACGCTAATAAATTATAAATTAAAGAATTAATTAAATTTACTCGAATTATTAAATAGAAGCTAAATATATTTATAATTATATATACCGCGATAGTATAAAATAAATTAGAAAATAAATATAATCTAAAGCTCTCTTAGAAGTTATTAGAGTTTAATAATATTTTTTTAATAAAAAAGTAGAAATCTTATTTACGCTTAAGTAGAGAGATTATATTATTAAGATTAAGAGTAATAAAAAGCCGCTATATAGCCTCTTATATAATCTATCTTAAATAAAGTTAACGAAGCTACGGCGCTATTTAAAGAATTTTCTTTAGAAAAACTAGATTCGTTATTTAACTTTCTTAATCGAAGTATTAATTCTTTTTATTTTTAAAAAGAATAGAGAGCTTTATTTTTACGTTAATTATCGAAGCCTAAACGCGATAACTATTAAAAATCGATATTCGCTATTTCTAATTATTAAGACTCTAAATCGCTTATATAACGCTAAAGTCTTTATAAAGTTAGATCTTAAGAATATCTATTATTAAATCTAAATTAAAGAAGATAATAAGTAGAAAATAGCGTTTTATAGTCGCTACGGCTACTTTAAATATTTAATTATATCTTTTAAACTCGCTAATATATTAATAACTTTTTAAGTATATATTAATAGAGCTCTTATAGATCTAATAAATGTAATATATATAGTATATTTAAATAATATTCTAATTTATAATACTAATTTAATAAAGTATTAGCGATATATTAAATAAGTGCTTAAGCGTTTATATTAATTTTAATTATACGCTAGTCTAAAGAAGTATTAATTCTATATTAAGCGGGTTAAGTTTTTAGAGTTTATTATATTTATCGAAGATATCGCGATAAATTAGAAATATATCGCTATTATTAAAAAGTAGTTAAAATTAAAAAATTATCGAGATATATAAATCTTTTTAGGCTTTATTAATTTCTATTAGCGATTTATCTATAGCTATTTTAATATAATAATATTATTTACTAACTTACTTAAAAAAAGTAAGAATAATAAAAAATCTAAATCGTTAGAGTGAATAGATGACGCTGAGCAGGCGTTTTAGTAGCTCTAAAACACTTTCATAACCGCGCTATTTCTACGCTATTACGACTTAAATTTAAAGCTATATCTTAAGATCGACGCTTTTAACTTCGATATAGAAGTTATACTTTTATAATTAAATAAAAATAATTATTAATAATTAGTAATATTTTAATCTAGGAAAATAATTTCTATAAAGTAAAATTATAAGATTTATAATTAAGAGCTACTCGTTATTATAGCGTCTATAAAGTAATAATATTACTATTTAAAAGATAATACGTTTTATATTAAGATTCTAACGAATTATAATAATTTTAAAGACTTTATAAAGTAGAAGAAATTAAACTTTAGATAAACTCGTTAGGCGCTAAAGTTAGCTACTTATAACTTTAAGATTTTTTATTAAATAGATAAATTAAATTTTATTAACCCGCTATCGCGACGCTCTAATTATAAAGGAATTTCGTTATTAAATATTAAACTTTTATTAATATTATAGAATAAGCTTATACTTTAAACTAGCGATAAGTAGTTATAAAGAAATAAAGAGCTTATAGCGGCTATAGCGCTTATATTTTATATTATCGACGTCTAGATAATTATTTCTAAAAGAAAGTCTAAGATCGTATAAGAGATTATTTATAACGTATTTTAAAAACTAATAAAAATATTAATTTAGAATTTATAAGTCTATAATAATTAAATAAGCTCTTTTTAAACTAATATTAATAAGCTAGTAATTAAGCGTCGCGTATATAGTTAAATATAAATTTTAGACTTCGAAAGATTATTAAGATATAATAATCGCCTTTATATCTTTAGAAATAAGATTTTAAGAAAAGAGCTTATTAGTAAATATTATAATAATTTATTATTAGGATACTTTAACGCTATAAAGATATATAAGCTACTTATTTATAAATATTATTAAAATAAAAGTCTAAAGTAAGTTATTAACTATATTAAGATATATAATATTTATTAGTAAATTAAAGCTTCGCGATATCGCTTATATAGCGAATTAAGCTCGCTTTTCATCGCTATTAAGCTATAAAAGAAAATTTCTATAAACTTTATTATCGACTTACTAGCGAGTAAGTATAAGAATATTATTTATAATACTATTCTAGTTATAGTAAATCGATTTATAAAAATAATAAGATATATTTCTATATTTATTACGATCGATGTCGCTTAATTAGCGAAAGTATTTTATTTCGAAATAGTATATCGCTATAATATATCAAATAATATTATTAGTAATAGAGGCTCTATATTTATTAATAACTTCTAATTCGTCGTTTACTTCTATTTTAAAATTAAGCGATATCTAAGTATCGCTTTTTACTTATAAATCGATAAGTAGATTAAGTAATAAAATTAGATATTAAAATACTTCTTACGCATATTCGCTAATAATAAATAAAATATTTAGATAAAATAACTATTAATAGTAAAGTTCGCTTATATAAATAGTTAATATTTCTTTATCGAAACGATATCGTTCTTTCTAATATACGAATATTATTCTAAAATCTATTAAAAGATTAAGAATAACTTTATTAAGGGGGAGATATCCGCTATAAATAATAAAGTAAAGAAGTTATAAATATTAAGAAATAAGATAGTAAAGCGCTTTTATAGCGCGGTTACGGCTTAGTTTAAATATTATAATAAAATATATTAATCTTAAAGTTATAAGATAAGCGATTTAATAATATTAGCGATTAAGAATTTAAAGTAGAAACGTCTAAGTAAGAAGTTATCTTATAAATTTATAAGATTATTTTAAATTATAGATAAGATAAGAGCGTAGATATATTATCTACTTCTATTCTCGATATATAGAATTTATAATATCTTTTATATATTATTATTTAAGTTTTATTATCTTCGCAATTATAATAATATAATAAAAGTCTTTATATAGGCCCTTAATCTTATTAATAATAATAAGCTTTAGAAGGTTAAAGAAATTATTAATAAAATTAAGTATAAGAAAGATATTTAATATAAAGTTAAATAGACTAATTAAAGCGAAGAGTATAATTAATAACTATTAGATAATAAACTTATTAATACTAGCGAGCTAATTTAAGTCTATAAGTAAATAAGTAGTAAGCGAAAGTACTAAGTAATAAATAATAAGTCTCTTATTACTAAAGAGCTCGATTAATTATATAAATTAATAGCGAATAAGTAAAGGCGATGAAATAAGATATAATTATCGACTAGATTAAATATATTCCTAGATAATACTTATATTACGCGCGTACTTCTCTATATTTATTACTATTAAGATATAAATTAATAAAATAATTATATTATTTAACTATCTACTAAACTCTACTATAAAGAGAATTTATTATATTAGAGTATATATTATTAATATAAATATATTTTTATCTAAGATAGTCATTAAAGGATTATCTAGAAACTCTACGCTAGCGCTACTATTAAAAAAAGATTATTATTTAAATATCCTCCGCTATCTTAATATTAGAGATTAGATTAAATTTATTAATCTAGTTCTCTAACGAGAAGATAATTAAAGTATAATCTTCGAGTTAATACTCGTTAATATTCATTATATATCGACGAAGGCTCTTAAGCTTCTTCTTTAATAACTTATTTATTTTCTTTAATTTCTCTATACGCTTATATATCGCTATAAGCTAGCCTTAGAGATCTATAATTATAATAAAGATGGCCGAAGCTATTACTATCGTATATTTCTATAATTTATACTATTAGATAATCTTCTTATTAAGCTTAATTTATTGATAAAATAACTTTTAAGATTATTTAACGCGGCGATAATATTATATTAATTTTCTTATTTACGTTTAAAGATATAAAGGGATTTTAATATAGCGACTAATATCGCGTCTTTTAATCTTATAGTTATTATAGAAGAAAGATTTATCTCGAATATATAAATTATTATCTCGATAAAAGTAAGTTCTATATAATAAATTAGATATTAGAACTTATTAGTAATTATATATATAAAGCGATAATAGCGAAAATAGTTAAGGGTTAGTAATCGCGCCTATAAAACGACTATATACTTACTATTAAAGTTATTATTATTATTAAAAAAGGATATTATAAAATTATTAGTTTATATATTAACGCGATTAATAATAATAAGATACTTACGATAAAGAGAAGTAGACTATTAATATAATAAGATATATTATACTTATATTAATATTAATATTAACGTTATAGCGCTAGAGTAAGTACTTATAAGAGAGATATTAGAAGTTATAAAGAATAAAAATAAATAATTTAAAAGAAGTTTTTATATTCTTTATTATAGCGCTAATACTAATAAATAGTACTTAGTAATATAAATAATAGCGACGCGATAATATTTTACTATTATCTATTAGACCGCGTCGCCTAGCTATTATTATTATTTCTACTATTATTATTAATTAATAATTAAAAGCGTTATCGCGAACGCGTCGCTTTATTAATTACTTCTTTTAAATCTTTATAATAAAGATTATTATTATATTACTTCGCTATAAATATAATACGCTATAGAAACGACGTTATCTATAAAGAAATTCTTCTCTCTTCTTTACTTACTAAGTTTTTAAGATTTTATTATAAATTTCTAAATCTAATATTATTCGCTATAGAGATTATTAACTAGCGCTATAAAAACGCCGATACTAAGCGTATCGATTTACTATAAATTACTATTAACTAATATTATAAAAGTAATATTATTCTCGAAGATAGTATTAATATTATTATATAATATATCAATTACGCGCCTACGGCGCGTAAGGATTAATTCTATCGCGTTATTAAAACGATATCGTAATCTTAATAAATCGACTCTTTTTCCTTATTTCCTTATTAGAGTTTAAAGGTTTTTTAATAAGTATTCTATTTTTACTTAGACGCTTAGAAACTAGAGTCTAGAAGAGAAGATAATTATTAGGCTTAATACGTTATAAGCCTTAGCGCTACTTACGCTAAGGCGCCGATATCGCATATTCTACGTTAGAGTCCCTTTTAGAATCTAGTTTTAATAATATATCTTATATATTTAAGAGCTTAGCGGATATAGGTTTACTTCGTATATCTCGAAGTTTTAGTATTTCTTAGAGATTAGTTCTACTATCAAATATACTATTAAATCTCATAACGATACTACGTCTTTTATAGCCTATATCCGCTAGCTAATCGTTAGTGAACTACGCTCTTATAATTAAGTATTAAAATAAATATAATTTTAAATACTTTAATTATCTTTTTTTTTATCTAAGATTAAATTCTTTATAGTAATAAGAGATAAGTTTTATTATAGTTAATAGTATTTTTAAGCTAATATTATACTAAGTAATAATATATTATTTATAAGATAATTACTATCTAATAGAGCTATCTTATACTCTTATAATTATTACTCTATATCGATTTAATAATTCTTATTAATATATCGATATTTTTAATAACTTTAAATTAAATCTTCTTATTATAATAACTCTATAAAAGTTTAAAGTCGATTTCGATCTCTAGATAGCGAATAAAGCGTTTTATCTTAATATATTATCTCTTATTAAATTATAAAGAATAATTTAAGCTAAATCTCTATTTTCTACTAAGATATAGTAATTAATATTTATTAAAATTAAACTTCAATTTATATTATAACATCTACTTTATATAAACTTTATTATAAATTTTATAGAGAGCGTTATAGTTTTTCTTAATAAAGTCTCTTATTATTAGAAGATTTATATCGTCTACGAAGTCGATAGCTACCATTTCTAAATTAACGCGATTATTATATTTATTAATAAGATCTAAATTATAGAAGAGATAAAGTATAAACGATAGTAATAATTCTTAAGGAATTTCGGTTATTATAAGAGTCTTTAGTATAAAGTATTCGCTTATTTTTAGTATTATTATTCTATTAGATAAAAATAATTCTATCTAATTAATTACTCTCATATTAATTTTTCGCTTTCGAAGATTATAAAGTAATCGAGGATAAGAGACTTTATTATATATATCTAAAACGTCTAATAATAATATCGTAGTTACTTTATTAGAGTTTTAAACTTAATATATTCTTTCTAGAAGATAATAAATATTATATTTATATAATTATAATCTATAATCTTCTATATATATAACTAGTAGAAGTCTATATATTTTCGCAAGATATACTATTCTTCTAGTAAGAATAAATTTTATTACCTTTTCTATAGTATTAAGTAGAGCTATTAGTTAGTATTCTTTAGAAATTAAATAATCCTTACTTAACTTTAAAAAGATAATTATTATTAATATTCTAAAGTACTCTAGATAGTAATCGTTTATTAAGTATATATTAAATATTCTATATAGATAAGAAAGTAACGACTTTAGAATCTTCTTAAGAATTAGATTAGAGATCGCGTTTCCTCTTAAGACTCTCTTTAACGATACTTACATTATAGCCTTTCTTATTTTATTTATAATAATTATACTTATTAGATAGACTTATAAATACACTATATTAACGCTAATATTATTTAACTTCGCCTATATTAATAATAAAAAGAATATTCTTATAAGAAGATCTATCTTTAAATTTAATTTATTATATTTTTATTTATCTTTATTAAATAGCGAAGAAAGATATATCTATATTATAAATTATTTTCTAATTTACTTAATCTTTTTCTATATTATTTATAACGACTTATACGCCTCTATTATAAACTCTCTAAATACCTTTCTAATAATTCTCTTAATTAGATTATTTTTAAAGTTCTTAGCGACTTTATACTTATTTTATACTTTCTTCGAGAGCGTTATTCTCTAGCTTCTTTTTAGTAATTTATAACGCTTTTATACTTTCTTATATTCTAATATAAATTTCAATCTAGATTATAATAATAATTTAATAATCGAGGTAGACTCCTCTATAGCCGCTTAAATAAAGTTAATAATAGTTATTATTTAATAATCGATATTATTATTAATAAGATTTTTACTATTTCTCGAGAAATTAACTAAATACTCTTTCGATATTATAGCTCTAGCGAGTATCTCTCTTAAAACCTCGGCGTTTAGTTTATTAAAGTTTTAATATATTATTAATACTAACTCTATTATAGTCAGCTTAAGCTTTATAAAAATTAAAAGATAATTAGATTCGCTTTCGAAATTATTTTCGATATTATAGTTAATAATATTTATTATTAATATTAAAGTAGTAAATAGTAAATCTATTATTATTTAATAGTTTTCTTTATATATTATTATTTCTACTAATAATACTTATTTTATAACGAATTCTTTCGCTATAAGTATTAGTTTTCTACTCTCTTATCGATATAAGTATTTAATCTCTCTTATATTATATAATAAAGATTAAAGTTATCTAGTATAATCTATTTATTCTTTTTAGACTTTATAAGTATTTTATATAATTTATTAAGTTTATTTATTTATTAATCGTCGAGATTATAGATATTATATATACGTATAATTCTATTATTTTTAAATTTAATATTAAAAGTATAGAGGTTTAATAAGTAATATAATAGATATTATTACTTTAATAATATTCTCTTATTAATATAGAAGTATACTCGTATATTATTATAGTAAAGATAAATTAAGTTAAATCTATTCTTTAGAAGATAATATAATATATTTATATTAATATTTCTTTAGAACTTCTAAATTACTACTATATCGATATTATAAATCTTTTTATTATCGAAGAGTTCTATTATAATTATTTTAGATTTCTTTATATTATATTATAGTATTAATAGCTAACTAAGATATACTATTATTTCTTAATATTATTATTAATATTACTTACTCGCTTCGCTTAGTTTATAAAGTCTATATCTTCTTTCTAAGTATTCTTCTTTTCTTAATTATTAATAAATCGAATATATCTCTTTTTATTCTTATTAATAAGAATCGTAATTCTCTTATTATCACTCTTTTAACTTAGAGACTATCTATTATTCTCGAGATTATTAATTTCCTCTATCGCTATATTATTTTTATATTATTTAACTTTATTTATTACTTTAAAGAGCGATCTATTTCTAGATAAAGCCCTTATTAATAATATAAAAGTATATCTTCTTTTATTTAACTAAAGATTTGATATAGTAGTTCTTTTAAGATCTAGCGCTCTAATTCCTTCTCTATTAATTATTCTATCTTTATCTATTAATTTACCGCGTATAAATATTAATCTTAAAAAAAATTCCTTATTTCATTTATAATTAAATATATTCTAAAAGTAGTTATTTAATTAATCGCTTATTTAATAACTAGTCGATATCTTCTTTATTATTATAAATCGTAAAGAAGTTTATTATCTCACTATTCTCATTCTCGCTATCTCTCTCTTCTTTACTATATATATCTTATTTTAAACCTTATATAGTCCCTTATAAATTAAATATTTACGAGTATCGATTATATATTCTTTATAATAATACTCTTCTAAGTATTTCTCGTATATTAAATAATTCTTTTTAGAGTATATAGTCGATAGATAATTATATTTCTAGTATACGAAGTATTACTTCGATTTATACTATTTATTATAAATATAATAACTATATAATTTCGAATCGATAACTAGATCTTCTTTTAATACTCTATTTTCTTTCTCTAGAAATACTAATTCGATAATTAATAAACTCTTATTATAATTTTCTTTATTCGCGCCGAACTAGCTTAGCTATATTATATTAAGACTTAGCGTATTAATATTCTTATTCTAAACCCTTTTAATTATCGCGGTTATATCTTTAATATTAAATATATTAATTCTTACTCTATAGAGTAAAAGATTATATATTTTAATAATTACTCTTACACTATTACTTATCTTTAAAATTTAATTCTTACTTTCTCTTAATTTATTCGTCTTCTTTTTATTTATAGCTATAATATATATATCGCTACTTACTAGCCTTCTAGTCGTTCTAATAAATTTTCTTATAATATTTATACTTTTTATATATTTATTAATTATTATAATTATCTCGCTCGATATCTTTCTCTTTAATATCTTATTTATTATTTTATCTTATAACTTTATAATAATCTTATTTAGCTTATTATATAGTACTTAATCTTATTTTAATATTATTAATAATATAATAAGAATTTCTTTAATAATAGAGAAGAATATTAAGAATTAGCTTAATACGCTAGCGTAGCTAGTTATTAATATATTACTTCTTAGACTAGCTACTTAATACTTAATATATATAATCTTTTCCTCTATATTATTATCTCGATTACTTAAGTTAATAGCTAGTTTATATACTTTATCTAAGATTATCTAGATTTTAAATTTATTATTTACTCTTTCTATAAATATTATTATTTATTTTAAAAATAATAACTATTTCGTTTATTAGTAATTTCTAGTCTTTATCTATTATTTTTAATATAATATTTATTAATAACTTTAGTATAAATACGTGCTTCTTAAAATTATAATTACTATAGTCTTATTAAGGCTAGTTAACTAATCTTATTCGATATAATTATAGAGATATAGACGTTTTCTAAAGTTAATTAAAGAGATATTAGTCTTACTAAGTACTTTAAATATATATATCTACTTTCTATAGCTCAATAATATAGCATGAGCGTTGTGCGAAAGTTTTTCTTTTATAAGAGAGAAGGGAAGAAATATAATTAAAAAAAAAAAAAAAACAAACCCACCAAAGGGTAAATTTTTTAAAAAAATTTTTTAATAAAAAAACAAAAAAAAAAAATAAAAAAAAAAATTAACCCCCCCCTTTTTTTTTTTTTTAAAACCACCCCCCCAAAAAAAAAAAAAAAAAAAAAAAAAAAAAAAAAAAAAAAAAAAACCCCCCACAAATATATATAAAAAAAAAAAAAAAAAAAACCTAAAACTCCTCAAAAAAAAAAAAGTTTTTTTAGCTGTAACAAAAAAAAAAGCCCCAAAAAAAAAAGAAAGGGGGAAGAGGTAACAAAGAAAAAAAAAAAAAAAAAAAAAAAAAAAAATCCCAAAAAAAAAATAAAAATAATACCACCCCACCCCCCCCACCACCCCTAAAAAAAAAAATTAAAAAAATATTTAAAAAAAAAAAAAAAAAAAAAAAAAAAAAAAAAAAAAAAAAAAAAAATATTTTTAAAAAAAAAAAAAAAAAAAAAAAAAGGGAGGGGGGGGGAGGGAGAAAAAAAAAAAAAAAAAAAAAAAAAAAAAAAAAAAAAAAAAAAAAAAAAAAAAAAAAAAAAAAAAAAAAAAAAAAAAAAAAAAAAAAAAAAAAAAAAAAAAAAAAAAAAATGAAAAATTAAAAAAAAAAAAAATAAAAAAAAAATAAAAAAAAAAAAAAAAAAAAAAAAAAAAAAAAAAAAAAAAAAAAAAAAAAAAAAAAAAACAAAAAATAAAAAAAAAAAAAAAAAAAAAAAAAAAACCTAAACAAAAAACCCTACAAACCCCATAAAATACTAAAAAAAAAAAAAAAAAAAAAAAAAAAAAAAAAAAAAAAAAAAAAAAAATAATACATATTTTTTTTTTTTTTTTTTTTGTTTTGGGGGGGGTGTCGGGGGGGGGGGGTAAAGAGGGAAACCCAAAAATCCATAAAACCAAACCTTAAAAAAAAAAGCTTTTTTTTGGCGGCGGCCCCGTGGGGTGGAGCATCATCTGCTACCTAGAGAGGACGACCCACTCTCTCACTTGATGCTAAAGAACCTTGCATTTTTTACTTGCTCCTTCAAATTGTTGGACTGGTAACGAACAACAACGGCGGCATCAACCTAGCTTGTGCATAGAACGACTAACTCTGTCACTTCTCTCTTTGTGCATCTGGTCTGAACATGGAATTTTTTTTCTTCAGTTTTCATTGACTTCGGATCTTAGACAATATGATGTAAAAAAGATCCGAAAATTAGACAGCGACCTCTATTTATCGAAGTCCCATGTTTATTTCGTTGATAAAGAATACCGCAAAGTCAACTGCTCATTCTGTAGAATGAATCATCCTCTAATCTTCATTCCTTGAAGATGCTCTATTGCGTAGGAGAGAGGCCGGTAAACCTGCGCTGATGAGAGACGGAAATTGCAGTGCTGATTGTCAGTGATGATGGGGTACGCTCGGTGTCTTACTAGAGTCGATCTCAGGAATTCCTTGAAGCTTGCTAAATCATGGCCTCATTACCCCCATCATGCGGCTGGAGGAGCATCAGAAGCGGCTCTCAGCGCTTTTACGTTCCCTCAACACCAATTGGGAACCATCTGTATTATCTTCCGAAGTCGCCCGTCCTGTGATTGTTCTCTCTTGCCTTACCTCCATCTCCTGCCGTATACCGTTTTACGCAGGACCCGAGTCAGATCTCAAGCCGCTCGAAAACCAACTGAAATATATGAGAACCCTGTTCAGGGGTGACCAGCCCCAGAAGTGTCACGTTAAATTGCTGTGGTAAGGGATGGCGAAGACACTGAGAATAAGCTGAGACAAAATTGATAGTACAGCACCAAACCCAGTATTTCAGATGTTCCAAGGCACGGCATTGATCTTTTTTATTGACGCAACATGCTTGATGTCATGAGCCTAGCTCCAGCTCTCAACCATGACAGCTTTCCGCCATGACCTTAGCCGCAAACCACGCTCCACTCATCTTCCAACCTCACGAACCGTCACTAGCTCAACGAGTCTTCCCGGACGCCTTATTCGGCACACCTTTCGACCCCATCTTGCTCTGAATCCTCCCCGGCTGCCCCCTCGCTGCTCCAGCCGCACTCTTCGCCTTCTCAGCCTTCTTCTTGCTCTCAGCTGTTGCCTTCTTCTCCTTGCCCTTCGCGATTGCCTCCTTACGTGCTGCCTCGCGGGCCTCGGGACGTTGCGAGCGGCGGTCTTTGATGAGTTCGAGGGGAGCGCCGACGATGCCTCGTTGTTGCTTTACGGTGCGGCGGGTGCGCTTTTTGGAGGTTTCCTGCAGGATGGTAGGGAGGTTAGCGGATTGAGCAGAGGAGCAAGTGAATTGGGAGTATAGAAGAGGGGTGCCGATGGAAATTGAATGGAAGACTAAGAAGCCACGATGGAACGCTCTGCTTGAGACATCTCTAGTGTAACCAGCAACCCTCGGCATCTCCCACCACAGGCAATGTCATCTCATAGAAGCCAAATCAGCTTGAGCTCACCTCTGTGATACCCTTCTTATGCTGCCTCCGGAACAGCACGGTCCATGCAATACGACGAGGGTTCTTGCGCTGTAGGAAGAGGGATTCGGTTTTGCCGTTCTGGAAGCGGAAGATTTTGCTGTCGCCGCGGATGTAAAGCTTGCCCTACATTAAAACACACAAGTCAGCCGTTGTTCCTCTCGGTCTCCTACCCCATGTAGAGATGAGATTCCGCTGCTGCTACTCGGAGGGGTGTAGAGGCGGAGTTCTGCGAAAAGCTGAGCAGACAGGATGGGACAGAGGCATACCTTGCCGGGGTAGATCTTCTGACCGCTGAAAGTATCGTCGTAGGTACGCATGATGGCGGTCAGTGATGCGTAGCCTGTTTGTTGCAGAGGGGGATGATGTCCTGCTGGACTTTTCGAGATGGTGTTCGCGATTACGGCGGCTAGTGTGGGTCAGGTGACTGTAGGGCTGAAGTGAAGCGAGGCGAGAGTGGGAGATTTCGCCTCGTTCTTGCTGTACTACTAAAGTCTACAGATGTGATCTGATTGCTGCTGAACAGGGAGAACGTCATTTAGATACACTCGTTATGATGTCAAGGTTTTAGAGCAACAATCTGCAATGTCTCGATGACATCGACATGATCCCTTCTGTCTCCCCAAACCATCACCTAGATCGATCCTCTTCCATCTGTTCAATCCGCTGCCCTAATGCAACTCGGATCGTTTTGATGATGTAGAGACATAAGACCTTATCATGTATTGTCTCGACAGCATTGGTATGATCCAGTCTTCGCACCAACAACATCGATAGTATTGCCCCATTCAAATCGCTGGCGGGCCACTGTGATACGAGCATTCCTCCTCCCGGTTGGGTTTGCAACGGACGCACTTAGGGACCCGGCAGATAGGGCAGCGGCCGCAGCAGTCAGGGCAAGAAAGACCATCGCATATCTCACAAATACTGGTGCACTTTGGACAGTGAACTTTCCCGCACCGAGAGCATGCCAAGAACGTGGGTTCATCGATACCGTAGGACATGAGGCCGGCGATCTTTTTCAGCCACTGAGTTGCATTGACTCGTTCCTGTGGCAGGATCCCAGCTTTGGGTGGGCCGGCTATCTCCTTGCATATTGACCAGAGACAGCAGTATCTCCCACAAGTTTCGCATCTCTTCATAGTGTCCTTGGTACAGCCGATGCAGAAAAGGTTCTTTGAGTCCCACACCCGGTCGTGATTTGGATGCTTGTGATTTGAGTAAGATAAGTCATGGATGTCGCGATAGATTTTATGCGTGCCGGTCCACTGGCGAAGCTCTTCAATCTAACGACGGGGAGAGTGTTAGCAAAGCTGAGGGATGAAGAAGCGCACGCATGGTAGCTTACCTTCTGGCCCCATATCTCCAGGGGTACCCGCCCAAAGAAGTTGCTCTGGCGGAATGGTGTTATGCCATCCTCACGGGTCGAAATGGGGGCCATACTGCCACAGTTTGTGGACCATGTTGAAGGAATGTTGCCATCCTTGTTAGTCAAAACGATAGGCATACCACCATCATTCGTCATGAGATCAGGACCAATGTTGTCACCCTCATCAATCGGATCCATAGGCAAGAGACCCGCCTTGATACGAGGTCTAGCTGAAAAAAAAGATATCTTGTTGAAACGCGTACGCTTTTCGATGGGATTGAAATCACTGTCATGACTTGCTTTGACTGAAGAAACATTGTATTCTTTAGGCAAGAGTTCTCCGGTGGATGTGATTTCTGGACCAAATGTTGCTTGGAGTGAGCACTTTTCGATTGCTTTGATCATCTTGTGATGATCCCGATAGTGCGTAACCGTCGGTGCCATATCGGTGAGGTGGGCGCGGTTGGTTGTGGTTTGTTTTGCTTGAAATCTCAGTTGATGGTGATCGTGGGTACTGTTGCCCAAGGGCCATCCATCATGACGCTCATCATGACGGAGGCAACGTCTCTGTCAGTGAAGGGTACAGCTCCAACGAAAGCCTTTTAGTACATCAGTATAGACAGTCAAGCTGCTTTATAGGACAACTACGAATAGATAGGTAGTAGAGCTGGAGCTCAACACGGGTTGGGGGGTATATCCAGCAACAGACAAAGAGGGGGCCAGCTTCACAGCAAAGTGAGGATGCAGAGAATTATGCGGAATGAGAGACGGCAGCTTGCATCGCTACTTCGGCTCAACTTATGCATGGCCCACTGTACTACATTGCATACCGCATTAAAGACGCGTCAAAGGAAGGCGTCTACCTGGAGCCCTTAATGCCATAGCCTCATATCAATTCATCACACCATCCTAATGTCTATGAAAGTCAACCAGAAACGCTTCCCTTAAGCTTTTGCATACTGCCGAGTCCATTCTCTTGCCGTCTGTATAGCCGCAGGCTCATCCTCCTTCCATCGTTGTGCCACATCATTCGCTAATGGATCATCTGGGTTTGGTGCGCCAAGCAGAGCTTGTATTGAGAGGAGGATTGTACGGATTTGGAGGGCTGGGGACCAGTTGCCTGTTCTTTTTAGCCATGGCCAATGAGCTGAGGACCAGAATTGCAGTATACTCTTCAAAACATCTAAACAGATGCGGCCCAGCTTGTCGATATTCGGGTGGTAGATCTTGGTGAGGAACCTGATCTTGGGAGGAGTCATAGGATAGTCGTCTGGTAGAAAGAGCTCAAGCTTGAAGATGCCCGCTGAGAGCCATAAGCCACTGCCTCGATCCGACGCCCCAATGTAAGCTCAGACTGACCTTCATATGGTGACTGAGAAGGGCCGTGGATCTTAACGTCGAAGTATCTGAGATTGTCTTCGTGGGGAACAGCGCTGATACCAGGCACACTAGCATTCAGAAATGTCAGCCGGGCCTTGTTATTGAGTTGTTTGGGCATGAGCGAGGGAGACATGCGGTTCTGCCATAAGGCGCTCCGTTTCTTTGATTATGCGCTTTGGTAGAGCAGCCATGATGGCTACCAAGGTTTGCTTATACCGTGTATCATGCAATGAACACTCAATAGAAGCTCTGTCTAGCGCTGCAGCTGTTGACTCGGGATCTATGACGGATGGGCAGAGTATGAGAGGGAGCGGAGAAAGGGTTTCCTGATCCTATTGGAGAACGAGGCTAGCGACGGGGTCGATGGCCATGAGCTCTTCGAGAAAGGCACTATCAGTATGTAGAGAAACCCCACAAGCAAAGAGCTGCGAGATGTACCGGTTAATCATGTGGTGAATCGCTGGTGAGGCTACCTCATGGGAGATTTCTTGGCATCTGATTCCAAGGCGCTAACATAAATACAGTTAGCGCAAATCGCGCTCTCAATCATCACCAATGTTGAGGATCGAGGCTCGCCTTCAAGGTGGATGAAGGGGGAATGTTCTGTCTTCTAAATCGTACTTCCAACACCTGGAATATCGGCTTTTGGGAGGGTGGGGAGGTCTTTGCTTTCTGTCATCATGTTATTCCTCTTCTGTGACTGGGAATGTATCCTTCTCATTTGCCTTGAAACTACTACCTCTCGTTTATGACTCAGTCCGAAGATTTTAAGTTCCTAGCTATAGGACTTCAATGTCTGGAAGACTGGGCGTTCGCATCTTTGTTTATACTACAACAGAGTCTATGGTCTTTCTCTGCCGGTGAAGGCCGGTTCTCGCTCGAGCGGGAAAACGTGATACTACTATGGCAAAATTCGAGGGCCTAAAGGGCCTAGCATCAGCGTTTGACAGCCCAACGTTCGGCCAAGATGGCTCGTTCAGCTTAGACAAGCCCGTCGGTTCTGCTTCCATCTCGCCATGCGGTAGAGACGTAGTTCTGGCCTCGCGCCAAGGTCTACACATCATCGACCTCGACTCGCCCTGGTCTCCTCCTCGACACCTCGCCCATCATACACCATGGGAAGTAGCCGATGTCCAGTGGTCTCCATTCGCTGCCCGGGATTACTGGGTTGTCAGTACGTCGAATCAGAGAGCTCTTGTATGGAATTTGGCGTTGGCCAATGCCCAATCTTCGGTCGAGCATGTCTTACACGGACATTCACGTGCTATCACAGACATCAACTTCTCTGCTCACTATCCTGACATTCTTGCAACCTGCGCTGTTGATAGCTTTGTCCACTGCTGGGACCTTCGCCATCCGTCCAAACCTGCAATGACATTCTGCGATTGGTTTGCCGGCGCAACCCAAGTCAAGTGGAATCGGCAGAATCCTCACATTTTGGCTTCCTCCCATGACAAATTTCTTCGCATCTGGGATGATCGAAAAGGTGCCTTTCCACTGCGATCAATCGAAGCCCATGCCACGAAAATCTACGGAGTAGATTGGAGCAGGACGGAGACCAGTAATCTTGTGACCTGCTCGTTAGATAGGACTATCAAGTTCTGGAACTATATGAAAGACAAAGATGAGCCAGATCGTGTTCTACACACACCGTTTCCGGTGTGGAGAGCACGACATACTCCGTTCGGATTTGGTCTTCTAGCGATGCCGCAGCGAGGAGATCATGATCTCCATCTCTATGACCGCCGCGTTGACGCGGTCAAAGACGATGAGCATACAGTGACCGCAGTACACAGGTTCGATGGTCATGATGACCAAGTCAAGGAGTTCCTGTGGAGACCCAGGGGCAATGTCACAGAGAGCATTGACGATCGAGAATTCCAGCTTGTTTCCTGGGGTACTGATCGTATATTGCGCTTGCAAAAGGTGGGCGAGGAAATCCTGGGCAATGTCGGGTATAAAAAAGGTATGCAGGTGGGACGAAGAATAAACATTACCCGCAAGAATGCGGTCTACAAGACCTTCCGGGAAGATCCATCCAAGACTGAAGGAAACACGTTGGGAGGCGATGGCCCTTTCAATGGTGCTGGAGTGCCCGGAATGGGATCTGCGCCTACTATTGGTATGAGCAGAGCCCCTGTCCCGTTCATTGGAGGATATGGAAATGGGGATTATATGAGTCCAATGATTGGACAAAGGACGGGAGCCTCGAAAGAAATGGATCCAATTTCATGGATGCGAGGTGTCAAAATTGGGAAACGTGAGCCCTCACCGTCTGGAATGCATCAGAGCGTATCTACCATATTTTCGCCGAGCCTGAAGACAGATCCAACGTGGGATGTTTTTGAATCTTTGGGAGAAGAGATCACTCACGTGGGAGACAAATTTACAAAGGTCAAGTTCGATGAGGTATGAAACAGCATCCCAGCAATTTCCCTACTGACCAATGCTGATTCTACGTGTGTAAGATCGATATGCAGCGCCGCAGGATTCAGGTTTCTCTCTCTGGGCCATGGGGATCTGAGAGGAGCTCCACATACCTCAAGGCTCGCATCGATTTTCCGACCAACTATCCGACTGCCGCGGCGCCCTCCCTCACCCTGGAGCAAACAGCATCCCTCAGCGGCGAAACAGCTAAACAGATCTATATGGATGCCAAATCGATTGCTTCAAGCTTCATGTCCCAGCAAAGAAGTTCGTTGGAAGCAATGCTATGGTACCTTTTAGGCGAACGGAATCTTGAAGAGAGCCTGCTTTGGTTGAAAAAGCGCCAAGAGAGCGTGGATCTTGAGTCCGCCCAAGACTTGGACTTGAGCTCCAGTGACGAGGAGGATGAAGGCCTCGGTAGGTACGCAGGAGGGCAAGACGAGAGCATGGAAGCAAGTGACCCGATGATTGCTGTCTCGAATGCTCAATACAACGTCCCACTACCCAAAGCCTGTGGAGCACTCTGGGCTGAGGATGGACGCTTGGTCTGCTTCTTCCCGCCAAAAGAGGAAAAAGAATCCTCGCTCCTGGACTTGAGTATCAAGGCTAGTGACCGATCCTCAGGGAGTCGCAAGAATATCTTTGAGGACTTCGGCCGACTTCACAATGATTCGGCTCGGCAAAAGCGAGGAGCCTCAACACTCGAGACTATTGAGAGCGGCGACTCCGATCCGGAATACTCTTCTGCATTCTCGTCCAGCTCATCATCATCATCATCCTCAGACAACATGGGCTTGCCTCGTCACCATTTCATGCCGAGTATGGCATGGCGTGGGGATATGTTCGAGGCCCATCAAGGGCCAGCTGTTGATGATTCGCAGAAATCGAGCGGCGACACTGGATTTGCCAAGTCCACGGTGACGATGTCCGGCAACTACGTTGCAATACACGATGTTACGCAACTTCTCCCAGCAAAGAAGCATCTTGCTCAGGCGTATACCATCCACGGCGGATCCAATTGCTGCGCTCACAATTCACGAATCGCCAGAGAAAGCGGAGATCTAGATCTGGCCGACGTTTGGTCGTTTGTCGAGCTGATCATCCAAGAGAAGGTGCCTCTCGAATCAAAGGTCATTCCTGGGAGCGACGCACCCGTCATGGTAATCGCACGTCGTGCTGCGTCCCGTCTCAAGCCAAGGGACAGCGCAATCGATTTGTCGTTCGATGCGGCCCAAGAGGACAAACAACCGAGTCTGCGAGGATCTGTGAAGTGGGGCAACCATCCGTTGGGAAGACGGTGGTTTGTAGACTCATTGTAAGCGGCACTATTGGACATCGCCATTCGCTTTTATCAGACATTGACCATTGCAGATTCCGACATTTCGAACAGCTGGCGGACGTACAGATGCTGGCAATGCTTGCATGTATCCTTGATGAACCGCAAACCCTCATTCAGAGCGTTGGTGGAAACAGTTCCGGGCTCGGGCCAGATAGTAATACACATGGCCATCGAAGTTTCGCAAATGGTTACTACCCATCTGAAGAAGTCGCAAGAAACCATTTCAGACTTTTCTTGCCATCGGAACTGTCTATCCCAGTCGACTCTCAAAAATTGGTTACCGGGCCACATTCTGCAAATTCCTCCATCGGCCCATTGAGCGATCTCTGCACAAGTGGAACGCCTCCATCGCATTACAAGTATTCTCGTACAAGCCCTGAACATAAAAACTCACAGTCAACAAGTCTGTCTACCTCACCGGAGCTTTATCGCAATACCCATCGCTCAAACTCGAATCTCAGCGCATTCGCGTCTTTCTCCCTTCCTTTTTCTTTCGGTTCTGCAGCTTCCTCACCGCCCAACTCGTATCCCAAGAAGCGTTCAAGTCCAGTCGGAAGCTACCTCGGAAATCCTGCTTCTACGGTCAATGGGAATACGTCTGGCCTTTTGGGTAGATCATCCACCATCACGGAAGACCCCAAATCCTCCTTCTCGTTGTCCGTTTCAGATACAGAGGAGAATGCCGTTCCTATACCGAAGAAGCCTGTCTTCAAGACCAAGCTGAAGAACCAAGACCAATTTCACAATGATGGCTATGCGAACGTTCCTTTGCTGGATCCAAGCAAAAAATGGCGCTACCGTGCATACAGAGAGGCATACGCGCATCTACTCTACATCTGGGAAATGCCCATCGATAGAGCCGAGGTGCTAAACCATAACCGTCCCGTGCATCCAGACACATCGCCACCCTTCATATTCGCCCCAAAAGCCACAGCCCCATTCGGTGCCATAGCAGGCGCAAACCTCCTCAACTCCGGCTACAATACCGAGAACTCGAATCCAGTCTTCAGAGACCACTGCCCTTCCTGCTCGACGCTGCTTCTACCCTCTCAAACACCCTCTCGCCGTTGCCAAGCCTGCTCAAAGCTACCACCGGCTCCTCTCTGTCTGCTATGCAACACCTTCATCCGAGGTCTTTCCTCTCCGTGCCCTAATTGCGGCCACGTCCTTCACGCTCCATGCCGCCAGCTCCTCTTGCAGGCCTGCTTCGATGAGTGCCCTTCAGGATGCGGCTGCGTCTGCACAAATTATACCACCATGCCACTCCCACCCTCAGTAGCAGAGCCAGAATCAGCCCGTGAAGGAGTTCGATCTAAGGATGAAAGTCTAGCGGGCAGTCCTGCAGTCACTGTGACAGGTGATGAAGGCGCTGATGAGCAAGAGCAACTTGGTTGGAAAGAGGAAGGGTGGGAAGACGTTGCCTATGAGAGTTTAGCAAGGAATCTGCGACCGAGAACCCAGAGCGGGGGCAAGTGGAGGAAGATGAGTGGGTGAGCCGACGGCAGTGGAGAAATGATCGAAGGATTTTGTTAAGAAGATTTACGCATTGAATATATGGCGTTGATTGGGATGAGAGATACCCGTGGTCGCACCCTTTTCTTTGAGCTTTGGTGCTTATACAAATACTTGTAAACCCACATTGTCACTATTCACCGGCTCGCCTGTACAGATACGAATGATCTTCCAGAAGATACCGCCTCTGAAAGAAACGGCCGTCTATCTCATCATTACGGTAGAACCACCATAGTCTTTAGGCGAGCTACTTCCAAACCCCGAAACGTGACTGCACGCCGCCTCGGGCCTATGCCCATCCCCACTCCGTCTCGAGTGGCAACCTTTCCGACAACCGTGCTACACACACCCAGCCCGCGGCCTCCATCCACCAAACGCCTCCCCCCATCAGAGTCCCCGGAATCGTTTCACGCCACACGTAACACACCCTCCCCACCTCCCTCCACAACCGCGAGCCCATAGCATCGGCGCTCCGTGTCGTCCGTATCAATCAATCAATCAACCACCTCTCGAGACCGAAGCCCACATCATGAGCCCCGTGTCTCCGAAAGGGGTCTGATTCTTTTTTCTTCTTCTTCTTCAAAACCCCGATGACGGCCGCTAAGCGTATCTTGATTTAGACCCGGCCGTCCTCCGAAGAGCGCGCGCGCTGATCGGATCGGAAGTCTGAGATCGAAGCCCCTGCTCTGCTCCGGCGTGCGGATGCGTTGCGTTGGCGTTGGCGTTGGCGATGGATGAGTCCGGCCGCACCGCACTGCAGGAAGTGATGGATGGATCGATTGATTGATTGATTGATGTTGAGACGATGGGACCGCGAAGGTACCAAGCTGACGCGCAGCCTTGACGCTTCGTGCCGTGATGGTATTTGGACGACTGTCTGCCGTGCGGGTTGAGTATGCCAGCGCCGTTCCGTCTATCTTACGTGGGCGGGCGGGTTGCGGCGGAGGAGGAGGAAAGGAAGGGAAAGGAAAAGGCGGGGAGGAGATGGAAGACGGACTTGGGCTTGTGAGATCGCCGTCTTGACGGACTGGCCGACGTTTCAATATCGCGGAGAGGTGGCATGTAGATACGGTCAGATGGCTGAAAGGGAGATATTGACCCCTGCCCTTCTTCTCGGTATGGTGGAGCAGAGAGCTGTGCTCTGTGGAGAGCAGATGGGGTTGGTAGGCTGCAGGCTGAAGATCCGACGTCAATGGGTCCCGGACGTGCTGGCTTGGGGCCGAGCGGGGAAGTGGATTGAAGATGTCGTTCGTCGACTGGGTGGGAAGGAGTGGGGGGGGTTCTGTCCCGGATAGGCGTTGAGATGGTAGATATGGGCGTGAATGGTCGAGTCGTTTTTGGTTGGTATGGGAAAAGGGTGTCAGGGATTGGAATTTGGAAGACGAGTTGGTATTCTTCGTGGACAACTTACCTGGCACCTGGCCGCGTTACTGGAAGGTGAAATTTCCGGCACTCATCACCGAGGAGTCAAAACAGAGACAGGTCTTTTTCTGTTTTGGGTGTTCACCATTCGTCACATTGGATATCTCCTTCGTTCTGTTGACTATCTCTTCCTCAACTCCATACTTGCCAACAATTTTCTCTCTGTACGATTCATCCCCCCTGCACCCCTTTCTCCTCCACCCTACATCACGACGGCCACGTGATCATCCATATACTTGTCGATATTGCCTAAAAAGCACGCCGCAATCACACTCACCCCGCCGAACGCAATGCTGACCAAATATACCCATCGGTAGCTCTCCGCATACGCGATCTGCCCCGCTCCCACGACAATCTCCCATGCCGTGTCATTACCCGCGATACCGGGTATTAATTTTAGTTCTTCGAGGAGAGAGGCGCTGGTGAGGGTGATGGCGGTTTCAATGGCTTCAGGGTTGGTGATGCCGAGTTCGAGCTCCATGGCGCCGCCGATATAGTAGATGGCGTTGGGGACGAATTTGGAGAGGAAGACGTTGTAGTAGGTGGTGTAGCCGATGGAGCCACCGATGACGCGGACGGCGAGGGTGAGGGCTGCGACGGTTGCGATGAGGTCCTGAGGTGGTATTAGTGATGTGGGGGATGGGGAAGGGAGTGGGGAAGGAATGGGACGTACGTCTGGGCAAATAATGGTAGTGATGATGGAAGCTGGTACGACGATGCCCCCAATTCCGAGACCGGCGAGGACCAGGAGGCCCCAGGCTCGGTAGAGCGTATCAGCCTTCAAGCTAGCAAGAGCGCCGATGCCTAAGGATTTCCAGGTCAGTCATTGAGAACCAAACGGAAGACCGGGACGAAGGCGTAACACTTACCCGCTGTCATGACAATAGAGCTGACAATCATCAATTCCCTGTTATGACCTCTGAGGGCACTGAGTAAGAAGAGCACAAGTACAGCTCCAATTAAGATACTAAATCCCACGGGTAGTCCTCGAACCCCCACCCCGACCGGATCTTGGCCATATACATTGAACGCTTGTGTAGGCCAGAAGAGGAGGACGGAGAAAAAATTGGCGCCGGAGATGAAGGTGATTACGAGGGTCAAAGCGAGAATTCGAGGACTCTGCTTCAGGCGCGATGGAAACATGGGGAATTTGGCGAATTTTGCTTCCCAGATGACGAAGGCGACAAGTAGGAAGGCGCCCAGGAACAGGGGGACAAGGACGTGGGCGGTTTTCCAGGAATACTAGACTCAGTCTCAGAACTCTCCGCTTCCTTCTTTCCTGAACCTCAGGCGCAACTTACCTGGTAGCCTCCCCATTGTAGCCCGGCCATGAACAACAACATCCCGGAAATGCTAAGGAAACCTCCCACGAAATCGATCTGTTTGAAGACTTCCATCCTCGACAAGCCTTGCGAGTTGACTCGGGGTGGTGGGAAGTAGAAGATGATGGTCAGGATGAGTCCAACAGCAGCCCAAACACCACATAGTACACCACAGTATCTCCAACCCGCGTGTGCTGCGATCAGTTGCGCCCATAGCACGGACGGGCAGAAGGGCACGATTGTGAAGATGAGAATTGCGACGTAGGTTCCGCGCTTTCGGGTGGGGGCGAGTTCGGAGGTCACAGCGAGAGCTGTGAGTTCGTTGATACCAGCTCCAGCGCCTGCTATGGCCATGCCACCTGTGGAGATTTCTGAGCGCTTGCTCCTCTTTTCTCGTCGGATTCATCGTGCTCACCAATGAAGACGTTCATGCTGTGTGCAGTCGAGGCCACAATCATCCCAAGGATGATCAAGCACCCACCCAGTATAGCGACATATCGGCGGCCCATGAGATCGGAGAGGGAGCCAACGAATGGGCAGACTGCTGCCAAGGCTAGAAGGTTGGCCAGGACCTGTCACATGATCAGGATTCAGGCCGCCTCAAGTCCGGATGGCTGCCAAACTTACAAACCAGGTCCATCGATCGGTGCCACCAATGTCGCTGGAGCGAAAAGAGTTAGCAGCTTGTTGTACAGTCAGTGGGATTAAAGTACCGGTATATCAAGGGTGGAATGCCTCCTAAGCGCATTGTCAGTCCTGATCTTATCATATCACATGATGAAAGGTTGTTTGTACCGAAGATATAGACGGGGATTTGGGAGCCAGTCCAGAGGAATGCCATAGCAACCAAAGACATCATCCTTCTGAAAGACATCTGTTCCAGTTGTCAGCAGCTGTCCCACATGAATGGCAGAGGGGGCTGTCGTACCCGTGGTTCATGATCATGGTCCTCATCATCGCCGTACGTCCGCAATCCATCTTTCTCGTAGTACGCAGGGTGGCCAGGTACGAGCTCGTTGGTGTGTACGGCCTCGACCTGGGCGCCCACAGGCTTCTCCTCTACCGGCGAGCTCGACTCTTCGGAACTGGGAGCCATTCTTAACGAATCTTTCATATGCGGCTCTCCTGATCTCAACGGCCGCGCTCTCTAGGTGTCACAGAGCGCTATGAAGGCGTCGAGATGGTACGTGTCCCACACAATCTGTGCGGTATGATCGGAGAATAGGCCTGGAAGTAGAAACAGCAGCAGCAGGCAGGCTACCAAAGGATGGAGAGCAGTGACAAGAGTCTCAGACCGAGGTGTAGGAGACGACATGAGGGGTCGATGTGCCGGATTTACGTCTTGGTGAGGGATATTTATTGTAGCCATCCTTTGATTGTTTGGTGGGCGAGAGACCGCTTGGTGAGCTTGTGCGTCTGGCAAGTGGTGATGCACCTAGCAAAGCGCGAGGTCTAGCCCGGGATGGACCTTGCGTCCGCTAACCCCGTCTTCAGGGCTAGTAGCTGGTCACTCTGGAGTGTGACACCCCTGTTGATGCCAGTCAAGCATGAAAGAAAGAAAAAAGAAAAAGAAAGAAAGAAAGAAAGAAAGATGATAGGCTAAAAGTTGGACGATGCTGCATCCTTCTTTGATGTGAGAGCGACTGTTCATTGAAGATGGTGGTGTTAAGCAAGGTCCACTCGCCGTCAGATCATCAAGTGGGGCAGGGTGGGGTAAACCCCGGGTCAGATCTGCGCAACTTAGAGTTAGCCTCTCTTCCCGTCCGAGCTTCCTCGAACACGCGATCCGAAATTCAATCTCCAAGTCGGCACATCAGCGGGCAACAGCAAGCTGCTGATTCGTGGACGAAGCATCCGATCCCGTCATTCCCCATGGAATGAATGCCGTCACCTGTCTGCTTAATCCTCTGCTGTTCTGTTCCGTTCTCTTCCGTCCTCCTGCATTTCAATTCTCTTTTCCACGAGAGGGAAGGGGGCCGGGAAGGAAGCCAAAACACCTGCCAAGACAGAGAGCCGCAGAATATTTCCGTATTGTGGAGCCTCACGTTTCATCTCGGTCCATCTCGGCGTGGCCGTGTCGGCGTGACCGCTAGCTACGAGTAATGGGTAGCTGATTGATGGCGGGTTGATAATTAATATATGATAATTGCTAGCGACACCATGACAGATGGTGGTCTCCCGTTGCCTGGGGCAATCTTTGACGATGGACGTACATGGGCTGCAGAGTCCTCGATGTTGATGACATTGCAGTCCCCCTGCAGGTACTAGGGAGTGGCAATCTAATAATGCCCTCAGGAGGCTGCAGCCATCATCGCCATGAAGTTGCATTCTCCTGCAAAATCCTGCAATCCTGGTCAACCTGGTGAAAAGCAACGCGAAGATAAGGAAAGCGGCCCCGGATCTTTGGTTGCAACCCTGGGATCTGGGTGCCTGCATGACTTCCGATGTCCATCGTGCTTCCATCTGTGCGAAGTCCCACGCCTATGAAATTTTCGTTGTCTGGAGTACTACTACTGTCGCACTGGTGTTCTTGCAATATTGGGACTTTGGAAGGATGTCTGAAAGCAGAGTGAATGAGTTTTTTGCTGCTGGAGAACCAGCTTACGTCAAGTCTTTGCTCTCACATGCAATGCAATGAATAGACTCGCGGAAACAAATTAAAGACAAGGACGCCCAATATGCACCATGCCGCCTTGCATCTGTCAGGCTTGAATTGGGTAGCCTGTTGCGATGGCTCGCGGCAAATAATATTTACTCGTCGCACTCCACGTCGTCAAATCCTTCCCAGGGGCGAATATGATCCCATAACATCTTTCTTCGTGAGATTTAGCCGATGATCCCAGAATGCCATGTTTTCAATTCATTGGTCGTCATGCTCCTGTTTACTCTAGCTGTGCATTCGGTGCACGGACCTTTTCAAACCGCGCTCTTCGACCCGTCCACCTCTCTCTCGCCTTCCTCAGACCTTCATTCTCTAAATTCGTCCCTGCCTGAGCCCATCGTGTGAAGAGAAAAAGCACGCCAGTAACTAACAGTGTAAACCCAGAAAACAATGCCACCCCGACCCAACCCCCAGTCCCATCCAGAATCGCGCCTGAGATCGGTGTACCGCAAAGACTTCCCAGACTGCAAAGCACAGAGCACATTCCCATCCTCGTCCCCAACCTACTTAGATCAGGTGTTAAGCTCGTTAAAGCTACCGATGGCAGGGACACAACGCCGCCAGAGAAAAAGCCGTAGAGTATCGCGAATACGATGAGCCCACCGGTGCTGTGAATACCTATCCAGCAAAGGGCGATGATGCCTATGGTCAACGCAGTGGGGATGAGCAAATTGACAGGTCCCATCGTGTTGGCAAGGAAACCTGTTATGATCCGGCCAGGAACCGATGCCGCATTTAGTATGGGTAGGAGGTAGAACGCCAGACGCGCCGTCATGACACGAGTATCTATGGCGTAGGATGAGATGTAGTAGATTGGACCAAAGGCTCCTGCGTAGCCGAAGAACATGGCAAGGCAGAAGAGGGAGTAGGGTGTTTCTTTGAAGGCCGCAAACTCGACGAGGGAACGTCTCTGCTTCGGCATCTGACGGACACGCATGACGGAGATCGAGACCAGGCAGGTTGTCAGTGAGATGAATCCAAGAACACGGGTGGCCCAGGAAAATCCGATTCTGGGCTGCAATTGGCTGAACACCATAGGGTAGATGACGCCGCCAAGACTGCTACCCGATGAGGCTAGTCCAGTCGCGAAAGCTTTCTTGTTGGTGAAGTATTGCGGGATTATGGCGACAGAGGGGATGAAGAGGCAGCCTTGACCCAGTCCAATGCAGATTGCTTGGGCCAATATGACCTGCCAATATTGAGTGCAGAGACTCGTCATCATGAAGCCGAGGACGATGAGAGATGTGCCTGTCAAGATGAGTGCCCGGAAGTATCCAGCGTCATATAGAGGCCCGGTGATGACGCCAATGACGAGGAGCAGGAATGATTGAATGCTGCCGATCCATGAGATGTTCGAGGGTGATTCGTCACTGAGGAATCCAATATGGTAGTATGTCTGGAAAACACCAAAGGCGTTGACTGTACCCCTACGAAAGATGTGAGCCCTCAAATGATAGGGATCAGTCATTTTAGCATTGAAAGGAAGTCATACCAGGAATTGAAGAACAGGAAGAAAGATCCAGCAACCTGGAGCCACGCCACCAGTCCATCATTCGGCGGGTCGTCGTACCCTGTAGCTGGTATTGCTACCATTCCCTCGGCTGACGGTGCAGCATAGGCTGTAGACACCGCTGATTCCTTTCGGGCAGCGAGGACTTTACCGGCATAGGGGGGCGTATCTGTCGTAGGATACCCCCTGTTTGTCGGGAGGTCATGCATGACTCCGATGTCTCTGGATATGGCTTGACTTGTTATAGCCAGCGGTAATTGAAAAGGATTTTAGAAAAGGACAGGATGAGTTCTCCAATTGTTACAAAACACATGGGTACCTTTTGTAGAATTATCCGGTAGAGGAAACAGTAGAATGGTGAAGATGGACGCAATTGGGAGGATGTGGCATCTCTGACCTATGTAGAGGATGACCGGACATGGTCAATGAGTCAGAGTCTCCTGGTGCCTCGATGCAGGGTCTTGATCGAAGCACAGTTTGCGTGCTCGCACAGTCGCTGAGCTGCCATCAGGCCACTCGGATGGCATGGATCACGTCCTGGTGCCCAAAAATTGTGCCGGTCTTGGAGGGATTGCAATACGTTACGAGTACGACGTTGCATATTGGTTAACAGTGATTAAGTGCCTGTTTAAACAAGGCGCTCAAGTAGCGGTCAAGTGTCCTCGAATGATGAGGGTTTATGGACGCCTCAACGATCTGGATATGCATGGAGGAAGGAAAATTAGCCGGGCTCAGCAGCTAAAAAGCGGATCTGATAAGACAATAATATGTAGGATATTAACAAGCTACCAATCACAGGCCATGGTTGGAGACCGGGCATGTACGCTTTTCCTAATGAATATTATCAGATGATCTGATAGTGCTTACGCCTTAGAATGCCGAACACTCGCGAATGACACTGTCTAGTACCTATATGGTTCCAAGTTCATTGTACTCTTAGGTCACAGGCCGGGCGAATTTGGTAATTTATGAGAGTAATCGTATGTGAAGGGACAGTTTGAGCAGGGTCCTTCATGCAGCGAGTCCCTGAAGCGATGGGCAACTTAGCCGAATAAATTACTTAGCGCTCTTCGCCTATCAAAGACGAGGCGATTTTCAGGAGTCGAAATCGACTCTAAACTTCTATGGAGCCACCACAACAAGGAGATTCGGTCTAAGGCTACAAAGCATCGGTGCACTGGCGAGGTTGCCGGATCGACGTGGGGTGGTAACTATAAGAGCATAAGACAGCTCTATTAGGCGGTAATTATCTCATAAATGACGTACTGCTGCTTAGCATAATACCAGCCCGAAGACACTATTGATTATAATAAAACTTACCTCTTATCGCTATAAAGGATTTAATCTTAGATAGAGAGAAAGATAACTGAAGTATTTAAGGCTATATCTATTTCAGACTCGATATAGAAGCATATTTTCTATTAGTTAAATAATAGCTAGATAAGATTATCTTAAAAGCTATCTTATAAATCGCTACTAGTTTAGTATATAGCGAGATCATTAAGCTACGATTCGAGCGATGAAAGTTTAAAAGAAAATCTAAGAAGAATAGAAAACTAAGTTCGCTAAAGCGATATATTAATAGATTCGAAGAACGATACGGCGATATTAATAAGATTAAGAAACTACGCTCTTTCAGCGCCGCCCTTAATTAAAGCCTTCTAAAACGATAATTTATAAGATTAAGAAAGCCGTTAAAGAACTAACTAAAAATCGATTAATAAGAGTTATATAATAATATATATAGACGATAGCGAAATTAATAAAAAAGTAAAAGCTTTAACTATATCGTTAGATATTAATTCTACTTTTAATATCTATTTAAGCTTAAAAAAAAAAAAAAAAAAAAAAAAAAAAAATATATAATATTCTTTAAGTCTAACTATAATAATCGTATATTAAATAAAATTATAACTTAGTAGAGTTATAGTAAATACGAATAATTAAATATCGATTTAAACTATCGAAGACTCGAATAAGTACTTAAAGTAGATCTATATAATATAGATAGTATAGATTATTAATTCGCTAAGATATCTCGGAATAGTAATAGAATTATACTAGATCTCGGCGTATATCGATATTAATAATAATAAATAAGCGAATAGAAAGACGAAGAAGGTTATTAGCTAACGGGAGCGAGTAATTTATAATAAAAGAGTAAAGGTAAATACTAATGAAATAGCTTAATTATTAATTATATAGATAAGAATAATATCGATAATTAAGATAGCTATTAGAGATTACGCGATAAAATAATAAACTATCGAATAGGCTAATAAAAAGCGAGGTGGTATTCTTAGAAGAATCTAATTAACATCGTTAAAATAAATATAATTTCTATATTTAAAAGTTAAGCGCGCTAAGACGTCGCTGATAACATAAATAAGAATCGAGAAAATAGATCTTAAGATCTTTCTTTATAATCGATGGGTATCGGATATAGAGGATAAAGATATGAGTGTGAAGCGAAGTAGACGGCTCGGCTATTCTTTACGAATATAGACTATTTAGTAAGAAGTAAGAAATATAGTAAGTCGAAGAAGAAGAAAGATAAAAGAGGAGGTTATTACTTATAAGAATATATTAATAAAATTACGCTACGCCTCTATAGCGGCGAACTTTATAAGAAGTACTAGACTTATTAAGTAATATTAAGCCCTTAATAAGAATTAATAATAAGAATTTACTAGAGTAGGCGGTTAAAAAGAAGAATACGATTAAGATAAGAGGGCCTCAGCGATATAGAGTCTCCTTTTCAGAATTAAGTACTTAAGACGTAGAACTATAACGATAACTTATATGTTATTTATTTGAGATTATATAATTGGCTGAAAGGATGGATAGATTACGTAACTCGTATAGTGGTACTAGGTAGCTTGGGTGTATGATGTAACATAATTAATCGCCTATCAAAGACGCGCTAAGTGTACCGGCATCGAGCCACCACCACCACCGTCTCGGATCCTTCATTCATCCATCCATCAGAAAACACGATCATATTAAAACTGAAGTTTCACACTCACCCTACCTTATCGCTGAAGGGTATTTTGAAGTCTCAAAGTAATCTCTAGTAACTAAAGGTGTCACGTAGTTCAAGCCTTTTGCTCGTGTGTCATTGATATAAGTCTAGGGCGACGTCGAAACATGCCTTTCACAATCTTGAACCGAAGAAGAAACTCAGAACAAAAAGTCCCAGGGGCCGAAGGACCGCCTATAAGAAGTAGATTGATACAAATGTCTGAGACTGAGAGAACGCTTTTCTCGATGCTAGACAACAAATGCGATAGCCGGTTCTTTTCAACCCGCATTCCTTCTCCAGACTTGCGCTAGGCCCCCTTCGGGCTCGCCCCTTGGGGGTTTGGCCCCCTGATAACTCCCCCAAAAATTTAAAAAAAAAACCAAAAATAAAAAAAAAAAAAAAAAAAAAAAAAAAAAAAAAAAAAAAAAAAAACAACTTTCTGTACCTCAAGCCCACCAGCTCAGTTATGACATACTCCGTACAGCGCTTTGAGCTCTATCGACTTTCCATTCATGTTTCCTCGAAGGGGTTTGTACCGCTTTTGTGACCTGGGACTTCCACTACTAAGACCAGATGTCGAATTAGCGAACCTAGTCCCTAACACGGAACAAAACGCCATGGCGTGGGTACTTGCACACGAAGGGTACCAAGAGCACGCAATGTAGCAACCTAGGGGATGGTACAACGGCTTCCATGAAGGACCGGACCGGCGATCGGAGATTGGTCCTGGCGACCTGTTGGTTCATTTCCCTGGGGTTGAACAGAAGTTCGATGCAATGGCTCGCTACCTGGACAAGCTTGAAACCCTAGAACTGTCAAGGATCTTCAGGTTCCGTTGTCGAACATGTCTTTGCAAGACGACATCGACGGCTTCTGGTTGCGAGTCAGAAGGGCGAGGGAAGCTGTAGGCAGAGCAGAGAATGAATTGCTCTTCTTGAAGGAACCTTCTTTGGGCGACCGATTTAGAAGATTGATAGATGAACTAAAGCGTTTATTATTCGAAGAGGCGTACACCGAGGAAAGCAGGACACAAGCGACGTTGGCAGTCGAGGCAGCGCTCAGCGCGGCGGCTGATCATAAGGCAACCAGTGGAGAGGTGCCTGACAACCCTGGCAATAGGTACCTAGAATCCCAGAATGAGCCGGCAGTGGAAAGGACGAATGAATTTCGAATGTCAGAGAAACTTAGCACGTGAAGCTTGAATCCGCAGCCCCGCTGATTCTGGGATATTCTCCCATGTGACCGTGCTCTTCGACGGGTGCTTGACTTACGAATCAATTGCCATTGTTGTGTCAACCGAGCGTGAAAGTATCCATCGCCGCTCCTTTGTCGGAGGAGGAAGGTTGAGCAACAGGAACGCACCAGCGTGAAAAGGGCTGTTAATGATAAAGCCATGCATCCATTGGCACGCGATTCCCAGACCTTATGCTCCAGACCCGGAGCGTCCCTGCCGGCCTCTACAACTTTGCCCTTTCTCACAGCTGGAAACGCCGCATCAACTACCTTGCCACTAGCATCCCCATACGAGCCGCCGCCGCCTCCAACCGTGAGCACTTCTACAGCATATACCGAAATTTGTGCACTTCAGAGGCTCCGATAGCAGACGTTATTTGCCCGAAATACTGCGTCCACATCCGCAACGATGCAAGAGACTTATCACTAGTTATGGTATTCCTAATGATGTCTAAGGAAGAAGAATCCTATGTACACGAACGGCCTTCATATACCAAAAACAAGGCCGAAAAAGAACTAGTGGGAGTGAGGGTTGAGTTACAAACAAACAAAAAACCCCAAAAAAAAGGAGAATCCCCCCCTAATAAAAAAAAAATTCTTCCAAAACTTCCTCCCCCAACTTTTTTTTTGGTGCAAATTCTCCCTTTTGTGGGGGGGGAGAAGATTTTGTTATGTGTAATTTTTATTAAAAAAAAAAAAAAAAAAAAAAAATAAATTAAAAAAAAAAAAAAAAAAAAAAAAAAAAAAAAAAATTTATTTAAATTTTTTCATTATTCTTTTCTTTTACCCCCCCCTCCCTCCTAATAAAAAAAAAAACGAGGGGGGGAGAGGCGAGCTAAGAGGCGAGAAAATGACTATGCTGGGAGGCGAAAAGTGGAGCGAGAAAATGAGTATGCTGGGAGGCGAAAGGTGGAGCGAGAAAATGAGTATGCTGGGAGGCGAAAGGTGGAGCGAGATTTGGAGTATGCTGAATTTGAGCGGTGCTGAGCGAGAAAGTAGGCTCTTTGAGGATCGATATAGTGCGCGGACGTAGAACCGTAGAGAGTTGGCTCGTGTTGATAGGGTTGCTGTTTGTAATGCTCTTCTTCGTAGTGCTCTTCAAAGAATCCTCTGCAACGGCCTGTTCCTTGATATCCTCTGCAACGGCCTGTTCCTTGATCTCGAAGTCTTGAATGACTTGGTAGGGCGAGGGTAGTAGGTGTGGGACTCGGTAATCTGAGCCGTAGGTTGGTGTTGGGGGAGAATTGGAGCAGGATTCTCCGATCGATAAGGCGGTTACGGGGGGAGAGGAATAGTATTCTTCGGTCGATAAGGCTAATAATAAGCCGGTTGCGGGGGAGAGAAATAATATTCTCCGGTCGATAAGGCTAATAATAAGCCGGTTGCGGGGGAAGAGAAATAATATTCTCCGGTCGATAAGGCTGCTACGGCTGAATTGTTTACTGCTAAGGGGGGTAATATTGTTACTACTTTAGTAAAGGACGATCCTCGTCGTTCAGTGGCTATGGGATGTCTTCTTAGACTATATTAGCCAATGATTCGAATATTAAAACCTCTCGTCCTTTCTTAACATAGACTCTATTAGCTCGTAGGCTGTTTCGTAAGCCATAGAGAGTCTTTTTAAAAAGGGTCTTAAAGTCCTCCTTAGCGAATTATTGAAATTTCTTAGTAAAGATATTAGAGAGAGCGTTTCATTTATTTTTATTATACTCTTATATTCTTCAAAGAATAAATTATTTAAGTCTCTTACTAGTATTTATTAGTTCGACTCCTTTAAATAGTATATTCTCTAGTTGATATAGAGTTATAGTATTAGATAATTCGACTAAAGAGTTAGATTTTTTCCTTTTAAATTTTTTTTTAAAAAAATTTTATTTTTTAATAAAATAAAACTTTTTTATTTTTTTAGTATTTTCTAGACGTTTTCTCTATTAAGTAAAAGTATAAGAGCGTAGTCTACTAGCGATTAGCTAGCGAATATAGACTATAAAAGACGTAGTATCGTTATAGAGTTTAATAGTATATTTGATAGTAGAATTAATCTCTAAGAAATACTAAAACTTCGAAGTATACGAAGTAGATCTATATTCGCTAAGTCTCTAAGTATATAAAATATATTATTAAAATTAAACTCTAAAAGAAACTCTAATATAGAATATATAATATCGACGTCTTAGCGTAAGTAGCGTTAAGGTTTATAACGTATTAAATTTAATAATTATCTTCTCTTCTAGACTCTAATCTTTAGACGTCTAAGTAAAAATAGAATACTTATTAAAAAACCTTTAAACCCTAATAGAAAAATAAGAGAAAAGAGTTAATTTATTAAGATTATAATATTATTTTAATAATATAATAGAATTAATTCTTACGCGTTATAAGCGCGTAATTAATATATTATATAATAATATTAATACTATCTTTAAAAATAATATCGCTTTTATAATATTAGTTAATAATAATCTATAGTAAGTTAACGCGCTTAGTATTAACGTTTTTATAGCGCTAGTTAATAACCCCTATAGCGAATAATATTAGATTTAAAAATTTATAATAAAATCTCGAAAACTTAGTAGATAAAGAAGGGAGAAGAGTTTCTCTATAGATAACGTCGTTTCTATAGCGTAATACGTTTATAGCGAAGTAACGTAGTAATAATCTTTATTATAAAGATTTAAAGAAAGTAATTAATAGAGCGACGCGTCTACGATAATATTCTTAATTATTAATTATTAATAAGTAGAAATAATAATAATAGCTAGGCGACGCGACTCTATAGATAGTAGCGAAATATTATCGCGTTATTATTATCTATGTTATTAAGTGCTATTCGCTAGTAATAGCGCTATAATAGAGAATATAAAAACTTCTTTTAAATTATTTATTTTTTTTCTTTATAACTTCTAACGCCTCTTTTATAAGTACTTACTCTAGCGCTATAACGTTAATATTAATACTAATATAAGTATAATATATCTTATTATACTAATAATCTACTTCTCTTTATTATAAGTATCTTACTATTATTAATTACGTCGATACGTAAATTAATAATTTTATAATACTCTTTTTTAATAATAATAATAACTTTAATAGTAAGTATATAGTCGTCTTATAGGCGCGATTATTAACTCTTAACTATTTCTACTATTATCGCTTTATATACGTATTTACTAATAAGTTCTAATATCTAATTTATTATATAGAACTTACTTTTATTAAGACGATAATTTATATATTTAAGATAAGTCTTCTCTCTATAATAATTATAAGATTGAAAAGCGTAATATTAATTACTATATTAAAATTCCTCTATATCTTTAAATATAGATAAGAAAATTAATATAGCGCTATCGCCGCGCTAAATAATTTTAAAAGTTATCTTATTAATAGGCTAAGCTCGATAAAAAGATTACTTAATAATATAAGTTATAGAGATATATAATAATAATAACTTCGATTATCTCTATTATAATTATAAATTTTTAAGACTAGCTTATAGCGATATATAAGCGTATAGAGAAATTAAAGAAAATAAATAAGTTATTAAAGAAGAAGTTTAAGAGCCTTTATCGATATATAACGAACGTCGATAGATATTAACTCGAAGATTATACTTTAATTATCTTCTCGTTAGAGAATTAAATCGATAAACTTAACTCGATATCTAACGCTAAGATAGTAGAGAATATTTAAATAACGATCTTTTTTTAATAGTAGCGCTAACGTAGAGTTTTTAGATAATTCTTTAATAGCTATCTTAGATAAAAATATATCTATATTAATAGTATATACTCTAATATAATAAACTTTCTTTATAGTAGAGTTTAATAGATAATTAAATAATATAATTATTTTATTAATTTATATTTTAATAATAATAAGTATAGAGGAGTATACGCGTAGTATAAGTATTATCTAGAAATATATCTAATCTAATCGATAGTTATATCTTATTTTATCGCCTTCGCTTACTCGCTATTAATCTATATAATTAATTAAGCTCTTTAATAATAAGAGACTTATTATTTATTACTTAATACTTTCGCTTATTACTTATCTATTTATAGACTTAAATTAGCTCGCTAGTATTAATAAATTTATTATCTAATAATTATTAATTATACTCTTCGCTCTAATTAGTTTATTTAACTTTATATTAGACGTCTTTCTTATACTTAATCTTATTAATAATTTCTTTAATCTTTTAAAGCTTATCGTTATTAATAAGATTAAAGGTCTATATAAAGGCTTTCGCTATATTATTATAATCGCGAAGATAATAAAACTTAAATAACGATATATAAAAGATATTATAAATTTTATATATCGAGAATAGAAGTAGATAATACGCTTACGCCTCTATCTTATCTATAATTTAAAATAATTCTATAAATTTATAAGATAACTTCTTACTTAAGCGTTTTTACTTTAGATTCTTAATCGCTAATATTATTAAATTATCTATCTTATAGCTTTAAGATTAATATATTTTATTATAATACTTAAATTAAATCGTAATAGCGCTATAAAGGCGCTCTACTATCTTATTCCTTAATACTTATAACTTCTTTACTTTATTATTTATAGCGAATATCTCCCCCTTAATAAAATCGTCTTCGATCTTTTAACGAATTTTAGAATAATATTCGTATATTAGAAAGAACGATATCGTTTTAATAGAGGAATATCAACTATTTATATAAGCGAACTCTATTATTAATAGTTATTTCGTTTAAATATTTTACTTATCGTTAGCGAATACGCGTAAGAAGTATTTTAGTATCTAATTTTATCGCTTAGTTTACTCGTCGATTTACGAGTAAAAGGCGATATTTAAATATCGCTTAATTTTAAAATAAAAGTAAATAGCGAATTAGAAGCTACTAGTAAATATAGAGCCTCTATTATTAATAATATCATTTAATATATTATAGCGATATATTATTTCGAAATAAAATACTTTTATTAGCTAAGCGACATCGATTATAGTAGATATAGAAATATATCTTATTATTTTTATAAATCGATTTACTATAACTAGAATAGTATTATAAATAATATTCTTATACTTACTCGCTAATAAGTCGATAATAAAGTTTATAGAAATTTTCTTTTATAACTTAATAACGATAGAAAGCGAGCTTAATTCGCTATATAGACGATATCGCGAAGCTTTAATTCGCTAGTAAACGTTATATATCTTAATATAGTCGATAATTTACTTTAGACTTTTATTTTAATAATATTTACGAATAAGTAGCTTATACGTCTTCGTAGCGCTAAAGTATTCTAATAACGAATTATTATAATATTTACTAATAAGCTCTTTTCTTAAAATCTTATCTTTAGAGATATAAAGGCGATTATTATATCTTAATAGTTTCTTAAAATCTAAGATCTATATTTAACTATATACGCGACGCTTAATCGTTGACTTATTAATATTAATTTAAAAAGAGTTTACTTAATTATTATAGGCTTATAAATCTTAAATTAATATTTTTATTAATCTTTAAAATACGTTATAAGTAATCTCTTATACGATCTTAGACTTTCTTTTAGAAATAATTATTTAAATATTAATAATACGAAATATAAGCGCTATAGCCGCTATAAGCTTTTTATTTCTTTATAATTATTTATTACTAGTTTAAAGTATAAGCTTATTTTATAATATTAATAAAAGTTTAATATTTAACGACGAAATTCCTTTATAATTAAAGCGTCGCGATAGCGGGTTAATAGAGTTTAATTTATCTATTTAATAAAAAATCTTAAAGTTATAAATAGCTAACTTTAGCGCTTAACGAGTTTATCTAAAGTTTAATTTCTTCTACTTTATAAAGTCTTTAAGATTATTATAATTCGTTAGAATCTTAATATAAAACGTATTATCTTTTAGATAGTAACGCTATTACTTTATAGATACTATAATAACGAGTAGCTCTTAATTATAAGTCTTATAGTTTTACTTTATAGAAATTATTTTCTTAGACTAGAATATTACTAATTATTAGTAATTATTCTTATTTAATTATAAAAGTATAGTCTTTATATCGAAGTTAAAAGCGTCGATCTTAAGATATAGCTTTAAATTTAAATCGTAATAACGTAGAAACGGCGCGGTTATAAAAGTGTTTTGAAGCTATTAAAACGCTAGCTTAGCGCTATCTATCCACTCTAGCGATCTAGATTTCTTATTATTTTTACTTTCTTTAAGTAAGTTAGTAAATAGCGTTATTATATTAAAATAGTTATAGATAAATTATCGATAGAAATTAGTAAAGTTTAAAAAGACTTATATATTTTAATAACTTTTTAATTTTAGCTATTTTTTAATAATAGCGATATATTTTTAATTTATTATAATATCTTCGATAAATATAATAAACTCTAGAAACTTAACTCGCTTAATATAGAATTAATATTTCTTTAGATTAGCGTATAGTTAAAACTAGTATAAACGCTTAAATACTTATTTAATATATCGCTAATACTTCGCTAAATTAATACTATAAATTAGAATATTATTTAAATATATTATATATATTATATTTATTAGACTTATAAAGACTTTATTAATATACGCTTAAAAAGTTATTAATATATTAGCGAGTTTAAAAGATATAATTAAATATTTAAAGTAGTCGTAGCGACTACGAAACGCTATTTTTCACTTATCGCCTTTTTTAATCTAAATTTAATAATAGATATTCTTAAGATTTAGCTTTATAAAGACTTTAACGTTATATAAGCGATTTAGAGTCTCGATAATTAGAAGTAGCGAGTATCGATTTTTAATAGTTATCGCGTTTAGATTTCGATAATTAATGTAAAGATAAAACCCTCTATTCTTTTTAGAAATAAAAAGAATTAATACTTTAACTAAGAAAGTCGAATAATAAATCTAGTTTTTTTAAAGGAAATTCTTTAGATAGCGCTATAGCTTCGCTAACTTCGTTTAAGATAGATTATATAAGAAATTATATAGCGACTTTTTATCGCTCTTAATCTTAATAATATAATCTCTCTACTTAAGCGTAGATAAGATTTCTATTTTTTTATTAAAAAAAACGTTATTAAACTCTAATAACTTCTAAGAAAGCTTTAGACTACGCCTATTTTTCGATTCGCTATATATTACCACAGCGTATACGATTATAAATATATTTAACTTCTATTCGATAATTTAAGTAAATTTAATTAATTCTTTAATCTATAATTTATTAGCGTTAACTTTAAATCGCTATTACTTCGTCGTTAAGTTTAATAATACTTATAATTAACTTAGTTTAAGTATATTTAATATAATATTAAAGCCTTTTTAATTAATAATATAGAAGAGTATATTATACTTTCTATTTTAATTTTAGCTATTTACTAATTAGTAATTTAGCTAATACGCGCTATAGTAATATATACTTTAATCGCTTAGCGCTTTCGATTATAATAAGATAGCGTTATAAGATTTTAAGTCTTATTAAACTACGAACTTTTATGAAATTAAATTAATATACGCTCTAGTATCGAGTAGAGTAACGAGTTACCTCTATTTACTCTAAAGCTTTATCTACTTCTTCGTAAGAATAGAAGAAATTACCTCTATTAATTATTATTCTTATCTCGCTTCTAAGACGATTATAAGATTAAATCTTTTTTTATTAATACTACGTCGATATAGATTATAGACGATTTATTAAGATCTAAATACTTAGATATCTAATAACTCTATTTTCTATAATAAAAATAACTATTCTTCTTATAATTAGAGTTAAAGAATTTAATTTTATACTTTATATTATCGTCTTAAGTACGTATTATATAAACGTCGCCGTTTAAAGCTAATTTAGACTTCGAAATTCGATTCTTTAAAGACTTATTCTTAGCGAATCCCCTTAAAAACTTCGAATAAAAACCGCCGTTGGAGCGTATATATTTTAAAATCTTTTTCTATATAATAATCTAGATAAGAATTTTTTTTTATTATTTCGATATACTATTAGTATTTAGAATCTTATTTTTAAGCTCTAATCTAAGCTTAGCTAAGAAGAAATTAGCTTAATACTTCTTAGAAAATAGAATTATATAAATCTCTAGCTTCTTTAGATAAATCTTAAAAATAAATATCTTCTAATTGAAGCGTTATTTAGTTTTCTTCTACTTTTTATATATAAGAAGATAACGATTTATTAGATTCGCTATTAAATTAAATAAAAACTACTTAAAGAATTTAAAAGTTATATTTTTTAGATTATAGATTTAATAGTATCTATATTATTAAGTATTAAGATTATCTTCTAAGAATTATATATAATAAATAATTTTTAATTAATTAATAGTAAAATATTTAGAACTTATAAGAAACTTAATTTCGACTTTACGAAATTAGCGTAGATACTCTCTCTTACTAATACTCTTATAAGAATATATTCTTTTAGAGCGAAGTATTTTCGTCTTAATTAATATATTCGTTAGAGGCGCGATAGTAATTAATATAAATAAGTCTTCGCTAATTATAAACGATAAGCTAATATTATAAAGCTCGCGATTATAGATCTTTAATATAACTAATTTATATTCTTATTTTAAACGACGATTTTCGACCTTAATAACTATAAGACGTTATTTTATAATAAGATCTTTTATTAATAAGAAATTCTTAAACTTATTATCGACGCTATAACGACTCTCGATATTATCTTTATTTTCTATTATATAGTCTAGAGATAAACCCGATATCGTAATAATAATAGGTTTTTTTCTTTAAAAGATAGAGAGATTAGAATTATAAGGGCGTAGTCTATTAATAGTTAACTAGTAAACACGGCTAACGAGATTACAGTATCATAGCTCTCCTTTATCCGGTTAGTATTGGGCTGCTGAGTCTCCAAAGCATCTGACTTAGACAATGCACAGTATCGCAGATGACAACAATGAGCACACCTTTGACCCAGATTTGCACCTACAAGCGCTCTTTGACCGGTTACGCTCTACTTGATTTACCGAAACGTTGACTTTGCAGCTATACAGAGACACGAACAATAGCACGATTGCCTGTTATCCGAAAGCTCGAACACCAGTCCTCGATTCTCCTGACGCCTGTTCAGAACCCCAAACGCCTCCCCCAATCCCCCAGTCAAGCGTGCAATCATCCACAAGCCAAGCGGCAGCAACAAAGCCTCAATTCCCATACACGCCCATCAAAAAATCGACCGCGTGCCCCTCATTCTCACGACTCCATTATCCAAACGCCCAGCAGCAGACCCTGGATCCTAGTCTCACCTTGTCCAAACGCCGACTGTCTGCCCCCCATTCCCACAGTCCGCTATTCAAAGCCAGAACCCCAAGTCCCGCCCACGGATCGGCGATTAGTAAATGTCCAAGTGTACGATGGCCGACCCTCGCTTTTCTGATCTGGTTTGCCAAATACGTTACGAGTCTACTAGTCCTGCTGCGTTTAGTTCCCCCAGATGCGTGATGCCATCATTCATATTCCTTGCATACCTTACCAGCTCTCATAAGATTGATGGGCCCATTCACATGCCACCCCCTCTCTGCTTCATGCCTTTCCTTCTCAGCCCCTGAGAATCTCAACCTTCGCATCGCTTCCTAGCAAAGAACCAACAGGCTCAGACATCAAAAATCTGAGCGGAGTCGCAACGTTTCTCCCCTCACTCGATCGCTTGAAGACACTACAACTACCAGATCCACCATCCTACACTTATACACTTACGATCGAGTCTTCACACATACGAAAGTTGAAGCGCAGTTGGCACCATCCAATATCCACTGTTTAGCCATGAACGCTGCAGATCTCCCTTCTCCCCACAAACACCAAACGCCCAACTTTCACCGCCTCGAGATCCCCGTCACGCAATCGCTTCCCGGCGTGGGAGGCCGTCATCGAGATCCTGAACCGGTCACGCCATCCATCATCGACGACGAACACACCATCCCTTATCCACCGCAGCGGTCGGACCTCCCTCGAGGATACGATATCTCAGCAACACGGTTCGACGGACAATACCACACGGCGTACTTAGAGCACAGCGACAAATGTCGGCAGGACGAGAAACGTCACGCGTCGTGCGTTTCTGTTCGGCGCCCGAACCTGCGAGTGCCGGTGCTGCTGCCGTGGAGAGATACGAAGATGTGTGACCGATAGCGACATCGACCCTACGTATGGGAAAGGGGTCTGAGTGAGTCGTTATCCGAAGTCCGAAGTGTGCTAGGCCGAAGTGACGGAGCCTGGTAGCTCTGCGGTTCGCTGTGGCGGTGTCTTCGCTCGGGCCTCCCTTCCTATGGGGCCGGTGCCTTCCTTCTTTTCCTTCCCTCTTCTTCTTCCTTTCCTTCCTTCCTTCCTTCCTTCCTTCCTTCCTTCCTTCCTTCCTTCCTTCATCAATAGTTCCGTTGGGTCGTGGTGTCAGGTTTTGGCCATGCGCTCTCGAGATGAATAACCGGGGACGCGTTCCGGCTTTGCTCGATTTTTGGCGAAGATTAGTGTACTTTTCAGTTGCCGATACGACGGAGGGGCAGAAGCGGGAGGGGGTCGAGAGGACCAGTTGCATAGAGCCGCCGAATCTGGACCTCGTCTTGTCTAGTTCAGACGGGCTAGGTGGATTGATGAGGCTGCACCGGGTGCTGGTTTGGAGCGTGGGGGGTTTTGGTGGTGGCGTGAAAGCTGGGCGCGCTTTAAGTTGCTTTACAACATGGATTGTCTCTGATTAGCTCACATTGGCTGAAGTAAAGGGGTGTTTGCAAATATAGAGCTTGTGCTATAATCACCTATCATTTGGTTTCGCGTGATGGCTCATTAGTGGATCCACAGCATTGTTAATTGCGGCATGTTGTTGTAGGACTGAAGAACGTTGATGCTATTGTATCTTAAATTATAAATCTCTCAAACAGTTTAAGCATATCGCTCAAGGCATCTCGTCTATACTCTGGATATTCGACGACTTCTTCGCATTCAACTCATCCCTCTTCTTCTGACTCCTCCCATACACCACCTTGCGGAGCCGGTTGATACTCCCCAACGGTCTGTGGGCCGCTAATGCCCTCCATGGATCCAGCACCATGTGGTCTTCCCAGAACACCCTCCGCTCCTGACTGAAACTGTCCTGGACCGGAAACTCCACGGTCCCGATCGTCTGGTACGGGGCTGTCACTTCGTCCCATACGATGCTCGCATCCTCGGTCGGGTGATGCGCAGGCGAGGTGCCCAGCTGGATCTTGACTTCATACTTCGCCGGCGCACCCCTGAAGTAATCAAACAGCCAATCCGAAATCTGCGTGTAAGACCCGGAGCTCGACACAGCCGCCCCACCCTTCTCCTTCATCTCGGGCAGCACAGGGAACATCGCCATGTGCCCGTAGTACTCCCCGAACCTGAACGCCGACTGCGTATACATCGAATGGCTTATCATGTTCGTATTCGGCAGCATCCCCGGCGCGTGCTGCTTGATGATATCCGTCCTCAACTTCAGCGCCATCGCCAACCCATTCGGACTGTCGAAGTATCTCTCCCGCAACTGCATGATTTCGAGACACGTGTCTATGTCAGTCAGTTCGATCATGGGGGCATTGTTGAAGAAGAAGTCTTGCGTTGAGAGACTCTTATTGCCGGGGGTTTCGAGTCTTTCGCCGTGGATGTTGAAGATCTTCATAGCCATGCCGCGGGGGCCGGGTTCGGTGTCGGATTGGAGGAAGACGGGCTCGTTGGCGTAGCGGGAGGCGATGGGGTAGGTGCCGGGGTGCGCGAAGAGTCCTTGGGAGAGGTGAGGAGGGAGGCCGGAGGGGACGGTCAGGGTACCTTTGACTAGGCCTTGGGTTTTGACGTGAGTTGCGCGGAAGGCGTGACGGTGCTGTTGACTATTAGTGCTGGGGTAGGATGTAGTTGTAGGGTAGAGCTGGCTGACCTTGTCGAAATTGTGCTTCTGCATCTTATTCATGGTGTCTGCAATCTGCTGGGCTTTGGCCTCCTCGTCCGGCTTGATCTCCTCCACGCCTGGGGCATCCCAGTGAAGATAGGCATCATTTGGAGGGGCGGTGGAAAGGGCGCGTTTGGTGGTGTTGTAGCCCTGGGTTAGGGAGTCTTTGACCGCGTCCATTGAGTAGAAAGGGAGGTGCCTGGGCCGTGGTAGCTATACAGATCCCAGAGCCCAAGAGAATCTATCCTGAGGGCTTGGTTGGCGACATGAATTCGATACGTCATTGTTGAGGTGGATGTCCGCCAAAGCCGGGAATGGCTCCGGCCAAAAGGGAGCTCGTCATCATCCCCACTTTCCAGCTACCAACATAGATGTGTGATATGCTGACATTGTTCCTATAAATCATTGTGATTGATGAAGCGGTATTGCAATGCCGTCTCTGATGGACGACGCTTAGAAGACGACAGGGAAGGAGCCGCAGCCGCAGCCGCTGGCTTGATCAGGGAAATTCTGGACAGCTTTCCCTAACAAATTCCTCCATTCATTCATCATCTCATACTACTACTTTGACAACTGAACAGTTGCAAAACCTTACTAATTGAGACAGTCCAATGATATGTGTTCCCTCCACGAAAGTTTGTAGGATGATATCTCATCATGGTCGAGCAAACAGCATAAAGACGTGGACATCAACATTGCTCTTTAGTCCTCAGCGTTGCCTTGCACGACATCCATTCAAGAAATAAAAACTCAAACTCCCACTACCTAGGATGACATTGTACTTTCGAACCTCAAAATTCGTCTCCTCCAATCCCAAGTATTCATCGTCCCATGGATTCCCCTCGGCACATTCGACAGAACCCCGAGCGTCATCGTCGTCTAATTTGTTGTAGCAGTGGAATTCTGAATCCGAAGCTTGCACAATTCTCTACTCTGAGGAAATGATCGTTGACCAGAGCCCATCGTCATGGTTGGCAATGAGCATAGCAGCGACAGAACCAAAAACAATCTATCGTGAGGTCTCTAACAGAAAAAGCACAATGGGTTCCTGCACGTTGACATATGATGGCTGTACACGTTCCCGAGACTTTGGAGGCCGAGAGTATTTCGGAGGGTAAAGGCACTATTGCGGGGTCTGTGCAACATTGCTGGCTATGTTGGGTGGGAAAAGGAGCGTGCCACACCAGTATTGTGGACTCCTGGGGCGGCTGGATAGTGTGAAGGAATGACCATTAGTTTTGAAGTCTAGGAACAAGGTTATCGAGATTTGAGGTCATCGTTGCGAGCGGTAGAAGCAACGCTGAAATTGGGAATGGTGTGCAACACAAGGACAAGAGAGAGGTAACAACCAGGTTACAAGAATGCCTCATGAGATGACTTAATCTTTGTGGGTTTGGGCCCTCACTGTGATTTGTCTCCACACGGGAATGACATGGCAACCGCCTGACAGAGGCCGAGGCCAAAACGCAGGAAACACAGACTCTCCGACTTGCAATTTTATATACAAAAAATTCGATTCAGTACGTTCGCATGACTTCTAGGATGCAATTCGCGATAAGCCGGTGCACTGTACACAGTGAGGAAATGCAGAGTGACATGAGGCATCGTCAGTATTTGTGCGTTCAGGCTTCATTCACTGTTTCTGCAAATTGATATAACAACGTTACCGTCTAAGCTAAGACTTTGGCAGAAATGGAAACGGCAGCGATCTCGTCTTCGTTCGGCCACGCAATGGTCCTGCAGTGTATCCTCTACGGTGCGATCAAGTCTCTTGCTCTGCGACGTGTCATGGCCCTCGTCAGCGTGACCACCTCTAACATTCCAACATTACAAGTCAAAGGTCTGAGCCCAATGAATCTTGATGTGGAAAAAATAACGTTCGGAGCCGTTTGAAGGCACGGGAATAAAGAGCCTTTGAGATGAGGATCGTAGGGTCGAAGAGAGGGGACTGATATTAGACCCTGAATAGGAAATGGGCTGACTGAACTCTGGACTGCTGAATATAAGAGGAAAAGAGGATACGCTGGGACACACGATTGGTGTCACGGTAATGAAAACGGCCTTGTTCTAAGCCCATCGAAGCTAGACAATAATTTGGACGTAATATTCGAACTGCAGGCTGTTCTGGAACGGCGCTAGAAGCTATGTTCATAGAAGGTCAATATCCCTATGTTGATGTGAACCTTATTTCCCCATACTCATTTTCTCCAAAACCCTATTCTGCTAGCGCTTGCATGGCCGCAAGCTTAATGTACAACTGAAGTAAGGTATGGTGGTATGCAGCCTAGGTTACAGGGTTTGCCATGGTCAAAGCACTGCAACTCATGTCAACCAAATTGAGTCTGTCTCTGCATCATACTCACCAAGATGAATACATGAAGATTATGATGGAATCATTGATAATGGCCAGCTTCACAGAAACAAGAGCATTGACAACTTCCAAAATGGCCTTATTGTGCAACGAAACAGACTGGCGTGCCTTAGTGTAATTGATGGCATGCTGGGGGATCCGTACCGTCTCTACATTAGCTTCCGTACTTCCCCACTGAGGACTTCAGGGGAAGGTCCTTAATTGCTTGCCTCCTCTGTAACGAATGCACCCAATCATAATATCAATGGCTGTCTACGCGAGCGCAGGAGATGACAAAAATATCCCGTCTCCATATCTCCAACCGAGGGCCTGTGCGAGAGTGTGAGGCCTGATTCGCTATTCTATGATATACGACGATACCCCCCCCAAAGACGGTATCGCTTGGAATAGTCCTCTCATACAGCTGTCCATCTCCACGCTTTCGCTGGGAACTGCTGCCACGTCAAGATGCCGAGCCTCCTCTCATCAACCGAGATCGAATATGAACTCGCACACATCCATGACAATCGAGCACCCAACGTTGTTATTTCTGCTGCAATATGCATTTCCTTGGCCATTACCGCAGTACTTCTACGCCTGCTCGCTCGCCGTCTGAGCAAAGTGAGAATACTTGCCGATGACTACATGATCCTCTTCGCCCTGGTAAGCCGACAGAGCTTTGTCCAGGAACAACACGAGCCGAGGGATCTGGATCATTCGATTGGCTGATTATTCTCTCTAGATTATATGCATGGGTCAGGTCGCTGCGTGCCTTTACTGTATGTTCAGACTCTGACATGGCCATCATTCTCTGCAACTAGGTCGCTAAGTCCCATCCTCCGTATCCAGCGGTACATCTTGGAGCAGGAAAACACGTCATTCTCCTCAAAGACCCAGCAGCATACGCCAAGGTAGGAACATGCGTCCCCTCCGGAATCTCCGATCCAAATCTTTGATTCTTATCACAACCCCAACCGCTCTAACAGCCTTCAGACCATCATAGCAATGGAAGTGCTCTACTGTATTGGAACCGCCGCCTTCAAGTACTCCGCACTTCTCCTCTTCCACCGCATCTTCGGCTCCGTTCCTCGCTTTACCGCCTTCCTCTGGTGCTTCGCCTTTGTAATCCTTGCCAACAACATCGCCGAGGTCTTCCTCTCCATCTTTCAATGCACACCCGTGCACAAAGCTTGGGATTTGAATGTCGAAGGCTCTTGCGTGAACATTCTCTTAGCAGCCTGCATACCCGGCTCCCTCAATGTAATCTCGGATGTCGTTACTTTCCTGCTGCCAATACCATTGATCTGGAACTTGCACATGGAGCGGAATCGAAAGATCCAATTAGTGGGCATCTTCCTCCTGAGCGGCTTGTACGTCCCCCACCAGCGCTCGCTCTCCCTCCAATCCTCCCACCCTCACCACGCTGACCCCGCAAACCTCACCAAAGCGTCTGCATAGCCAGCACATACCGAGCCATCATCGTCAAGCGCCTCTCCCACCAAGACGCAAGCTGTACGTTCCCCACGCCTTCCCTGCCCCCCCATCCTGCTTTCCCCCCACTCACACCAATCCAACCTGACAACCACAGGGGCCGACGTCGACCCCATCATTTGGGCCATCGTCGAAAACTCCATCGGCATCGTCAGCGCCAGCCTGCCCACCATGCGCCCCATCTACAGCCTCATCGTCCGCGGCCACCACTGCAGCTCCGTCGAGCGCTCCTGCGAGCGCTGCAACAACAAGTCTCCGACTCCTCGCAGCAGTGGTGGGAGGCGGGTCCGGAAGCCCGGTTCGGCGACATCGTGGCTCGAGACACTGGGGACGAGTGATGGGAAGGGAAGTTGTCAATCTGATGATCATGAGTGTTTGGAAAAGGGCGGGGCGGGGTGGACCGAAGTGGTGGAGATGGATTGATAGCGATCTTTTCCAAAGCGGGCGTATGTATGTATGGTGGACATGGATTGGGATCGGCATACGGGCCTTGCAGCGGACGGACGTGTCGGTCGGGAGCTAAGGATTTGTACATGAGGTATTCCGCCAACAGCGTAAGATGTTGAACTAACACTTTCCGATCCCTTCCGAGGCTGTGTTCTCACCTGATCCCGTCGGCTATTACCGGTCGTCGCGTTGCCCATCGTCTTGCAGAAGTAAGTGGGCATACATACATACATACATACATATCCGACAAGGTGCGCTCGAATATGAAAGAATCTTTCAGAGCGGTGGCTCTTCCCTTTTGTAATGGCGTTGCATACATAGCCATGAACATCGTCAGTAAATTTTGAAAATGGAAAATACTGCCATGTTGACGTTTTTGGGAGTCGCAGTGGGATAGATGTCATTTCCATTGACATGGTATTGATCTTGAACATGGTATTAATCTTGAACGTGTTTCAGTCTTGATCATTTTCGACGAATGTCAGAATAGGGTACCATACCCAACGTCACAGTCGTCGTCCACGCTTCAAAACTCTTCGAGTTGGGGATTTTGAGCGCTTAGTTCGGTATCATCCATGAAATGAACAAGTAAACATTAAGATAGCCCCTCGATGCTGATCGCGTTGGTACTTTATGTAAAGGAATTTGTACGCCTTCGACGGCCACGTTTATTGACAACTCGCCTGATATATACACAAACCCATCCCTCCGCGACCAGGGCAACAGGTCGCCTAATCCAATTCACGTCGCTCAGCCCAGCAGCCAGGTAGACACCGCCGGCTCATCCGGCAGCAGCAGCCATGGCCCCCGCCTTTAGTCCCCTCATCAGATCCACACACCCCTTGAAATCCACCCTCGAGCGATCCTCAGGCATATACTCGCCAGAAGCGATGCAAAGGACGCGCATGCCGCGTTCGTAGGTCAGGTTGTGTAGAAGTTTGGGGGTGATAAGGAAGTATTGGGACCCTCCCCTGCCTTGGCCTGCCACCCCATCCTTCTCGTCTTCTTCTTCTCCATGGCCGTTTTCGAGTGAATGCTGAGCCACACCATCAAGCATGCCGCACGCGATGCCAACCATACGTTTGTGAACAAGACGTTCGTTGCGGGGATCCATACCCTGGTTTATCTCATCGACGACGCGGAAGGGAGAGCGGGTTAAGGATTGCAGGGACATGAGATAGAAGATTGTGCTGACGGCGCGTTCGCCTCCGGATTGGCGGTGGGAGTCTAGGGTTGTGAGGGGTTCGGATTCTCTGATGACGGGAGTCAGTTGCCAAGTTTGCGCCAGGGTTAACATGGACCTACCTGAACTTGACGCGGATCTGTATAGCCCACTGGTCGAAGTCTTCGTCCTTGTGAACGCCAACCTCGCCAGCGCAGCTGATCTGCTCCATGTTCAGAGAGAAAGAGTCACTGATCTTTCCAACAAGGGAGTCGAGCTCTGGCTCCCACTGATCCCTAAGCTCTTTGATTTTGTCGTCGAATTCAGAGAGGGCGTTCTTGATCTCCTCAAGCCTAGCAGTCAAAACATCAATCTTCTTCTTCCTCTGTTCATACTCCTTGATCACACCCCCATTACCCTCATGCATAAGCTCCAACCTCGCTTTCTCGCTTTCGATTTCGCCCTCGAGTTGCTCAGTCGATTGGTTCGCCGGTAGCGCAACGAGGAAACTCCTGAGCTCGTTGTCGACCCGGGCCAGGAGCTGGGTGCATTTATCGAGGAGGGTTTTTGCTGTCCTTTGCGAAGCTTCGGTCTCTCTTACCAGTGCATCGACTTGGCGCTGTTGGTCTTCGAGAAGCTCTTGCACGGAGCTGTTTCGCTCTCTGAGGATTTCCCAGTCGGAAGTCGCTTCTATGAGCATGGTCTCGGCCTCATGGAGATTGTTGTGGGCGACTCTGATTGCCTCGACAGCGTCCTGTGTAGCTGATCAGAATTGTCCTTGCACTGGTACTCTAGGAAACACACCGCATAATCCAACGCTACTTCGCCTCTCTCCAATGCAATAGTCTCTTGCTGTCCCATGATTTCTCTCAATCGCCCTCTGATACCACTAAGAGCATTTTGCGCCGTGGCCAGTTTTGCCTCTTGGGCAGCTATCTGGAGGTTAGAGTAGAACGGCCAAGGGTTTGGATGACATACCGAGCTTCGTTGGAACGGCCTTGAACTCCCCCAGAGCTTTTTGCTTAGCTTCTTTTTCGGCCGAGATCGCTTTCTGCACGAAAAGGTCAGTAACAGTGTTCCTCGTTTCCGGTCTGGAGACAATCATACGCCTTCTTCGCTATTGGTATTGATCGCATTTCGGTATGCCAGGATCTTCTTTTGATCTGCATCAGATTCCGCTTGAAACGATGCCACTTCTTCGGTCCAGCCTTGAATGTTCTCTTGCAGTTCTCGTTTCGCTGTCAGGTCTACTGGTTGGTCCGTCCACACATTGGCTCTTCTGATATCTCTAACTAGGGTGGACTTCGCGTCAGGCCCGAACTCGCGGCGACGGGTGATCCTGTAAGTCGACTTGCTAGTCACCCAAGATTGTATTGGACTATTCTGCAACAACTCAAATTGCTGAGGCGTGGTGTCTCGCAAGGCAACACCGGCCTCGTGGACGTGTACCTCCGCGCAAAGCATGGCCAATACAGGTTCAGGGCCGTTGAGGTAGTCCAACGCCCACCCTTCAAAACCAAATCGCTTCATCTGCTCTGCACTGACTGGTGGACGGAAAGGATCGAGGCCTGGTAGTATAGTTGCGATGTTGACCTCGGAAAGACGCATGCGGCCGCTGCCTTGGTCTGATAGCTTCTTGAAATCGCCTCTAGTCTGCACGGTAAATTGAATCATTACACCTTTGTGGAACAAGGATTCTATATGGTCCACGTATCTTGGGTCCTTAATTGTGCACTCCACGATTGGCGGTCCAAAGACAGGCTTGTCGAACTGATCTTGATTCTGTTGTACCCATTCCCATAGTCTGTATGCGTCGCGTGATATACTTTGGAGTTTGGACTTCTGCTTTCCAGCCTGAGAGTCTAATTGGGCCAAATCGTCTTCGGCCTGCTTGATTCGATGATTCTTGTCCACGCCGCGTCGTCTCAGCTCTTCTTGATGTCTCTTCAGATCTCCAATCTTGGTCGTGCTGTCGTCCACGGCATCGCGTTTTTCGCGTATGCGTCTGTTGTACGCCTGAACGTCCAGCTCTGGAGGCTCCACCTCCATCTGTCTCTTCAATTGATTGATGGCGCCCTCAAGCCTGACGATCTCCTGTCTATGTTTCTTACCACCGCTCTTCTCCGCCGAATCAGCGGCCACAAGCTCGTTATGTTTGTCCTGTAGTCCCTTAAACTTTTTATCAATGGCGTCGGCGTGTCGCTCGGCTTTGCTGATGGCATTCTTCCGCTCCGTCACGACGGCCGCAATCTGCGCCTTGTACTGTTCTTTTGCATTGACAGCTCGCAGTGACGGCTCGATCTCTTTTCCCAGCCTCGTAAGCTCAGTTTGAGCTGCCTTTCTTTTTTCCTTGGCTTCCCCATGGACAGACCTCGCGCTCCGATATGCCGCAAACGGCCGTGCGGCTTCCAGCATTTTGACATGCGTTTCTACCAGCTCACGCTCGCGCATGCGTTCGACGTCGGCCTCCTGTAACCGCTGTCGGCTTTCAAGATTGTCGAGTTGCTCTTGATCAGCAGTGTTCTTAGCCTGAATATCCTTCTGCTTGCGCCGGAGGTCTTTCAGATTCTCATGCATATCAATCATCTCCTGCGACGCCACAGCCCTCTGAGTCGACCGTAGCAGCTCCACTGGCGTCATAGCTGCAAATTCAACCACTTTGTCTTGCGGCAAAAACTGACAGAGGTTGTCGATCTGAATTGAAAGGGACCTGCAGAGCTCGATGACCGCTTTCTTGCCTTGTGGTTTGCCGTTGACCGAAAAGACGGTCTTGTTGCCATCGCGCTTGATGTTACAACGTATGACTACGTTGTTCTTGAACCGCTTCCCATCCTTTGCGAGCTCGATTTCGATCATAGCCTCTTGACATCCATGTTTGACATATTCGGATACCTCTTTGGCTCGGCCAAGATGCTATAGCTCGTCAGCCTCGTTCTGTCGGATTATATCCTCCTGTAGACTCACCTGCGGTCCCCACCCCAATCCCAGACATATCGCGCATACCAATGTACTCTTTCCCGTGCCGTTAGGCCCAATGACCATATTTAGACTCGGTCCTGGAAAAAACTCCACAGCGGTGTACGTAACGAAGTTCTTCAGCTCGACACGTACAATGGATCCAGGTTGATACTTCTTCTGCGAACCTTGCGCTCGCAGCGTCTCTCTTTGCAACACGCTGGACTGAGGATGGAGGCCATTGGTGAGGGGTGTGCCGCTCAGCGAAGAAGACGCGTTGCCATTAGTGAGGCGGGCTCTCTTGCTGCTGGGTAACTCCGGTTGTGAGGAGGGGATGAGGTCTGGAGAAGCGCTACCTTCCTCATCAGACTCTAAATCGTCTCGCGATCGCCTACGAGGCGTGATCGGCATCCTGTTTGACTGGACCAAGAAGCTTCAGCAATGGAGACGATATTTCTGCAGAGTTGAATTTTGGGGACGCGCCTGCCAAGCCTGTGTCAGCACCTACCGGGCCTAGCGTAAGCGCCGCTTTGCACTGACGAGACGCGTGCCACTACTTTACTGCTTGCCGATTTCAGCCCTACCGAGCTACCCCATTTGCTCATTCTGCTGGCAAGAAATCCTTACTTCAGCAATTACTCTGACTTGAATCAGAGCGCAACAACCATGATGTCTCGCGCGACACTCTCCTCCACGGCTCCTGTCAGCCATCGAAGGCTACAACATCTGGACACCCGAGTCAATAATGTCCTATCGAGCACGCGACTGCATTCACTATATCCTTTCCTTCCTCCCTCAACAACGAACAATATGCCACCTATTTCGTCCCCATAATGTCCGCGTTCAGAGACTTCGATGTGACAATCCACGATACCATTGTGGACGAAGAAGCTTGAAAGATGGTTATGCATGCGTCCAGCACGGGTACGACTGCGCTGGGGCCATACAATAATGACTATACGCTTATTCTGCATATGACAGAGGATGGGCGCAAGGTGGAAATATTCTATGAATTTGTGGATAGTGCGTATACTGTGGACTATATGCCACGACTACGGGATGCCATTGCCAATCAGCAGAAGCGAGAAGGAAATGGGCGCTAGTAGTGGGGACCTAATGAACCCCAAACTGGGTTCAGGTCAGGCGCAACTCCGAAGCAGACCTCGTTGTCCAGCTAACCCTCTAGGCGGGGTATTATCCCAGATTTGGCACAGGTGTGGGAGCGTTCAGGACTTTTTGGTGCTGACCTCCGTAGAGGATCGTTGCAAACCCAAAATAAGACTAGAACATATACGGGTCTCTGTCAAGGGTCGATACGAAAAGACCTTGCCACACACTTAGCTTCAGCCTCCGGGTTCGCTAACCTAATATATCGTTTCGACCGTGTTTAGGTCGTGCAGCAGTGGCCCTATCGTTTCGCATGAACTTGGGGACCAATTGAGATTTGTTCTAAACATGATCCATCACCTCTTCCTCGACAACAAGCGTCAATCAAGCATCGGCGTCCTGCAGGATTTTGCCGCCAGTCTTTTAATGCGGACAGTCCTTTGCTTTAGCTAAAAATGTATGTATCTCAATCGACATCCATTGCATCCGGCCTGGTAGATCTTTTCCCCACCCAAATCTGTAGACAATCACGACCCAACGCATCACACCCACTTCTTGCTAAGCTTGTTACTCGGCCGCTCGGCCTTTATTTTCTGGTTTCGTGTTTCAACTCTGCGCAATATGTTGACCCAAAAGTCCCTGTTGGGCTTGCAGACTCCAGCAGCACTAATATGACCTGGTATCTTCCAACCGGCGTCTCTAGGCTCGATCTCCCAGTTATATAAAAATCCAGCTACCTAATGCAGATATGTCCTCTCCGCAATAACCCTTCCCTTGCACATCGAAAAGCCTGCCCCATTTGGACGCAAATTCCCCTGGCCGACTTCCACAGAGCCACTCTCACGAACCAAAGATATTTCTGGCTTGAAGACTTCCGGCTCCTCGAAATAACAGGGATCGCTATGGTGGAGATAGTCTCCCGATTTGAGCTTGAACGCAGGGGTCGACGCTGTTCCATTCTCCGGAAAGAGGTTATCTCTCCTCATTTTCCTAGCTGAACGGATCTCAACGTCGAGCCGCAAAGTCTCAAAGTAACAAGCCTTCAGTAGCGGGCGCAATCGGCGCATACTCCCTTTTTGCTGGTTTCAAGATCTCATCGTGGTGTACCACGCTGAGCGGTCTCGGCTTGGAAGAATGTTTTCGTCTCGCCGCGAATATTGTCGGCTGATCCCGGCGTGGCAAGGATCCGGAGAAGTAGCTAGAAAACTAGATGGTTGGCATTGATAGTAAGCCTTCAATCACAGCTTGCGCAGAGAGACGTGGCAATCCCACTCAGTCCACGACATTCTCTGTACGAAACCCTTTGTAAAGCTGAGAGCAAGAGGCACAAATGGCATCCTTACGCCCACGGCATACTCAGTCCTGCTGCTACTCGAGCATGAACCGACAATCCAATACGTTTCCAGATCTTATCCAACAATCTGATCAACTCGCTCACGTCACTGAGATCTTTGTGAGACGCTGAAGTCTGCCCCTCTACTTCCATATCTAGCGCATCGTAAAATGACGCAAGGTGTTGGTGCAATCGATCTCGTGCTTCGTACGCTTTTCTTAACGGTGGATCCAATGCGGCAATTTCGCTGCTAGCACAAAAAAACTGTCGTCGAGAATATCAATATCTTCCAGGGCGTCTGGTGAATTGGCTACATATGCCTTGCCCATCATTACAGGAAGGGTCGTGTGCCCCAGAAAGCATGTCAGAAGGGGTAGCAGACTGACTTCGACGCTGGGATGTTAGTTCTCGGTCCTTTTCACAGATCCGTGCTGCTCCCAAGGTCCAAGATCTGGTTTCGGGTCTGAGTGCACCCCGTCATTTTCTTTTCGCTTGGGCGTTTGTTCTCAAGCGACTAGGCTTCTCAGGTGAGCATGAATGTGGGAAATTGCCGACCGTGACATATCGCTCATATCAGGGTCTTGAAGTATGTGTTTGGCCACGCAGGTGTCTAGCTCATCAGACGCTGCAGTACAAATGTCTTGGTATTCTGCAAGGTTTCCAAATGTTCTGTTGAAAAGCATGCATCTGATCGACATGTAGTCGACGACTGACAAGCGTAGCTGAGCACAATCTCGAACTAATGCGGGTGTGTAAACGATGTTGTGACTCGACCCCAGAAGTACAGATGGAATACTGCACGGTACTTGCCTCTGAAAAATCTCAATCAGCCGTGAATGAGCCCAGCGATACTGGTCGTGATGCCGATTTCTTTGCAAAAATGAGCCATTGACGAGGAGCTCGTCCAGCCGTGTTTGGGCGGACAAAGAAAAGCACTGCTGAGAATCGCGAGGGCAGCAATTGCCACCAAAACTTCCGGGGTCGAGCTTCTTTCGAAGGTGCCAGAGAAGAGGCTATTGGACAACATGCTGGTCCTCAACTCGAAAGTGGTCGACAAGACGATAAAAATCAGGTTCATTTTGATGGCGACGGAGGAAAGTGTGTCAGTGGAAAGGTAGAGCTTTAACTGCCCGCTGAAAGTAGGTGCGAGGGGTGGGTAGGTCGATCAAAGCTAGCTAGTAGCTGCATAAAGTATGAAGGTATATAGAAGACCTCTGCACCCAGCGCTAAGGTACATTCAGCAATGTACCCTTGGACATGGCACTTGAGGCTGCCGAATTCATGACACAACCGACGATTTGTTGCAATCCTCTGGCATTTGGGAATTGAACTTTCCGTCGTGATACCACCGAACAAATGTCGACCATATATGTTATAGATCTGCAGCCCACGCCATTAGCTTGCTGGCTAGTCTAACAGCCAGCTCCTACAGAAAGTCTCGACACGCTTGGATGTTTCACCCCTGACATGCATGGGAGCATCCGCTCTAGATGGCATTCGCATACATAAAAACACTGTCGCTCATCAGCCATGTGCGGACACGCTGTCTGAGCAAGTCTTGGGGGAGGCGCATCTCATCTGAATCGTTCTTCGGTGCTTCAAGGAACCAATTTTTAGTTGCAGTGATTACGGATCAAGGTTGAGGGAAAGATTTCCAGCGAACGGTGGAGCAACACAACTCGAGAGTAGCCTTCATCGCTTCCAAGGTGAGATATTTCAACAGTCAACAAGTACCATGGCGAGTGTATCATGGAGGACAGTTCTTTGGCGTGCTCTTTGCCTCTCAACTCTTGCATCCATCCGAGAGAAGGCATCTTAGATCTCATATTTTCGGCTGGGATCTCAGCTCCATTGTCCGCCCCTGATATCCCATGTATCTCATTTCCTCCATCCATCTCATAGCTTCTCTCCCTCCCTTCTAGTTCTTGTCTCCTCTGTTCTCTTGATCCTCCAATTCAGCCTTTTGTTGAAGATGAAGTTGCGCATCTTCGGCGGGAATCGCTACGTTTACATCGTAATCTGGTGGATGTCTCCTTTTTCGATATCGCCCCGGGAAGACGCAAGTACTCCAGACTCAGACCTTCAGGATTGAGATGCGGTCAAGCCCAAAGGCTACAACTGTAAACGTGTCTTCATTTGGTAATACCGAGATTAAAATAAGGATGGATAAACATGTATCAGGCGTATTCAGAATTTCCCTCAAATCCATCCGCCGTCTCCTCCCACCCCAGGTGTCCCTCTTGAGGCGCTTGCAACCAGCGTGATCCACATGAGAACGTCGTTATTGCAGCAATGGCAAGAATAGCGGCGGAAAGCGAGAGTAGGTTATCGGAGTTCATGTCTTGAGGGATGGTACTGCGGAGAAGACTCTTACTAAGATTAATCTTCACCAATCCGTTCTGTCATAATATCGGAATCTATCGCTTGTGTATAATCGATCTCCTCTGTCTTGACTTTTGCCATCGTTATAGTACTCACTATCTGCAACGCCAATCCCACTTTCGATCTACCCTCCGTCCTTACCTCTTCCACCCCCCTCGTTTTAATATCTTATCCCTCTCGTCTCTGCGTTCCAGGCTCGCTTCATCAAGCAAGCGCGAGCTGCTCTAGCGCCTTGGCAACATGATCCGCTAAGCCTGTTTGAGGTTTTGAATGCCGCGGCCTTTGAATACTACTCACGGTGCTTCCACGAGGAAAACGGCTCCCGGGCATAGGGCGAAAAAACGTTCGCCAGCGTTTGGACTTTTCGTGTATCCTCCTACTATTATGTATTTATTACCTTACCTTCTACTCGGATTGTCCAATGTCTCACCGCTGTGGGCTTGGGTCACGACCGAATCGGCGAGGCTGTCACGTATGAGCAAACATCGCCAGCTTAGGCGCAGGCAAGGTGCTGAAAAAGGTGGCGGTCGGAGAGGTAAAAACCTTTGATAAGACAGCATCGGCGAGAAGACTTTTCACTTGATACACGCTCTTTACAAAGCAGTCATGAATGTCAAGGACAGATGTTTCCGGGTTGTTGCTCAAATCGATGTGAAAACAAGAAGATTTCGGTAGTAATGCTGAAAGAGTTGTTTACAGGTGGTATCGCTACAAACTGCTGTCATGGGAGGCCGCGAATCCGCTGCGCAATAGTCTCAAGCAAATTCGAAGGAAATGTATCCAACAAAGAACATCTACTTCAGTCCTGGTGCTTCGGGCTCAACATCAGTTCTGGTCGCACATGTTTGTCAAAGTCCTCTTCACTCAACGCCTTCAGCTCCATGGCACTCTCTTTCAACGTCAAGCCCTTCTTGTGGGCATTCTTTGCGACCTTTGAGGCTGCGTCGTAACCAATCACCGGATTCAAGCAGGTAACAAGCATCAGACTGCGTCATCATCATTAGCCCGGGAGTCAATCTGCACCAAGGAGTGCTAAAAATTACCTCTGGTGCAAAAGTGTACTGATCCTGTCCTCGTCAGCTTCTAGACCTGCGACAAGATTCTTTTCGAAACTCCTCATGCTGTCGCTGAGGATCCTGATGCTGTGGAGCAAATTCCTGATCAAGACGGGCTTGAAGACGTTAAGCTCGAATTGGCCGTTCATTCCACCAATAGTCACGGCTGTATGGTTCCCAATCACTTGAGCACACACCATAGTCAATGCCTCGCATTGTGTAGGGTTGACCTTCCCAGGCATGATGGATGAACCAGGCTCGTTCTCTGGAAGCTTCAACTCTCCCAGCCCGCAACGAGGGCCAGAACCTAGATAGCGAATATCCTGCGCAATCTTGAACAGTGAAGTCGCTACCGTATTCAGGGCCCCCGAGGCTTCAACGATTGCATCGTGTGTAGCCAAAGCCTCAAACTTGTTCGGTGCAGTCTTGAATTCGGCTTTTGTTAGTTTGCTGATCTCCTCTGCTATGGCCTCGGCGAAACCTTCGAATGTATTTATACCTGTGCCAACTGCTGTTCCTCCTTGGGCAAGCAGCCGAAGATGAGGTAGAGTGTCTTGCACGCGCTCCACGCCTCGTTCCAATTGCGCGACGTAGCCCGAGAATTCTTGGCCTAGGGTTAGGGGCGTAGCGTCTTGTAGATGTGTGCGTCCTATCTTTATGATGTGCTCGAATTCTTGACTCTTGGCTTGTAGCGCTGCTTTTAGGCTTTCCATTGCGGGTATAAGGGACTCCGTGATCTCGAGGACGGCGGCTATGTGCATGACGGTGGGAAAGCTATCGTTGGAGGAAGCGGACATGTTCACATGGTCGTTGGGGTGTACGGGCTTCTTCGAGCCCATTGTGCCCCCTAGTATCTCAATGGCACGATTCGAGATGACCTCGTTGGCGTTCATATTCGATTGTGTCCCTGAGCCAGTCTGCCATACCACGAGAGGGAAATGATCGATGAGCTTTAGTGAAGCAACCTCCTCGGCCGCTTGCTGGATTGCCTTCCCAAGCTTTGGATCTTGATGGCGCTCAGCTAAAGTCTTTCTTGAGATCGACAACGGAATTACCGAGCCCAAAATGCATGTTCACGGTCGCTGCTGCTCCCTTCAGTATGCCGAATGCTCTGACAACGGGTGGGGGCATTCGATCTTGAGGCTGATTGATCTTGAAGTTCTCCAGCGAGCGCTCCGTTTGCGCTCCCCAGTACCTGTCTGATTCGACTTGTACTTCACCGAAGGCATCGGTTTCTGTTCGTGTAGACTGTTGCCAGAATGTGTCAGCGCTCCATTCTTGATAACGGTTCCAGAGATTGGAATGTGCCGGATCGAGAGAGTTGCGTACCATGTTGAGACGCTGTAAGAAAGATTGATTGCTTTTGGTGCATAGGATCGACGAAGTCGGATGTTTCGTAGCTGGTCCTCGTAGCGATCGCAGCGCTTGTGTTGAGGAGAAGAGTGAGCGCGAGAGCATATTGGACTCTCAGAATGACCGGGCAAAGGGATGGAGGAGGTGCCTCGCTCGGGCTCTATGGGTACCGCCTGTCCTTTTCCATTTTTGTTTTGGAGCCTTCATCATAGCGCCAAGACCGAACTTCGGAGATGACAAAGCAATACGAGGTCTCCCGAGTCCGAGATTCTCCGACTCGTCAACAAAGCGCTCCTTTCGAAACATGGTCATAGGTATTATTGTCTTTCCGTCGTCGCTTTTGGTGTTTGATGCTTGTCTATGGCAGTCAAACATTTCAACTGAAGTATGGCTCTGGTATGCAATGGAGGTCTTCGAGGGGGAAGGGACCATGTGCTTCTCCTCATGCATCGCCACTCCGACGAGAATAAGAACCCGTTGATCAAAGACCGTTCTAGACATAGGTTTGCTAAAAAGTACTCGTGTTATTCCTTTCGAGGTCACCATGGCTTGTGAGGCACCAACAGTGCGCACGATCCTGATGAGTGTCATCAGGACTTGGGTCTAATCCCGTCCTCCACCACTCAAAGGCATTTCAGGATGCCATCCCAACTTCTATGTACACCTGGTCACGCATTCTCATGTTCATACGTTCGCGCTTGTGCTCGTGCTCGTCAATCACTTTTTCTGCCAGTTGTTTTCGACGTTGTACCATAGGATCCTTGTTTTGTACTCTCAAACCCTTGCCATTTCGCCTTGATCATCACCAGAACGCCAGGTAATCTATTAAGCAAAAGTGCCAATCTGAAACGCGGAAGCTCTTTTGTTTTTATGTCGGCTTTGGGGGACAACCCAAACATTTCTAGCCCGTGATAACAATCTGTTCCACGCAGAGTGAGCGTTAGACATTGCCAAACCCTCCATCTTGATGCTGTTTATGTCGATTTCCTGAGTATCGATACCGCTTTGATTCCCCCTTTTTTTGGCACCTTGCCTGATGCGTCCTCCCGTTGTAGAGACCTTGTTGGTACTTTGTAACAACATAGCATCAGTCTCCACGGGCCAAATCAACAAATGTATGGGGAGAACGGCATCGACGTCAGATCCATGGTACTGGGATATTGCACCACGGGGAAAGATGTGATTCAAAATGCCGAAGACACTCGCCAGCCCACGCAACCATTGAATTTACGGTTTGGGCACTTAGGCCTGCCTTTGTTGTCGTGCCTGGGGTGTGAAATGCTGCCGCAGACGCGGTAGACATTGCAGAGGCAGTATTTGTTTACTGAACTCTACAGTCGTCATATCAGCTCACTTACAGCGCAGGTGGCTGGTGGGTGCCCTCGAGTATAAAACAATGATGAGCGGTGCCTGCCTCACAGACATTCATTCATTTCTTATCCGACTTCTAGTCAAACGGTCACGTATTGTTGGGACACGAGGCAGATATGAAATAGGCAGACACTTTCGCTGAAACCAACCAAGTTCTTCCCATCGTGATCAACTCTTACATAGCTCATCTAGAATGCGATCTGCTGACAGAAGATTACCTAAAGTGAACTTGGTTGGGGCGAGTCGTTGCCTGCCTACAGCTCAGCCTCCCCGAGCAACAAGGGAATAAGCTTGAAACCTCCACTGCGGCGCATCATCGGCAGCCTAATAGGATCTTTCTTTAGGGTGCGAGGAGGCTATCATATGATGATGGTGGTGAGCTGTTTCGGCGGTTCCCGGCGGAGTGCTTGGTGGGTTGTGGCTGTTGTTGCCTTTGAGTCATCATCGCTAAGCAAAGTTGGCCCAATCATCGGCAGGTTACCCGATTGCGCCAGTGAGGATTCCGTGCTTTCGCGCGGGGCAACATCCTTGCATGGGTCAGGATGTGGAGCTGGATCTATTCATGCTGCAGGAGTGTCGCAAAGTCCACCAGGACGAGCGTTCGCTGAGGGATTGGAGTTCATCATTTGAGCGCAGAATTGCGGTCGAGTCTTGAGGCCTGTGAAAAGAGAATTCTATCTTGAAAACCCGAAAATTATGCAATGTATTATACCACTAGCCTGCTTCAGTGGACTCTGTGGAGCTGCTCAGCTTGTTTGAAACCATGATGATTGGTTGATAATTATGAATATTACGGTAAGGCAGAACCGCATGCATAAGCCGGAAGGAAAAAAATTAAAAATCCTGACCCCTCTCTTCCGGGCAACGTCTCCCTCCCAATGTTCGAAAGCTTGGAGGCAGTTAATCACCTCACTTTTTGCGTGCAAATGTAGCCTGTAAACCGTAGTAGGAGCGCAAGATGCTCAAAAAGCGCATGTTAAATATAGGCAATGGAGCAATTATGAAAGGATAAAGAAATTGGCGCTGAGATGACGGACAGGTGGCCAACAGGAAGCTGGCCCCCTCTGACTCAAGGATGCTCGGCGCCTCCCCCAAGCAAAACCGGAGCTGCTCGCTGTCTTTCTTCCCCCGCCGACCATCAACAAAATGAACTGGCAACATCGAGTTTAGCAAGGCAACTTTTGAAAAGAACAGTCTGCGGCTATCTTCAATGTTCATTTGGTCATCCTCTCCGCTCCTAGAATTCTGTATTATTACTAAAAGTCCTTTGGCGTTTGTGATTTGACGTGTACGGTGTGAAAGCTTGCGCCCGAAGCAAGCTGCCCTCAAGCCTGTGAGTAACAATGGGAACCTTCAACAACACGCCAGCCGCGAACGGCGAAAGCAAGACTCATAGCTAACAGACTGCTATTATTCACGGTTGCAATAGTAGTGGTATTGAACAGTCACTCTTGCTATTTCCTGAGATTGCCACCTATTTGCCTTCGATCGTCTCACTTATTTCCCTGCCTATTCCCGCCACCCTACAACCGGCCACCTACGAACGCCCCCAGCTTCACCAGCCTAAAAATTCATCAACACCTTTAAAATACTACATCTTTAACCCAATAAAAAAAACCAATTCGAAGACCTCGAGATACCTGCCTGTAGTCCAAGCGCACGCAGCTTGGACGGAGTCAACGCTTTCGCCCCGTGTCCGTTAAGCTCAGCAGCAGTCAAAATGAACATCTCGACCAGTAACTCGCCCAAGGCCACCGGTATTACAAAGTCCATCGCAACCGTCTCAGGAACAGATCGAGGTGATAGTGGAGTCTGTTAAATCAGTACTACGCTACAACACGAACTGCTTCTCCCGCGCAACAGCTCTGTCCGCGAGGCTCATACTACTGCACTTGACTTCGCTGTCATAGTGTACCAACGGTTTCTCGCGATTGGAAAATCCTATACCCGGTGGCTTTCGACTCTTCGAGAACTGGATCACCTGTTCTCAGTCGTTCAGTCAACAAATATTTGCCTGGTCTGAGGAGCTTAGGCAAGGTGTCCTGGAGCCTGGATCCAACATTACGTCTGAGTCAATTGTGGTTCTGTCTAATATCTACCCTTCGTCCTCCATATTCTCAAGATTGGAGTACCTGGAAAGATATCTGCTTTGCATACAACTGCCGGACAGAACTTGGGGAACTCCAAAGACTGGAAAAATACCTTTGCGCCTCAGGAACGACATTTGCCTCCTGACTCACTGTTCATTTGGACTCTGACACATCTTTCCTTCTTATCTGCTCGGTAACTACCCGTCTCTCTCGACATCCGAACCGGCTCTCTACTTTTTCTTCCCATGGCCGGCGATCCAGATTATGATGCATCTGCGTCGTGGCCGCACCACAATTCCACCAAGGACTACCCCTATAGTCCTTCACTCGCCTCAACAGCATCTTCGTCCTCCTCATCGGTCTTTTCTCTGGATGCGCCCTCATCCCAGAGCTCCGTCTCGTCCTCGGCTGGTTGGCCGAGCTCGGCATGGAACAGTGAGAATGAAAACGAGAATCAGTACTTCACCAGTCGTCACATCTCACAACGAAGTACGACAAGCTCATCAGATGAAGAAATCATCACATCATACCTGCCTTGCTCTCGAACACGAGCTCAATTACCTGCTGAAACCGTCGCTCTCGAGTCTCGGCAGCACCCGAGGCGAACACAACGTCTGAACTCATACGAATGTCAAGATGGAAAGAGTGTATCATCATGCCCTCGACCACCGCCATCTTTGGTGCGACAAAGTGAACGAAAAGAGAACTTCGTCGACAGTCTTGTTGGTAAGCTAACATGCCGGATAACTGAGGAAGATCCAAATGCTGACGAAGCCACTCCTCCAAAGACACCACAACTCAGATGATTGAGACCATCTGGCCCCTATCTGTCTTATCCTGCGGCCGAGATACCATCCTTGGCGGCAAACAGCAGAATTTGATCGGCCTTCGGGTCTTCGTTCAAGAAGTATTGAGGCGATCGAAGACCAGCTACTCTACATTGCAGGTGGCTCTTTATTACTTGATACTGATACAATCTTGCATACCCAAGCACGATTTTACCATGGAACAATCGGAGGATTCTCCGTCATGCCGAGCTATGCAATGTGGACGACGGATGTTCTTGGCGGCTCTTATCTTGGCTTCAAAATACCTCCAGGATAGGAATTTCTCGGCTCGGGCTTGGAGCAAAATTTCTGGACTGCAAACATGCGAAATCAACTCAAACGAAATGGCGTTCCTCTCCGCAGTCAACTGGAAGCTTCACATACCTCAGCCTGTCTTCGAGAAATGGACGGATATCGTACTGAAGTACTCGCCGTCTGCTCAGGTGAACGCGCCGCCTCGGTCGTCCCCGACTTCACCGCATAATTGGAAATCTATCATTCCTCATCTGACGCCGCAGCTCGACACTCTCGAGTTCGGATTCGCGGAGGTTTCGTATGATTCTGGCTACAACTCCCCAGGAACTGACATGTGTCCACCACCCATACCAATTCGTGAAGAATTATCAGCATGCTCGGGGTCAAATGAACCGACACCTACGAATCCATACACCATTCCGAGAGTACTTGAGCCAACGCCTCGGGATAGTAAGTATGGTGAGCAGAAATTGCCGCCATTGCCACACTTAAGACCATTGCCCACCCCACAGATGACCCCTCAGACCGGCACCTTTTGTACTCCTGCAGTGAGTGCTTCGGGACTATCCTCTCGTCGATCATCAATGAGCTATGCAATGGCCCAAATCCAAAACGCTTGTCTGGCAAGGTCTCTTCTGGACAATCCCCACCAGTGGAAGCCAAATGCGCCTGCTCCATTCCCAACGTCCGCACGCCGATCATCGTTGGCGACGTCCGCTTCCACGTTCTCGTCTCCGGAGTCTATGATCTCCGATGTCTCTACCCGGTCTTCCAGATCGTCGTCGATTTCTTCAGTAGCTTCATCGAACTGCGCGCTCCCACCGCCGAGATTGGCGGTACAAGCGACGCGTCGATGCGCGAATATGCAATTGTGTTGCCTGAAGGAAGAAAATCAGAGACCAGTCCTCACTGAGGACGACGGGCTGTCATGGGAGGCCTTCTCCGCAGCGTCCGAATATCACCCCAAATACATCCCCGCTTCAACCCAACACAGTGCCTCAACCCGCGAAGCTGCTGCAGCCCTACGCGACCTCGCGCTTAATCGTCATCACACCCCCCCGCAATCCCTATCGACCCCACGTCCCGCCAAATGCCTCAAACGTGATCGCCCTCATTCCGTGGATCTGTCGGTACAATCCGCGGTCCGCGACATTATTGCTCCGCGCTGTCTGGGCGACATCACAAATATGAAGAAGGCAAGGAAAAACGAGGAAGATGGCACCGTTTTGCCTGACGGCAAGGTTGCTGACTCGTTTTTGCTTTCCAGCCGTGTTGACAAGAGAAAGCCGGCGCTTTCAACAGATGGCTTACCGCGCAAGAGAACCTGTGCTGGTAGTGATAGGGGCGGCAGGGAGGAGGCGAGGCTGATGCAGAAGGTCGTGGCAAGGGGGCCAAGGATATGGGAACAGATTCTTTGATCCTTTCCGATCCTTATCCCAAAGCATCTAAACGGATGTTTGGCCGTGGAGGTGGAAGGACTCGGCAGTGGGAGATTTGTGGTTAGTTGGTCAATGCCATCTACTGTATTATCTATATCTGCATTTACTTTGTCTAGAGGGGTGTAGAAGTGTTGCATGCTATGGCTCGGAAGGGGTAACGAAGGGCGAAGAAACGATCAATTGAACAGTAACCACGCATTTCTGGTCCCCATTCCTGTGACTGAATTTTCATGCTTGCAGGATTGTGTGCCGGCTCTCCATTTCTGACTCTGTGCCATCCTCCTCTGCATCTACTTCCATACCTCCTCGTACAAGGCAGCACTGACTCACACCCACGCTAGCTCCCCTTTACCCGGTCACGTGTAAGATCATACTTTCTACTTTCCACAGAAAGACGAACCGTAGCGCAGTGGCGATCCTAGGCCGCCACCTGCCTGCCTGCCTAGACTCGAGCCGTCCGTCGTTTGCTTTCTGTTCCATTGGCGCTTTTCCGAGGTGTTGGTGTGAATCATCATAAGGGACGTGCGTGCGTGCGTCTGTTGGGGTTTGGATACCTTTGATGTATAGGCGGAGGGGTGATCGTTATTGAGTTTTGGGGGGGGGGGAGGGATGGATGGATGGATGGATGGATGGATGGATGGATGGATGGTGGATGGTGGATGGATGGATGGATGGATGGATGGATGGAAGGAAGAAAGGCAGCCACGCTGCTACTTTCGAGCATTGGGTGGGCGGGGATCGGATTAGGGGCTCGAGGGTGTTGTTCTTCTGGAAGTGATGGGAAGATGGATGGCTTGGGGGGGGGGCTTTCATGGCTGGGTGGAGATGGTTGGGTGGAGAGGGTAGATGTTTTGGAGATTAGGTTCGTGGTGGGCTTTCCACTGGTGGTGGTAAGTTCAGGCAAAGGTATTGTTACATTTCTGAAACTTGCTTTACTAGGTTTTGAAGGGGGGAATGGGTTTTGTGGCAATATACCACAAACGGCATCGTTGATGTATCGGTCGACACGGTGACGCTAGCGTCTTGCTTACCTTATGCTTCTGCGCATGGTTTGATTCGGAAGCGGTATACTTTTGTGGCAACGTTTTGACCTTTTTTCACCAGCAGGGCCAGATGGAGGGCAGTATTCACAGGCAATGGTGGACAGGAACCATTCCTTGGGTAGTGTGGAAGAGAAGGTACTTTTATGCCATTACCTTTGCTTCCTCTAGGTCTTTAATGAGGCCGCTCAACTCGTAGCGTGGGAGACGAGGTTCCCAAGCGTATTGGCAATTTGGACGGGGGAGATTAAAAGATTGAAATCAGTGCTGAGAACCCGCTCATGGAGCTGATACTCTTTTCGGTTTTGTTCAGCTCGAGCACCCAGGCAAGAGCATTAGATCCTGAAGGACGTTCACAGCCTCGATATATGCTGATGGGGTTTCTCAAGAAACACTATCTGTGTTAGAACTGATTGTTGCCTGCCAGAAGAGAAGTGTGCAAGAGGAGAGACAGGCGGTATCTGTATGGATTGACATTGCTAAGTTTAGGCTTTGTTCTCTACAACATCTACCATGAACGCGCCACCCAATCTGCAGTAATGTCAGCGACCACCTCAGATTGAAGAGATAGGGTGCTTGTAGAGCTTACAGGATCGCGGGTTCGTGAAGACTTCGGTGCTCGTAACTCATGGTTCCTACACCACCAGCTGCGAACACGTTAGCAGACTTCAACAACCGGAGATGGAGAGGGCGGGCGGCAAAAGCATACCTTCCAACAGTAACGACACTCCGTCTGTCAACTCCCTCCCAATCCAGCGCATAGCGAACGCTCGCAGTATATGCCCATGTGCCACGAGCAGCACATCACTAACCGGCGCCTCACCCTTCGGTTTCCCAATAGCTTCATCGTGGAAGCGCGCTCGTATGTCTTTGATCAATCGATCTAGTCGGTTCGTAACATCTGCAGGCGATTCTCCCCCCGGACATCCATCCCTCCAAATATCCCACACCTTCTCCCCAGCTTTTTCCCTCTGTTCTGTTATCTGCACACTTGTCAAACCCTCGTAGTCTCCGTAGTCCCATTCGCGTATGTCTTCTGTGACTTGCACTTTGGCTTCTGTGCGTACATCGCACGGAGTGTGTTTGTCGTGCCAGGGAAGTTTGTCGCGGCAGCCGATGTCGAGGAGTTCGAGGGTGCGACGAGCGCGGGAGCGCGGGGACACGTAGCTAGAGGAACAAGTGGTTAGTAAGTGTGGACTAGATGCTTGGAATGCGGATAACGGAGGGCGTACATGTGGGCAAGCTTGGAGGGGACAATGAGTCTGTCGTCGCCCACCAGCGCTCGGCTGGTGGCGCGAATTCGCTTCTCGCCGTTCTGTGTCAACGGTAACTCTGTGGTACCCGTGTGTCGACCGTTAAGTGACCATTCTGTTTCACCGTGGCGGATGATGAAGGCTCGTGGGGTCGTCATTGTGGAGGTTGGTAGGGAGTGGTGGGGATAAAGAGCGGCAGTGAAGGGCGGGTGTGAGAAAACAATGAGGAGCAGCGGAGAAGGCTCTTTAAGAAAGATCAGATCAACAGCGCTTTGCAACGAAAGGTCTCAATCATCCCAGAGCTCAGTCATCATTGAGTAAGAAAGTCAATTGCCTATCATCCGGCGTCCCGCCATGACATATGCAACTAATTATAGAGGACGCATCTGTGGAAGTCGCTGGGTCACCGTCGCGCAGAGACGGAGATGGCGGGTATTTCTCGCATTCAAGAGACGTCCTCAGAGCTCAGCTCGGCGAAGTATTACATACTCAATTCGTAGTGAAGGCTGGAGGATTCAATGAATGAGAAAATAGCATCACATAGATCCATGTAGGCTAGTCTCAACTAGGGAATTCTGAGACTTCATCTCTTGGCCCAAAGTCTTCTCCCTTCTCCGACATCGCATTATGTGATGCTCAATACTCCAAAAACCATGTCCAAGGCTCCTCAAGCCCGCACAATTATACTCGCTGCTGGTGTCGCCGCTACCACTGTCACTGGAGCCTGGTATGGTGCGGGATTAAAGATGAAGAAGGATATGAAACAGGTGCGGATCATTCTCCGTGCCAGTTCTCTCCAATCTCTGCCACTTCCGTGGCTCTCTTCGCAGCAGTGAGGACTTCCAGTTGACCAAAATCTTTTGGCGTAGGAAGCCAAAGTTAGAGCAGAAGTCACACCCGCGGACATGATCGCCTATCTGGAACAAACAAGATCAGGACTCGTGGCCAAGAAGATTGGGCTGGAAAATAAGATTTCGCAGTTAGAGGCAAGGGTGGCTAGAGTGGGAGGCGCCGAGGTCGATGATGGAGCGAAGGGGAGACGGTTTTGAGGCTTTCGTAGAAGAGCTGTTGGAACAAGTTGCTTGGCAAAATTGAGTGTTGCCGTGGACCTAGATGGCTTCTCGATGGAGTAGGACAATAATGTTGTCTTCTTATTATCCTGATCCTTTGTATTAGCCCAGTCTAGCTGACCGTCGTGCAGCATCGGAGATCCAGGAACGGACAAGCTCAAGCAGTCTAAGGCACTCAGAACGGTCCAAACCCTTAGATGTTGGACAGGAGCAGCGTCAATGAGGGAGACTTATCCGCCTTTCAACCTGATCTTAGAGTAATTTGAACTGTGAACGACAAATGAATCGGGATTGATGCCTAAAGTTGAAGCTATTCAATGTTTTTAGGGCAAAGTTTCGAAGATCTGTGGATCTGTACCGTTGCATCTGTCCTGTTCCGACACCATGCCTGTCGGATTGTCTCAGCTAGCAGTCGAGTGGAAGGGTCCAGAAGCTGGTCAGCCATGGCGGATCTTGCCTTGAATGGACGATATTCATGGGAGTAGTGATGCTGTTCATGTGCTGCTGGACGGTGGTGTTCCGGTTGGCAGGTGTCATGCGGGAATTGGCCGCTGGTTGATGCTCTCCATCGATACAGTACCGTATCGGTAGCGCCATTCGCTAAGCTGTCAGCTTTGGAGTTCGAATCCAGCTTGGGCCAGATGTTTTGATTTGAACATTTTTGATGGGCCGCTCAAAGACGCCTATGAACCTCAAACTCAGTTTGCATAGCTTCTTGGGTCTTGTGAGACATTTTCGAGCTTTTTGCTTGCCTTACAAACCTGGTTTCTGCCTAGGTGGTGGTTGTGTTGTTGTTGTTGCTCCTCCTCGCTGTGGCCGACCCCCTGCTAGCGCCTTTTCAGGCCTTCGTGAACAGAACATCAAAACACCGCCGATTCTGCACTTGATACGAGTCGATGAGCAGCACATTATGATCGATGATCTCCTGTGATATTCGAACTACATCCTACTACGTTGCTTCATGCGAAGTAACGGCAATTTTAGTATGTCTGGTGGTGGTTGCGGAATCTTTAATTTATTGGAACATATTTCATAATAGGAGTTTACCCTCTATCTCAAGTTTCTGGCGCAGTGGTATCTTCTACATTCACTCGCTAATATCGTACAGAAAAAAAAAATTACAAATCCGCCCACGAAGGCAAGGATATTTTACCCATTAGTTTAGTTACTCGGTATTCAACATACCATTAGGCGGGGAGCGAGAGCAGAGAGTGAGAGAGAGAGAGCGCGTGATTTGCCAAAAACCCACTGAGGGACGCTTTAGGATGGTGATGGCGCCAAAACCCACTGGAGGACGCTCTAGGATGGTGAGGACATTAGCTAGCAAACAACCAAAAAAAAAAAAAAAAAAAAAAAAAAAAAAAGCCAATTGAAGAAAAGAAAAAAAGAATAAGGCAAGTCCTCCTCCCACACCACCAGCACCAGAAACTTGAGATCTCTTTTTTTGCCCTTTCGAAGTGTCTAAAAAACTCAACCCGCCGACGCTGACAGTAGCTCCAGCCGCGCTCCTGACAGTGTATGGAGGTGCATTGTTCTCTGCCTTGACTTTTGGTCTTTAGGCTGTATGTTGCCATCTCTGATTCGTTGAGATAACACACTACATACTATAGCTTTGGAGCCCACTTTCATCCCCAATTTCTAACCTTGGTGCTCTCGCTCTACATAACTGCTACACATTCCCGCCTCAACCTACCATCAACGTCGTTGCTCGTGAATCGGATCTCGCGAGTAAATTTCCACCAGGCGAGGTGTCCAAAGATGTGTCATGGAATCAGACAGCCCTAGCAGATCCCCGAAGCCATACCCACCTGGAGGTCTATCGATTATGATGCTCCCGCTGAAGCGATGCGTATTCGTGAATGACGTCCCGGCCAGGAACGGTGGCCCGAATCGATGTGAAGCGAGAAATCTCTACGGCTCAGACTGCAGCTTTTTGTGGCAATCAAGATATACGGAATTGACTCTTCGTAGCAACTATACGCGTCGAAGAGTATTAGATTTGACAGGAGGAATGGTTTCGCACTCGGATTGACGATGTTCTTAGGATCTATCCGGCGAAGGTACCTTCGTTCGTGGCAGCATGACTGCTTTGCAGCAGATATCCTGTCATCGAGGTCACTTTCCTCGGAGATGCGCTATAATGTTTCGCAGATAGGCTCGTAGTTTTGGACCGTCGGATGGCTTAGTGATGAGCAGGATTCACAAAACGCGTTCATCTCGAGGGTCTGGCCCGTTTTCTGAGATTGTAGAATGGCTTGATGAGTAGGAGTTCTGAGCGGCATACTGTTTGGGGAATCGACCGGTGTTTTAGGCACATCGGATAGCATAATGGAGGTATAGATCCTTAAAGAGTATGCTGCCCAGGTAAATCAACCAGTCTTTTACGGTCATAGGATAGGAGGAGGATGATGAGCAGATGTTCGGGGAATCATCAACCCGTGGCTCGAAGATCTCTCAGGAGTTTAGGATCTAGGAGTAGGAGGATTTGGGTGAAGAAGGGCGTTGGAAGGCCGATGAGGCGATGTGGTTTTATAGAAGGATGGGATCATGGTAAGGCAAGACTTTCACGGCGAGAGAGATCGACGAATTTCATTGCGACTTGACGGCTATAGAACAATAGCGGTTCTTTGGAATCGGTTATGTTATCCTTGAGCATGTTCCTCGTCACCCAGTCTGCGTCCGTCGTCCTGGCCGCCGTAGACACCTCCATCTAGGATCCATGCTTCGTTGTCATCGTTGTCGTCTTGCACTCTTCGCCATGCGCTCTTGCGGGGCTGGTTCTCCTTGTTTTCCTTCTCCATGTCGGTGTCTTTATCTTTGCCCTTCCATACAGGTCTGATAAGACTGCCTAGTAAAGGGTTTCTGCTAAACCCCCCACCACCATCACCCCCTCCACCCACATGCGCCTCCCCTTGGTCAGCGACCACTTCATCCTCCACTTCATCCCCACCACTAGCTCTCGGTCTCTCCACCTCGCCCATCCTCTTCACAACCTTCCCGCCAACCAGATCAACACTAAGAACTACCCTCCTCTTCTCATATTCCGGCTTCGCATTCCACTCCTGCTCTCGCAATACCTTCTGCTGCCTCTTCAACTGCGCCGCTCGCTCCACAGGAGAAGACCACATGCTGAGGCCTGAGGTGGGCGTTTCAAAGTCGGCGGCTTCGTCGATGATGTGAGTGCGACGCGCGTTTTCGGCTTGGTAGGCTAGGAGCTTGTCGCGGTGTTGTTTAGCTAGGTCAAGGGTATTGTCTGCGGTAGAGGATGATGGCGAGGCTGCACCGCTGGAGGCGTTGGTGAAAGGGCGGGAGGTAGAAGCTAGGTTCGGCCGGCGGTGGGATGCGTTGTTTAGATTCATCTTCTCCTGCCCGCGTTCTTGGCGCAGCGAGTCAATCATGGCGCTTATTTCTTGGGAGGAAAGGAGTGGATGCCCGCAGAATGTGCAAGGGCCGATGCCTTCTTTCACGCAGACTATCTTTCCGCAATTGAGACAGTTGGGAGCGGCGACGAGGAGGGGATGTCGTGTTGCAAGACAGGTGCAGCGGCGGGATGAGGGATCGGCGGAGAGGGAGGGATTGGTTTGCAGCTCAAGGGTGCGAATGGCGGAGTCCTGTTGGTGGTTAGTAAGGGCCATTTGAAAAGGAGGGGGAAAGGGCGGCGTACGAGGTCTTGGAGGGTTGTGGATGCGCCGTGCATCGAGTTGCCGCCTGCGACATTGATCTTGGTTTTGGGAGCGGGTGAAGAAGTTCTGGAGGATGTACGAGAACCTGAGCGGATGTTGGGGAGGTCCGAGATAAGATGTCCTGTTGCTGAAGGTGGGGGTTTGGCAGCTGGGGTAGAGGTTGCTGATGCGACTTTGGGCAATTGGCGTGCGTCCGGCTGATCTGAGAGAGCCAAAGTCTTTGCAAGAGCAGGCTCTGGCCGTGAACGCTTGCTACCGCCCATGTAGTCCTCCTCATCCCTTTTCTGGTATGCGCGAAGCGTGTTCCCATAGTCCTCTGGCTGCCGTGGAGGTGGAAGCTTGTTAAGAGGGGCCTTCTTCTTTCGTGGTTTGCGAGCACCCTCGGGCGGAACTGGGGCTGGGGCTGGGGCTGGATCTAGAGCTGGAGTGGCTGTATTTGGGGCGTCTCTGCGTGCATTGAAGGAGCTTATGAATTCGAGAGCTTTGGGTGAGTCTCCCAAAAAGTTCTTGAGATGATCGGCGGCTGCATCCTTTGGAAGCGCGGAGGTATAGTCGATGATCTGTTTCAAGGAGCCTTGATCAAGAGGGAGAAGGTGAGAGAGCTGAGTCGTTGCCCAAGTAGAGTGAGCCATACTGAACTGAAAGCAAGGGTATGACGAAATACTTGAGAGCTGAAGGTGATGTTCAAAATATCGTGGTCTGTCGGACAAGGATGACATGCATGACATGACAACGGGATCGACTCAGGGATCTTTCACGCTAGGCAGGGCTGGCGCTGTACTTGAGCGACAACGAGGTTTCATGATCCATCATTGGCACATGACGCTCTTGCGGTCTTGCTAATCATCAAACATCCCTCATTGCTTGTTGCATTGCAGCGTCATGGATACCTCCATGCTCCGTTAAATCCGACCAGTACCTGAGACCATTGAATGCACTTCAGACTCCCTGCGACCATGAATCCTTTATGGGAAATCATCAACACACGGCAAGAGAGTTTCTCGATCAATCCAATACCCGGGCAAGTGCTTGCTTTAGTCCACTCAACTATCTAGCAGCTACTACTCTTAATCCAACTGGAATTATCTCATCTATATGGGAGGCAATTCTCAATCCACTCAGTCAGGTCACCTAACGCATTCTGATCTCCCTGAACCATGCAAATGTGCTGCTTGTTTTCCTTTATTCTGCTTGTTCATCAGAATAATCGAGGCGTATTGAAGACATGCTGCCCTGGCTCATTTGCCTTGCTTTGCAAAAGACATTGCCCTTACTTGATCCTCTCCTTTCCTTCTACTCTGAACAAAAGCGAAAAGCCGCGGTGTGCTCTGGTCTGCCATGTGGTCCCTACACAAAACACTATGTTTGCGGTGTCTTTAACGACGAGGGCACTATCTGAAAGTGACCGCCCATCGGTGAATAAAGACGCACAATACGTTGGAACCTCGCACTTGTTCGAGGACCCAACGCTCGGTCGATCCGTAGCATTCGAGTGTAGACCTCTAGAGCCTGTAGTACCCCAAAGCTTACGGTTCAGGTATCCATCGATCATGCTGTTTTGTAGTTTTGTACTTCTTGCTTTCCTTGAGCTGCGAGCTTTATCTGACAAATCTGCTCAAGGATGTCCGTCACGGATCATCAAAGAATGGAATCAACACAAAAAGCCGAACATGGAAATAGCAAGATGTCAAAGGCACCGCGGAGATGGTTAAAGACTTTAACAAAAACCCTTGTTCGGCCTTCCTTTGTTAAGTTTTGTACTTTTGACACATTTATGAAGCAGAACTCCATGGTGCGCATCAAAGCCTTCTTCAATGGGGGTTGCTAGCTCTGGTTCCCTTGTTCTAGCTTTGACTGTTGCAATCGCGCGCATACAAATGGACGGTCTGCGCTCGAGAAAGACGACTTCTCGAACATACACACCCACAAGCATTTACAGTCAACCACCACATTTCATCCTATTCTTCTAGAAGTCATTAAAATTCACACCAAGCCGTCAAGATGCATACTTCCGTCGTCTCAGCACTCCTCTTTGCCGCGTGTGCCTTTTCCCTTCCCGCAGAGCAAAAGAAGAGCGTTGTCGCTCGCACAGCTCCAGCCACTCCGCTGCTAATCAGGGGGGTAAGTAATGTTCTCGCTTACCAACAAAGAACTGATACTGATTCAAGAATCAATAGTGGAATGTCACCGACCCGACCTGCAATCTGGACAACATTCATGCCCTGGGATTCATGGGTCCCAACGAGGACACCTGGGGCAACGGAGGTTGGTACACCACCTACTCCTTGAGTCGCGCTTTAGCCGCCAACGAGACACTCAATCTATTCGCCTCAGCTGGTGGTAACAACTGTGGCACATTCTTGTACTCTGTCCCTGCCGGTACGGCAAATGGCTGTTATGAGCTTGGCGACAATCAGGAATTCTCTTGTATGCAGATGGGTACCCCAGCATAAGTGCCTGGCACACGCGGTGGAGATTGTAATGGCAGTTGTAAGTAGAGCGGGAGCGGGAGCGACTTCGTCTTTTTGGTTTGTTTTCATCTGCTTTTTAGCCGGCAGTCGAAGGGGGACGCTCCTTGGCCATACACGCTTTGTTTTTCGTGGCGCTTTTTTTGATTTATGCTAGTAATGATGTCCGACAAACTCAAGAGCAGCAAAAGTGATGAGAGCGTGTCAAACCAGGACGTATAAAACAAACCTCCATCTTAAACCAACCTACCCCAACACTACTGCCTTCAACCACTATCTATCGTCCGCTCTGTAGGCACTTCCAGCTGTCGCTGCTAGGGGGTACAGCTAGGGCTACTAAATTCATCACTGTACTTGCCGGTCGCGTGAGTTGACAGATCTGGGATACCGAGGTAGATAGCCATTGCAATCGCTTTCGAGAGATTAGCAAGGATACTCCAAGATGGGATCGGTGGGTCTGAGCTTAGAATAAGGATCTTGACATACGATGCTAGGATTTGCGTTCCCATCGTAACTCATCTTGCTCACCTTTCAGGCCCACCTGCATCACCCTCGACTCACCTTTGAAGGGTGATTATCAGGGCGGCGAGAGGCACTTTCCTCGATGCCCGCAGGGGGAAAAGGCGACCCATACAAAATCTCCCATATAAATCTCCCATACAAATCTCTCACCAGTTTCTCCCATACAAATTTCTCCCATATAAATCTCCCATACAAATCTCTCACCAGAATCTCCCATACAAATTTCTCCCATACAAATCTCCCACCAGAATCTCCCATACAAATCTCCCACCAAAATCTCCCATACAAAATCTCCCATACAAATCTCCCACCAATTTCTCCCATACAAATCTCTCACCAGTTACTCCCATACAAATCTCCCATATAAATCTCCCATACAAATCTCCCACCAAATCTCCCATACAAATCTCCCATCTATTTCTCCCATAATCAAATCTCCCTACAAATCTCCCATACAAATCTCCCATACAAATCTCCCATATAAATCTCCCATACAAATCTCCCATACAAATCTCCCATACAAATCTCTCACCAGAATCTCCCATACAAATCTCCCATACAAATCTCCCATACAAATCTCCCACCAATTTCTCCCATACAAATCTCCCACCAGTTTCTCCCATACAAATCTCCCATACAAATCTCCCATACAAATCTCCCATACAAGATCTCCCATACAAATCTCCCATACAAATCTCCCATACAAATCTCCCATACAAATCTCCCATACAAATCTCCCATACAAATCTCCCATACAAATCTCCCATACAAATCTCCCACCTATTTCTCCCATACAAATCTCCCATACAAATCTCCCACCTATTTCTCCCATACAAATCTCCCACCTATTTCTCCCATACAAATCTCCCATACAAATCTCCCATACAATTCCTATACAAATCTCCCATACAAATCTCCCTACAAATTTCTCCCATACAAATCTCCCATACAAATCTCTCACCAGTTTCTCCCATACAAATCTCCCATACAAATCTCTCACCAGTTTCTCCCATACAAATCTCCTATACAAATCTCCCATACAAATCTCCCATCAGAATCTCCCATACAAATCTCCCTCATCCATCTCCCATACAAATCTCCCACCTATTTCTCCCACCTATTTCTCCCATACAAATCTCCCATACAAATCTCCCACCTATTTCTCCCATACAAATCTCCCACCTATTTCTCCCATACAAATCTCCCACCTATTTCTCCCATACAAATCTCCCATCCAAATCTCCCACCAAATCTCCCATACAAATCTCCCATACAAATCTCCCATACAAATCTCCCATACAAATCTCCCATACAAATCTCCCATACAAATCTCCCACCAATTTCTCCCATACAAATCTCCCATACAAATCTCCCACCAAAATCTCCCATACAAATCTCCCATACAAATCTCCCATACAAATCTCCCACCTATTTCTCCCATACAAATCTCCCATACAAATCTCCCATACAAATCTCCCACCAATTTCTCCCATACAAATCTCCCATACAAATCTCCCATACAAATCTCCCACCAAAATCTCCCATACAAATCTCCCATACAAATTTCTCCCATACAAAATTATCTCCCATACAAATCTCCCACCAATTTCTCCCACCAGAATCTCCCACCAGAATCTCCCACCAATTTCTCCCATACAAAATCTCCCATACAAATCTCCCCGCAGGGGGAAACGGCGACCCAGACAAAGTCTCCTATACAAATCTCCCATGCGTTCTACGCCTTAGCTGGGATTAACCGAAGCGGAACGTCATCTCTTCATCGGAGCAAGTTCGGGGGAGAAGGTTTATTGTTCCGAGAAGACTGTATTAACGAGAGTAGCAGCAAGCGTTGATGTAGCGACAGCGGCGCCAAAAGCGTGCAATTGCTTACCTGTCTGCTAGGGTTTGTGCGGTGCGGCGAGCGACAATCAATGCATTCACCGGCGATCCAGTCGACCTGATGAGGCTTCTCCAAGTCGGTCAGCTATGTCTACGCACTTTAAAGGCTCCAGCGACCCGATGGCACTCATGCAAAGTGGCGAAGATGGTCACGTGCAAACGGACGACTTACCGCGAGTAATCCACCCCACATCCATTTCCAATGATCAGCTTTGGCGTCCGTCACGGCTTGCTAAAGGCTGCTGGGCCTGTATCCTGCGCCCGGGTGGAGGAGGAAGCGGCGCTGCGGAAGGCGGCTCTCTTCTTCAATCTCTGCGACGCGGCGACGCGCATTGGTGGGTTTCCTCCATTCTCACATGCTACTTGATGAGGCGCGGGCGAGGAGAGAGGGGGGGGAGGTGGGGAGGGAGTGGTGGGTTTCGCAATGTTGATGCTTTTTAGCTACGTGTATGAATGGGGGTTTTTGTATCGTCTGGAGCCGGAATTGAGCGATGGGGATATCCAACGACTTTCTTCTTTCTCTTTTCGTTGTTTTAGACGAATATTAGACGATGTCTTGAACGTGGAATACTATACTTTGAGATCTATGACCGACGGAGTTATGTCACTGAGAAACGCGAAAGAATGCATTTTCGATTCGAGTAGAACAATGCCTTCGGTCTAGAAACCTACTTAATCGGTTCCCGCATATAATCATCAAGCAGTAGTTGATATCATCACTAACACTATCTCCTCTGAGCTTGCCCAACAGCCCATCGCCACTCCAAAGAATTCCAAGCGACCTGATCCCACAATCTCGAAATCCTCAGCGAAGAACCTCCCTTCGAGCTCCAATCCCACACATCGATAAACAACCCCATCAATCAAATCACCGCCAACAAACCCCCCACACCCAACGCAAACCCACCCTCCTCCGTCACCATCTCCCTCACTCCATCCAACAACAGCTGTACCAGCATCCCCAGCTATGTCGCAACGCCCCCCTCGCGCAGTCAACCTCGTCAAAAGCTCACGAGACCTGACTGCTAGGCCCCCGGCTTGGAATCTCTCGTCGATGATGACCGTTTCATGAGATTGCTAGCGTTTAGTTTACCTACGGCACCTGCATGCGATCCCCCCCAACTGCATCTGGACGCAACGCTTCCACAGTACGACAACTTGCGGCACCCGCGCGTCGGGGCGTTGTTGATCGGAGTGGATGTGGAATCGCTAGATAGATAGATAGACAGATCGCTCCACCGTGACCGGGCGTGAGTGCATGGTGGGTTTTGGGTTCGGGCGGACTTGCTGGATTAGCGGCCGAGGTGGTGGGGTGGGGATGCGGACTTTGAAGATGAGGAGGCGGTGGATGAGGGGGGGTTCGGTGCGGATGCTGGTGATGGCGGCTTCGAGGGTTGGGTGTCTGGGGGGTTGGTTGGGAGGGGGGGAGGTTGGAGTTTACATATGATGACGACTGTTCTGTTGGTCCTGTCGATGGGGCTTGCTGGGATCGCGGAGGCGGTGGGGGGCTGGTTGGGAATGATGGGTTGAGGGAGGAGTGGAGCGGCGGGTTTGGGAAGGGGTTGACGGAGTAGATGCTGCGGGTGGTTGCTGCTCCGAAGGATTGGAATGGGATGGGATGTTTGCGCAATGAGGTTTGGTTTTGCCGTTGGGTTGGTTTTGATGTTGATGATGGCGACGGCGGTGTTGTTGTAGGAAGTTCTACGTACCGTTGGGGTTGGGGCGAAGGGTGGGGAGATTTGTGTTTGAGATTATGATGGGAGCATTGGATCGGGTGGTGTTGGTGGTGATGAGAGGTTTGTTGAGAGGAGGATTGATTGTTAGGGTTGGGTATTTGCTTGGATATGCGAGAAGGCTGGAGCTGTTTATGAAGGCTTGTCTGCTTGAAGTCATCTGCAATGTGTGTGCTTCTTTCAGGACAATGGAGTCTCATCTGAACGAACCGAGCATGCTATTTTTCAGTATTCTTCATTGCGACGGCACTGTCTGTTGCCTTTTGACGTCTTGCTAGACATCGTTTCTTGGCTTACTTTAGTAACTTTATTGTGGAGTAAGGTACATGCTCTTTCAGCTGCTGACAATTCAGGCGCAAATGGTCATTGCTAGTCAATGAACGGCAGAGACGTAGTTTGAAGCTTTGGTGCGTGCGCATGATGATATTCCAGCGGCTGAAGAAAAGAAGGAGGAGACTCTCAAGACATATTTAGGTAATCTGCACGGCAGCATTTCTTCCTACCATGGGAGATAATATTACTTCAACATCAACTCTGGAATCCTGTATCAGTCTTTCGAAAAAAATGATCGAGAAGCGCTTTGGCAATCCGGTCTTCACGAGATATCTAATTCAAAGATCTTGTACACGCCTACCAAATCGAGATTACCAAATTCTAAAAGCTTAGAAATAGGTGCTGGGAACGTTGAAAAAGCTATCCCTATTGTGCGGAGATTAGAGAATGTGGCCAGTTTGGACCTTCAACCTGCGAATCCAGCCAAGTCCAACACTATCATAACCATGAACAATTCATCAGAAGATCTTGAAAGGTTCCTCATGCTCAATAGGACGATGCCAGTTCAAAGTTGCCCTGACATCCGGGTCCTCATCCTAGGCGTCCTTGTCGGTACTTACGATGCGGTAAGGAGGCGAGAGACGGTACTGCAATCCCTTTTTGAAACCCTCTAATTATCACAGCGTCAGTATTTGCCCATGAAGAATTACATTAAGGGATAGAACTCTTGACGATGTTTGCATGTAGATTTGACGGATAGAAACCAAACTCACGAGTCAAAAGCTTCACAATTTCGAAGATCGAAGCGGCCCAGACGGTGATTGCAACTATCTGGCCAAACGTTCCAGATTTATTATGCTACTATCGTTGGGGAGGATAGCTTTTCCAGGAAGAGGCCAAAAAAGAACAAGAACCAGATGCAGTACATCGTTTCGGATACCGCGTTCGTAAAGCTTCGTGCGTCGGTCACGCCAATTGAAGCAAGAGCGCGTGCAAAACTAAAGCAGCGTTGATTGTGCTTGGCCGGTCGGAGGGCACTCTCTAGCTGCTTTAGATTCCCTTTCATAAAACGTTGAATGATTTGAGCCTCCTGCACCCCACAGCGATCGAATATTAGAATTGCGACAACAAAAAGTGTAAAGCGCGGTATGCCTCCGATGCCTCTCTGTGCTATACTTAAAGAGGTGATATCTTGATACGTTCGCAAACAAAATACAGAAGGGTCTCTGTCTCCGTAGTGCGAGTAGAGATGGTTTGTGGCGGTCTGGAGCTGGTGACAATCAGCCGGCGAGGGGCTGAAATTGCCAGTGTAGTAGAAAGTAGCGACTGACAAGGTGGCAGTGTCGGTGGAGCGGATCGGCAGATACCATGAATGCATCCCACCCGTGTGCAGGCTCAATAAGGTGAATGTGACGGGAAGTAGGCCGCTAACAGAAATGAGTCCGATGAGGCTGTAGTTGCTGTACAGGCCTTGAAAGGAGGTCGTGCCCTGATTCAAGGTACCCTGGTTGACCGGGACCTGGGCTGCAATGTCAATCGCGAGCATGAAGAAGCATCGAGCCTTCTGAAATTCGAGTAATCTTGCAAACGTGTCTGCACATCCTGAGCCCGAGACTTGGTTTTGGACCAAGCAGAGGGCCATATTAGACACAGCGGCGGGAGCAGTAGGAGGCATGTTTGATAGAAGTGAGTGTGACGTAGTTTCAGCAGCACGAAAGATCCGAGCACGATACCGCTTTGCAGACAGTATGAGATGTAGACCTAGTCCAACTTCAACAAGCGTTTCGATTATGAGGATTCGATAACGGAGGATGACTTACCCCAATACCACCGACGTCTGTTTAGTGGGGCGGGTACGCTGGTAGAGCAGATAGAGCTGAAGCAAGAGGCATGGGTAGACTCTACGACTCCTCGAACATATGTCCATGGACAGGCGTTATAACCACACCCAGCATTTGAGTCGCAAAACTGATTCAGACAACTGGAGATGCTGCCGTATATATTTTCGGCCAGATCTTGGAAGTCTGTATCATTGACATCGATGTGGAAAGCCTCCAACTGGTCGGCAGAGTTTTCATCAAGATGACCAATAGAGCCACTACTGATGGGGGCGAGCGAGGCCATCAGCATGCAATTTTGCACCGTGTACGGGTCAGAGAAAATCTGGCTGTTGTTCCGACAGGCTTTCGTACAGTCGTTATCCAGCGGCGTATTTGGCACCGCATAGTTGCAGCCGGCAGTGAAAAGAAGGCCTCGGCCGTACGGGCTGTAACTGTACTGGGCTTCAATGTATCTGCCTGCATATGCAGATTCCGCATCTTGGAAGCTGAAGAGTGGACTTCCATCGCCAGGTTGTTGAACATCGCTTGGCACTTGACCAGCAGTGCCTTTTTCGTTGTTAAAGATACTGATGATCAATGCCATGACAGTACGACTATCGCATCTTAAGCTCCTACGGCGGATGGCAGTAACCAGCAAAAGAGCCTCTTCTTTCAAAATACCTACTCTCGTGCTGCTGAAATCTGCCGCTGAGACGGCGATTCTGTATTGTTATCTAGCACATTTAGCACTGACAACTAGCACTTCTAGCGCTACAGCGTGTGACAAATCCTAGCAGTGTCTTCGCGTCGCCATCTGGTCACCTCACCACCTAGAGTTATACTGTAACGGCATCTACCACTGATGCAATTGATCCATATCACCAACATCAGTGCTGCCGTCCCAAATAGGCAGATATGGCTCTTGTACACACTGACCGCGGCGCCATTTCGCATCGTCGGACTGCAGCACAGAGCCATCCTAATTATCGGCGATAACATCCACTGATTTCTCAGGATCAATTGGTGATATCTTTTCAGGAAGGGTGTGCTCTTGTCATTGGTCGGGACATGATATCCTGAGAAACGATTGATTGAGTCGCAAGCGAGGTCACGGAGCGAGATATACTCAGAGTCGACAGCTGCGTAATCAGTGGGGAGCTGATATGCTTGTCTTTACTGCGCATCGAGTGATCTTCTGAATCAGTCGCTTTCTGAGCAACTGACGGCTTGGAGATGTATAGCTTACATATTCATCGGGGTCACATGGTAGAGGGATACTACAAGAAGAGGTAATACCTAGACTATTTCGTCGGCCTGTACTGGCAGTTGATATCTGTTATGCACAACAGTACTTCAGGACCACTTAAGAAAGATACCCTCTTGTCGTAAATGGCCAACGAGCTCGCGCCTGTGTGCAATGTGTTTGCATATTCTCAGACTGTGGACTTGCCTGAATATTCAGCGAGAGCTGGAGGAGCATGTCAATGGACAAATACAACTGAATCCGCTCAGAGATCAAGCTCGTAATGGGTGTTCTCCCCACGTAAACATAAGCCCCGTCTCAGTATTCAGTCGTTCCGAGGACTGTGCTATGGGCCAAAAGAGATTCTGGAAAATCTGATGGACTTGATAGGGCGACCAGGTGGGGATGCCAAGACTCTAAATCCGCACTCAGCCCTACATGTACCACCAGTAAGGTACTGCTACGAAGCAACCGGGTGACGGAAAAGCCTAGACACTAAGCGAATGGATATTACGGCCTTCCCCAGCAAATTTCTATGCGCAAGTATCATGTTTCTCCATTAATAGCCTGTCATTCGTCCATCACCGTCTAGAACAGCCTAGATTCTTTCAGGCATACTAATTACACAATCATTCATAAACTAAGAGGGGGAAATATGGATGTGAAATTGTTCAACAACGGATTGAGGATTTAGCGCTTTGATAGCTGCTCGGCTCGTGATACGAAAGACACATAATTTCCCTACTCAAGCCGTGTTTCCCCTTAAAAGCCATGATCTGTATCGACAGACAAGGGAAGGCTGACAAGTGCACAAGCAAATGAAAAGATGAGCACAAGATCACTCGTGAAAGGGGAGTCTCACGTGTCACCAAAATGGAGATGCTGGAAGGCCATACGAAAGCAGGCAAGCCAGGTCCTTATATACAATGACAGACAGAGTCATTGAGGCAGATAACGTTCGTGGTGGACGACCCTTTACTACGACTACTGCCACATCAGGGCTAGCGACGCCTGACAAGCCGGCCCCACATTACGACGGCAACCTCAAAACGTAAATTATGAAGCTTATGAGTTCCGAACGACTGTTCCTGCTCCTGCTCCGAACCCACGGCAGCATCGTGACTCGTGAGCTGGGAAAACAGCTGGCGATTGGGCTGGAATAGCTCATCTCATTCAGTTCAAAGGGAACGGCGATAGGACGACAGCTAGTGGACTACTCCATGTGCCCGATAACACTTTGCAAGTGCGAGCATAGTACTCCCCGTACTCATACTGATACTTTGAGACTTGAGAATCCACAGTCTCATCCTGATGACAATGTAGTCAAACCAGTCCTGCTGATGGACCCCGCTTGGCTTTCCCAGTTCTTGAAACCCAAAAAGTGATGACAATACGTGGGCGAGAGGCTGATGGGTGGATACCGGCACGGAAATGAGGAGTCGCGAAAAGCTTACTTTTGGCAGGGCGTCAGGGTCTCCCACTTTTCCCCGGAATCCCGTGCTTGGAAGGCGCTAAGATTAAAGCCTGGTTAGATTAATAGATGGTCTAGTCTATTGATGCCTTCTCGCTTAGAGACAAAGTATTTTCTAAGGCCAATTAGGTTGCATTAGGGCATTTTCAGGGCCTCGTCATTCGTCAATGGAATGGCTTGCCTAGGGCCAGCATTCAATTGCTTCGACGTCTTTCTCGATGCGAAGGACTCGTTCATTCGCATCGACGCAATGCAGGTCTGACACTACCTCCGGAACCCACCTTTCGTGATATCGGCATGAATATGCCTGTCGCTGCATGAATCTTCCCCGCCTGGAAGTCGCAGCTTCTCTTGGGCTAAAGTGTTTGACAATGGACACAGACTAATAATCTTGAACCTGTTCGGGAACCTTGCATATTTCTCTATCCCTTGCATATTCGCTTGGTTCCAAGGCTAAAAGCCACCATGAATCCACGATGACGGGTGGCGCTGCGGCGTAGCTCAGGAACTTCCACTGCAAAGTGCAAACGAGTCCGTGCAGCCATGTGCTTTACAAACCTTACTTGTATCTTTAAAGCTAAACCCGCCATGTGCCATATTCCTCTTTCACTTGCTCCCCATCTTTTATCTTTTTCAAGAACACCATTGCTTTCGCTTCCCCCTTTCCCTTGCATTCTTCTTCCGACCCTCATCCTCAATTGTCTTCTATGCGTTGTCATGGCCGATCATTTTGAAGGACTCATTCCGCCAGCGGACCGTGGCCATGCAGAAACCGGAGCTATTTACGGTGCCGTCATTACTGTCACCGTCCTTGCTACCATAGCTGTCATTTTTCGTTTTGTAGCAAGAAGGAAGTCGGAGGCTTCCATCTCCTACGAGTACGTATTTCTGGACTCCATGTTTTCTCTTTACACCGGAATTGGAGTGTTGGAGTCTCCATGCTCGACTCATCTTCCGAGCCTTGCTATTTCCTCTCACTTAGGCAATACTGACGGCGAAATTGTAACCCAGTGACTATTCGATTGTGCTCGCACTGGTGAATAAAACCTCTCTCACCCATCGGCATCTTTGGATCAATCTTCTAATTGCGTGACCAGGTGTTTCTCTACGGCCTCAATGTAGACACAATCATTGCTGCGGCGCTATGGGGACTCGGGAAACACTTCTTCACCTTGTCAAAGGATCAACTCCTCCATTTTCAAAAAGTGAGTATCATCTCATGCTGCCGGAACGGTCGACAATCACGCTCATACGGATGATTGCTAGAACGGCCTGGCAAGTCTCGCCCTATACTTTACCACAAACGCAACGACCAAAATGTCCCTCCTCCTGCTTTACTACCGTCTCTTCTCTCCCTCGCGTCGTTTTCGAATCGCCGTCTACACCGCCGCCGTCGTCGTCGTCGCCTGGTGGATGGCTGTCTTGTTCGCTGATATCTTTCAATGCGTCCCAGTCCACGCTTTCTGGACCTTTCACGTAAAGAATGCCAACACGGCAAGATGCATGGACACTTTCACCTTCTCCATCGGCACGGGTGTCAGTAACCTTGTCACCGATATCATGGTCCTGTGCCTGCCCATGCCTATGGTTTGGTCACTAAGAACGAACCGTGCGCAGAAGATTTCGTTGACCGGGGTTTTTCTGCTTGGGTTTTTGTAAGTCGTTCACTTTTCGAGAAGCCTCCAGCAACACACTCCGACATCGATCGATGACCTTCCTGATTGTATCAGCCTCGCTGACAACGTTCCCCCCCCCTCCAAAAGCGTCTGCGCCATCTCCATCGTCCGCATTGTCAAATTGGTTGCCGCGGGACGCTTAGACCCCACCTACAGTCTCGGAATCGCCTTCACATGGTCCTCCGTCGAGCCGAGCGTCGGCATCATCTCCGCCTGCATTCCAATCATGCGTAAGTTCTTCCCCCCCCCGGCCCCATCTTCATCCCGTGTTATACACCCATCCACAACAACAACCCTCATCAATCCATCCCTCCATCCATCCATCCGCCCCCGAATCTCCACCCTCCCAACATCAGCCGCTAACCTCCCATCCAGGCTCCCTCTTCAGCCACCGCCTCTTCTCCCCCGGCCTCCCCCCCCACCCCCGATCCAACCAGACCCCCAGCGCCAAAAAGACCCCCATGACCACCACCACCTCCTCCTCCCATCCCGCAAGCGCCACCGTCCCCTCGCCCGTCCACGGCCACTTCACCCGCCTCGACGGCCCCACCTACCGCGACCAGCTCGAGTCGTCCTACCGCGACCGATGGGGCCTGGCGTCCAGTGGCCGCACCGACGACGGCGGTGGTGGCGGTGGGGCGGGGTCCGGCGATGGCAACGGTGGCGCGCCCGTCGCCAACGGTAGCTACGGCGATCGCAAAGGCGTCAGTTGGCTCATGTACGGGCCCGGCAAGGGCGATGCGGCGGCCTTGGAGGAGGGAGGCGGGGTCCAGGAGCCGGGGTTCCAGCTGCGCCAGTGGCCGCGGGGGAGGGAGGGACCGCATTGGAGGGGGGGGTGAGGATGAGTGGATGGGGTTTCTGGTTCTGGTTCGGTTCGGTTCGATCGGGTTGGCTTGCTGCGTTGGCGTTGGCGTTGGCGGTCGTGGATGCGGGGGCGTTTGGGTGGGAGGTTTTTTTTTTTTGGGGGGGATTTTGGTTTGGAGAGGGGGGAGGGGGGGGGGTGTCGGGTGATGTACGGCACTCGTGGGATAATGGGTGTGGGGTGGGGTTGGGGGGTTTGGTTCAAGCAAGCATGGCGTGGTGATGGTGATGGGGATTGACCTCCTTTTTGGAAAGGTGGGGATTGGGAATGCCTATTTCATCCTGCGCGACGCATGTATATATTATGGAGGCGAAGATCGATAGAGGATGCCTCACGGCTCGGGGATGTATACCCCTGATTGCATAATCCTTGAGAAAAAAAAAAGTCTGCCTAATTCTGGCACACCCTAAAATTAAAAATCAAAATCTCAACCACTATAATATAACGAAATATTTAAATCTTTTAAAACCTTTATAATCTGATCTATACTACTATATTCATTAAATTTTAGTAACCTTTCTAGATTATAATAAATTATAGTTGTTGAAGATATATAGAAAAGTTGAAATTTTAGATTTTCGATTTTGAGGGTGCCGATTTTCTTTTTGGTTTCTCAAGGATTATGCAATCAGGGGTAACGAACGTCCTTGCTTTTTTTTGTTTTCTGTAGTCCTTGCATAATTATTATTATGTTACCTATATTATGTATGTAGCACTCGACTCTCGATGAGGAGGAGGAGGAGGAGGAGGAGGAGGAGGAGCGGAGGGATTAGGGATTACATTGACGGATCTCGATCATGGATCCAGACGTGCTATCCTTGCTGACTGCGACTTTTCCCCCGTACCCCTAGATGTAGATACGGGGTACTCTGCTCGATTCTATTTACACTCTTTGTTACACTCTTTCCTTTCCTTTCCTTTCCTTTCCTTTCCTTCCTTCCCTTCCCTTTCCTTCCCTTCCCTTCCCTTCCCTTCCCTCCCCTTCCCTTCTCCGCGACCTATCCCCCCAACATCTCCATCGACTCTTTGCCAAACCACCCTTTATCATCTCGAACGCTGGACCATCTAGCTCGCAGGCGCCCCATGCAAGATCCTCGAAATTGCCGTATCGTTGTTACCTTCCCGCTCCATGAGCAATCTCTCTCGGTCCTCAGCCCCGTCCTCATTCAGGAATCCATCCATCCCAGGTAGCAGCACCGGATTATCACACGACGCAGTACAGCCGACTGAGCATCGCCGCACCACTTAAAAGACTCTTTCTCAACGCAATCCGGTCCGCGCCTCCGAAGGAAACTTGGGGATTACTATCGGGCCTTGTTTGCGTTGTGTTTGATGCGCTGTTGGTTTCTGAGTAGCTAACCCCCCCCCAGTCCTCCTCTTGGCGAAGCAGTCTCAACGCTCGGTAACGATATGGTGGTCGTCCCGTTCACAAACCCATTGGCACCCAGCGACATGAGTGTGCCGGAGACAGTGATGGCGGGCGCGTTAGATGTGGGCGTCACGCCTGCGACCGCGATGGCGCCGGATGGGAGGGCTGTGAAGGTTTAGCCTAGGGTTGTGCAGACTGAGGACGATGGGGAGGAGGGGAGGAGGAGGGGGATTGTTGATGTGCCGGCTACGAAACCATTGGGTCCGAATGATAGCAGGGAGGAGGAGACTGTGATGGTGGGCGCGTTGGCTGTTAGGGTGGTACCTGCGACGACTATGCCGCTCGGGAGGAGAGTGAGAAGATGGCCGGCAGCAGTGGTGATGATTGCTGGCAGTGCAGGATTGGGTGGGGAGATGGGGATGGTACCGGAGCCTATGTGCAGGGCTGAGGAACCAAGAGAGACAATGGTGCTGTCGGCTGCGAAGCCAGGGTCTCCGGGTGCGTGGGTGGTGCCGGCGGCGAGATACCGGGATGAGGAGAGGGTGATGGTTTGGCTGCCGACTGTGGAGTAGGACAGTGGGACTGGAGGTGCGTGGGGGAGGATGTTGTGGATGGTTGATGTGCCGAGGATGAGGTCGCCGTTGGTGTGGAGGGCGATGTGTGTGCTGGATACGGTCGTCGGAGATGCGCCAGCGCTGACGGGTTGACCATCGACCATGACTACGCTGGGCCGAGACGGGGCGATTTGAATGCTGTGGCCTGCAACCGTGGTGACAAAGAGCGCTTGTGCCGGGGCTGGAGAATCAAAGGGAAGAACGTTGTGAACCGCAGAAGTACCCAGAGCGAGGTCACCATTGGTGTGAAGAGCGATTTGTGTACTCGAAACAGTTGTTGTATCGTGTCCGGCTGTGATGGACTGACCATCGACGAGGACCACACCTACAATAGATTGAGATGCAGGTACTTGGATGCTATGGCCAGCGATAGTGGTTACGGAGGGTGCTAGTGCCGGAGCAGGCTCAGCAGGTTGCGAGTCCATGTTTTGAGATTCACTTTCGTCTGCAGGGTCACTCTTGGGGTTTTGAGGCACAATGGATGAATCGCTGTTGAATGAATCCTTCGCAGACGCTGGGTCGTTCGCAGGCTTTGGCTTCACATTTGCAGGGTCACTGTCCGTATTCAGATCACCGCTAGCTGAGTCCTTGGCAGGCGCAGGAGTCGCAGCGGCAGGATCAATGTTGGCTTGTGGATCGTTGGCGGCTGAATCCTTCGCAGGCGCTGGGTCGTTCGAACTGCCACTTGGTGGATCACCTTCTGGTGAGCTGACCGGCGCAGGTATACTTGGCGCGGGCGTCGGCGTAGGGGTAGGCTTCGCAGCTTGGGATGCTGGAGCAGCAACAGCAGCAGCCGCTGGAGCGCCCGAATTTGGCATTGGGGCTGGTGGCGCAGGACCTAAAGCCTTCCCCGGAACCAGAGCCCGGGGAGGGTCATACATCGCAATCTGTTGATCAGACCTCGCCCAAGCCGGATCCACCAGTCCTAGCGCCGGCGAATCTTGGAGGAGCGGGTAGCAATGTTTGAGGGTGTACATCCAGTTCTGCCACACTTCGTTGCCATCAGACCAGCTGGGGTTATGGAAAGGGAGGCCAGTGCAGTTCGATATCAAGGTTGCATAGTTGATAGTATTCCACTTCTGGCCGATAGCGGAGACGCCGGTGGTGCCACTGAGGGCGAAATAGTATTCCATGGAATGAAGGTCGGAAGTCGCATACGAAAGAGTTGTGGTGCCATAAGTATTACCAATAGTACTTACTTGTACAGTCAACTGTGGCGGAAATGTTAGTATAGACGACGTAGACGGAAGGAGAGGTGCTAAGGATGGTTGTCAGCTCGTCCCAAAGGAGGGGGTCCTACCACACTCACTAGATAAACCCATCGGGCCCGACAACAGTAGATACCCCTGGGACTGGGGCAGGGGTTGGCCAATAGAGCATCAGCGCATTTGCAACCTGCGCTGCGCAGGAAGTAACATCGCAGCATGGCGTAGTGTACACGGGCCACCATTGTCTTTCAGTCAGGCCAGTAGCATAAAAGCTAGTATAATTTTCTTTCTCAACAGACAGACAAAAACTTTTAGTGGGAGGATCGAGACCGTAGAGCTGGCCTAAATTTCTTGCAAAGGATTCTTGAAGGTCATCCGCGACAGCGGTTTGTTCTGATGGCGTGTGGTAAATGTGAATACACCAGTACTCTTCGAATGGCATTGGAATGGTGGCATTGGCAAGCTCTGCTGCTGAGTCTGCAAAGCGTCAATTCGCCTGTGGATGAAGTGGGTACTTGAATTTCACATTTAGTACAATATTCAAAGTCCTTTGGGTCATAAAGACTAGATGCATTTTCGTTACTCCTTTTTGGGGAAACTTGACTCGATTTGGAGCTATTCAACATATGCTGAACGTTGCCGTTTAAGGAAACCTGATTTGGTTTGGAGGCATTGAACGAATGCCGTGAGTCTCCACTCAGAGAACTCTGATTAGTAAAGAATGCTGCATTCACTGTAGCTACGTAAAGCATAAAATACGCAACGATTTCCATATCACGGAAGCCAAACTCCTAGATCACGAACCGCACGTGAAAAGGACAGGACTCGAAAATGTCGAGAGAATGCCATGCTGGATGTGACTCCATATATAAGAAGGTAAGGAGATGAGAAGTACTAGCGGTGCTAGCTGTGACTTGCCTCAAAGGATTGTATACTACAGGTGACCAATGGGAGAAAAGTGCGGTTGCTCCCTGGGTCTGATTGGCCAGTGACGGTCTCGGAATCTTTCAGCCCCAATATGCAGGCCACAATGCAACGCTTTTCGGTTTCCCCGGAAAGGAAAAACGCACTATGTTGAATAGTATGGTCTTGAAGCCAATTGAGGCTGCTTGATTCAGATAACAATTGCGGCGCGAAAGAACGAACGAGGCGAAGAACTCCCTGAAACAAGCCATTGCAAGGGCCGTGGGGCCTTGTCGGTCTTGGCAGGGCAGTGAGGCAGCTGCAAGTTAGGAATGTCAAGTCTGCAATTTGTATCACTGTTCTTGCAACGCAAAAGGTGAAACCGGGTTCAACAGCAGACTGCGAGAAGGGTAAACAACGTCAAAATGACAAGTCCAGAATGGCACCGCAAGGAATTATGGGGACGTCGCCAAGCGCAGCGCTATAAATGAGCAGCTAGCACTTCACTCCTTTGCTCGTACTCGGACTTCTTCTCAGTCCCTTCCAACAGCATCGACTTTGAATCAGAACTCCGGACAGACTTCAAACATCAGAATGAAGGCAGGGCATAGTTTGTGGAAGAGAAAAGAGAAAAGAGAGAACAGAGAAGAGGAAAGAAGGACGTGAGGTGAAGATGGAAAGTCAAACCCTAGGGCGCTAGAAGGAATAACGATCATGGACGTCATTTCCATCCACGAGTTGCATCATCCTCAAAGCTTTACTTACTAGAACCACTTCTCTCTTATTAACAATGCTAAAGACTGCTATTCCTCGAGCCATCTTTAGACTGTCTTTCAAACAACTCGCCTCAGTCCCAGCAAGCAAAGCCTTCTCACAGTCAGCCATCCACTCCGCCAAAGACTCCAAGATGCCTTCAGGACCCCCTAAACACGAGATGGCCTACTTCCCTGAAATGACCTCGGCTCTGCCGTCCAAGTCGGGCGAGTTCCGGAGAGTGCTGTGGACAGGGTTGTACTCGCAGGTCGTGCTCATGACTGTGCCTGTGGACGGGGAGATTGGAGACGAGGTGGGTTCTTGCCTCTTCATTGCTCGCTTCAATTGCCCCAGTGTTGCAGTACAGACACTGAATGCTATCTCTACTAGGTTCACACCGTCGACCAAGCCTTGACCTTCACCTCTGGTATTGGCAAAGCCACAATAGCTGGCAAGGACCAGGATGTCAAAGCTGGAGACCTCATGGTGGTACCGGCTGGCACCCAGCACCAATTCGTCAATACTGGCCCTACTCCACTGGTATCAATCTTCCTTCCTATGCACATCTTTTTTCGACAAAAAAATTACACAAACTGACAGCACCACCCCCAGATTCTCTACACAATCTATTCTCCCGCCGAACATAACCCCCAATCCGTTCACCATACCAAAGAAGAGGGCGATGAGGAAGAGGAGAGCGGAAAAGACGAGGCACCAGATTGGAGTAGGAAACCAAAAGCCGAGAACGAGGAGAATGGTCTAGTCAATACAAGTGGAAAGTATTGAATCTATAAATATACTGCATGTATCAAAATCGCGTTGCCCAACCCCCTCATCTGTCTTACCTTGGCCAAACGACCGTTGCACTGAGTGAACTCAATCATATCAGAAGGTGCCGAATAGCCTCTGGTGCACAGTGGTACCCGTTTGTTCTCCAAGGTACAAAGGTCAAGCCCTAGTGACAGCTTGACATCAATGAAAGTAAGTGCCAATGTGTTTGATTCTATGCAGCAGTCAAGCCGCGCTGCGGCTTGACCTCGATTAAGATAGGACACATACTCATTTCCTTTCACCAGCATAATCATGCAGTCAAGCCGCAGCGCGGCTTGACCTCTATGAATATAGGACACACAATCATTTCCTTTCAACATCACGATCAAAAAACCCCAGTACACCTTCTCAACCCTCTCTTTCCCAACCATCCAACATTGCAATTCCTTTCCAACCCACACCTACATCCTCACCCTCACCAACCAACCATAATGGCATTTACAAGACTCCGTCGCTTCTTGCGTCGCGTTTTCCGACGCCGCCCTGCAGCAACACCACCCGCTCCAGCTCCAGCACCAGCGGACCAAGCATCCATCGCCTCCTCCCGTTCAGCCCCGGCACCCACGGTCCTCCCCCTTCCTCCTCCCATCTTTCCCTAACCAGCTGATACCCACACAGGACGAAGACTTCGAGCGGATGAGACAAGCCGCTCTGGTGGCTCAGGATAAACGGCCCCAAGAGGTCCCCTTCATCTTCGTGGATGGTGATGAGGAGGGTATGTAGCCAGCCCTCCCCTCCCCTCCTCCCTTTCTCCATTCCTCCCTTTTCCTTTCATGGTACTAGATAAAACAAGGCGCGGTGGTGCTGACTTTACGACCGCAGACGCAGACGCCAGGACGGGCGCTGAGGAAGCGGGGGCGGGTGCAGGGGGGGGAGTGGAGCGTGTTGGTGATGGTGATGGTGATGGTGGTAGTAAGGAGCCTTTCGTTCCGTCTGATGAGAGGAGGGCGGGCTAAGCTGTGTTTGTTGTAGGTGTTACTACCATCGACGACGAGGAACAGGAGCAAGAGGAGGAGGAGGAGGGGGAACAGCTTAGAGGGGAGGGGGATCGAGGGATGCAGTAGGGAAGGCGGCATGTGCTATGAGTTATGGATCATGACGTGATGGGGTTGTCGTTTTTTCCCTTCATGCATGGCGAGGTTGTGTGATGGTTTCGTGTCATCGGATCATCGGTTATGATGGTCTGGCGCCGCTACGGAGCCGTGTTCGATACCATTGAAATTACTATGTGAGATTCTGTTTTGACTGGGGCCGTCTGATTCTGCGATTGAGGTCCTGGGACGGGTAGAGTGTTTGGAAATTGTGCACAGTAATGGGGAAGGTAGAAGTACTCTTACACTTCTCCATCACCATCTTCCTTCCCCCTCTAATAGTTGTGCACGTCATTGGCAAAATTCCCTTACATCTCCCCATCGCCATCCTCAACTCCTTCCTCCCCCATCCCCTCCCTCTCCCCAAAGACCATAAACCCTTCATCCTCACCTACAATCCTCCGCCACGCAGCCCTTACATGCTTCAACACATCATCCTCCAGTACCAGTCCCGGGTCCACATTTGGAAGCTTCAGAACATGCGGGTTAGAAATCTTGGCACACTTGACGTTGGTGTCGTAGTCATCAAGTGTTGCGGGAGGGGTGTGCTTTTGGTCGTAGTGGAGGTGCCACAGGACTTGAGGCTGGGGGAATGCGTCGATACTGGCAACGAACTTGTCAACGGCGCTCTGCAGGAGGGAGTGGGCAACGGTGTGAGAAACAGGGTGGGTGGTGTGGGCGTAGATGACACCTAAACGCATGGAGCTTTAAATTAGCCGGGTGCTTTGCTGAATGTGTCACAAGAAGAAACAGGGAGAGAAATTGGTGGATCAGACTGTCAGAGGTATGGTATCTTCAATGGATTTGCAGACAATGTAGATAAGTATTCATAAGTATTGGTCATCATGCAAGGGAGCTTCTTAACTAGAAATATAGAACCAGACCTACATTGGCCGGCTGGACACTCCCCTGTGTCGCTTGAATGAATCACCAAATAGACTGGTGGAGGATCGTCCCTGAGTATTTGAGGCTTCTCACTGTCATGTTCAAGCTCAAGACTTCCGGTAGGAAAGACGACGACAGCGCCAGCAGGCGGAGGCGCGCCCTCGGCGGGAGGGGGGAAAAGCTGCGAGAGCGGCGAAGATACGATGGTGATGCTCCGAGAGACGTAGTCCGGAAATGCTTCTTCGCCCCTGACTGCTTCGAGTTTTGACGGCAGGTCCCAATCGGAGCCGACGATCCAGTGAGTCTTGATCTCCTCGCCTCCTTCAAGACGGACGGTGGATACTTGCGTGATATCATCCAGCCGGGTGCCCTCTCTCCCTAGGGCCTGCTGATCTGGGTTTTCGTGCGTCTCGAAGCCCTTCTTGAGTACATAGACCCCACCGCCGACTGCACCGGCCCTGCAAGCCACCTGCGCGATCTCTGCAAGCCCACCCCATTTGGGTATCACCGAGCCGAACCCTGGACCAAACATGCCCACCGAGGTGAGGTGGCGGTGGATGCGTGGAAGGGCGTAGGATGTAAGGGTTTTGGCAGGAGGTTGTGGAGACATCGTCAAGGCGAGTAGAGGAGCTTGCAGTTGCCGTGGGATGCCGAGATGGGATTCTAGGAAATCTGGAAATGGTTTTGAGCCCCATAATTCCAGTATAGAGGTGTGTGCTTCCGTATCTGCAGCGAGCTTGAGGAACTTCATAAGCGAACGGGTGGACCGCAGATCAATGCTCTTGTCCGCAAAGACATCCTCGCGCCCGCCTGGTATCCTTTTCAGGCGCACTGTGGAAGATATGGCTTCTAATTCTTCAGCATCTTTTTTCTGTGCGTCTTCGCGAACATTTTCATGCTCGTATATCCACCAGCTCCCAACAGCGAGAAATTCAAGTTGGCGATAGACCTTCGAGGACACGAGGGCAGGAAGGAGGTTTGAGCGAGTATAGATCAACTGTGGCGATAGCGAGAGACTGTATGCTCGGGAAAAGCCCAGCTTCGCAGAGCTATTGCCCCCTGGCTCCGGCTTTCTCTCTCCCGCCAAATTTCTAATCGCAGCATACCTGAAGGGCGAACCTGCTTGAGCTTGAGCAACAGCCTAGACAGACATGCAAGGGTCCTACCCTCGTCAGCTGTATCAATCCATGATTCTACCTCTTGTAAGCTCAGAGCAGCCTCCGCACCTCCGTAGTAGTCATTTTTGTCAATGTGGAGCACTTGCTTGCCGGACCGGGATAAAGCCCTTCACGACCTGGGTCAGTCAGACAAATCGTTCTTTCTGCACCCCAACGTCTGGATGCTTACAATGCTAAAAGAGATTGTGGTAGTCCAGTACCAGAAAGAACCACATCCCAGATTGTATCAGAGAGCGACTCCATAGCGTTCCCATACTCAAGTGCCTGGAGGAGAGAGAGTTACCTATCGCCTGCTGCTTAGCTAGCTCGCTCGCTAAAGCGGCCTTGCCAAGATGCCAAGACGCTAATCGCCAGCCACACCAGATTTCTGAACATCGACTTCTCGAAACCTTTACACCACAGCCACAAGCAGGTCGCGCGTCTTATAGCGACACTGAAGCCGCTCTGGGTCTTCGTTGATCTCCAGCATATGGCTGTGGAAGACCAAAAGCCTTCCTGTATCTGCTGCTCTGGATCCTACATGAAAGAAGCGGTTCGTTTTGTGACGGTACATCTATTGGGACGCCATGCCGCTAATCACCCTGCGGTCTCCGATTCTTGAAGATTTCAAGCAGCATTGAGTACACTGCTTCGTCACACACACTCTCTCGCTGATGTTGCAGTTTTTTTTCGATACTTTTCGAGCTATGGGGCAAAGCTGCGCTCTGACGTCTGAGCGACTTCTATCTAAGTATTTAATCAACGAAAATCACACAGAATTCAAGCTATGCCGCTCACATTCTCCGCTTCTTCCAATGTCCTCATCAACATCGCTCCATCGGTCCCATTCAAACTACGCAACGTCCCATTCAGCAGGTCCAAAGCCCTGCCTGCCTTCCCCTCCACCCCCTTCTTCCTCAGCCAAAGCCGCACGACTTCCCTCGGTCCCACAACGTCCGACCCAATTGTCTCCTCCGCTCCTGCCTCCCCAACCAAGCAAGTCTGCACAATATCCCTCCCTATGAACACCACATCCCCCGTCGGAAAAACATCCTCCACGTACTCTACTTCGCTCCCCCCCTCCACGTCAACAACGAACTCGCACTCATTCCCAGCGCCGTGGGAGAAATATGCGGGCAACTGCTGGCCTGCGGTTCGAGGCGGGTGCCGGCTCCAGGTCAGAGGCATGTTGCGTTGCAAGCGGGCGACGGCCTCGATGAATTGGAGGAGTTTGTCGCAGTCGGCGATGGTAGGAAGGGAAGTGGGAGGCGGTGAAGGGCGGACGCAGTCTGGAGTGCGGATGGTCGAGGCGAAGGGGGCGAGAAGCAGGATGTGGAGAGCGTGTGGACGCATTGCTGGCGAGCTGAGGGATTAAAAAAACGGTGGGGGGGGTTCCTGCACCAGCATTTGGAGGCCAAGCCGAGTTCGAAGAATCACAGCTGACGCGTGTTCCATTCTCAAATCTAGCAGTGCGAATGCTTAAGACTTGCAAAAGCAGTCATGGCCACTTGATGATCTGCGTGCTTTCGGTGTTTTAGATCTCTCGATCGGACGTATCGTCTCCCACGATAATCCCCTTACGCTATCGGTACCCAAGCGATGAAATCCCGCACTCGAAAGTTCCCGCCACGCCATCCTTTGGTCCGGCAAAGCCATAACCCATTGGTAGCCTTTGGCGCGCTTGTATCAACTACGTCTGCACTGTTCGAAACCATTTCCCCCTTTTCTCTCTCCCTGCGTGCTGCGCGGCATGTAGACTTCAACGCCCGAACATGAACGAAAATCAGGCGAGACCCTTTGTTCCTGCACGTGATGTGCTCCTGGCGCATTGCAGTCGGGAGAGAGCAGACAGTGTGCGAAGCGTCATCCTGACTGTTTGATGGCTCCAACTACGACGGGAGGCATTTTTCACCACATCAGCCAGGACCAGGCGGGCAAAAAGGAAAGCAGGAAATCTGTCAAGCGGTGCTTTTGTGTAGGGAGGGAGGGAGGGAGGGGAGGGACTTATGGATGATTGTTTTGGCCGAAGCCGTTGTTGTCGAGTGCCGTTGGGTGAGGAGAGAAGATGGAGGAGGGCGAAGTCAAGGCATGGGTCCATTAATTTGTGCGTCGCCATGATGGGCGGAGCGGAGGGGGTTTTTTTTGGGGGTTTTTCTTGATGAGTCGACCAGACATGATGATGTCTCAATGCTGTGACGAAGGTTTTTTTTTCCCCGACCGAGTATTCTGCGGCTGTGTCTGAGGATTTTAGAGACAACGTTCGGAAGAACGTCGTCAACCCCAGGTTGTCTTTTTGGTGATATGTGAATGAAGGAGCACCGCTTGATAAGACCTCCTTTCTTGCGATGGGAATCCAGAGCCAAGTCGGTTCGTTGATATGCTAATTCCTACCTATTTGATATCAACCCCGAAAGGTGAATGCGTGACACTCACTCTCGTGGCTCGTATTTGAGCAGTTTTCGCGTCTACGCCCTCCGTGCTCACCCCCCACGCTCCATCCCTACCTACACCACCCGATCTTCCAAACCTCCCACTCCCGCTCTCTCCCCTCACAAAAAAAAAAACAGGAAATCACAACCCCAGCCCTCCCTTCCACCCACACTCCAACCCCCCCACCCCCCATCTCCCCGCCACGTCCAGCTCGCATCCAAGCAAGATCCCACCCACGACATATTCAATACCACCACGTCCTTCCTTCCAACCCGCAAGTGCCGCTTCCACACTCACAACCACGCGGAGGACTGGACACGCACTCCTAGGGACCTATGCAAGAACGGGTGACCAACAACGGCAGGCAGGACCAGCGCTCTCGATACCCTTGCCAGCCGGCCATTCATCATGCGCCCGGGCGGTAACGTCGCATACTCTGGTGCTGGTTGTTGAGATCGTCGCGGTGCGGTGCTTTGCATCTCGGTCCTTCTCTGTGTAGGTACTTGAGAAGGTAGGGTTGGAGAAGATTGATGGGATAGGACGGGAGGATGTCGGTCGGGACGTTTGAGCACTTTTAGGTGAGGTGGTCTGTCATTGAGTGAAGCACTCCGCAACTCCGCTCGGTCCTTCGGATCCTAGCTATAGATTCGCCACGAGGCGCCCTCTCTCTCTCTCTCTCTCCTTTTTTTTCCCGCGTGTGAGCATCCGAGCAAAAGACGGACTCACTCACTGTAAGTAAGGAAGGAAGGATGATCGCGGCCAAAGCAAAGGCCCGCCTCGAGATTCGGAAATGCTGCGACGGGGAAGGAGATAGCAGGTAAGTTGGTTTGGTTCAAATTGCGTTGGTGGTGTGGTGTATACTGGGGCTCAGGCGAGGGCGGCGTTAGCGAGTGAGTGAGTGAGATGACTATTTTGGCGACTTTTTCCTTCTGAGCTTAGATCGTGGAGGATTCGCACGTTGGCATTTTGGTGTCCGAGATCGATTTATGAATAAAGCATCTATTCACTTCACTTCACCTCCCAGCTAGCTCGCCGACGAGACTCTTCCTGCTACCCTCTATGCAATCGAAATGGCGATTTTGAAGAAGAATTCAATCTATCTGTCAAGAACAGAGGACGGAAAAAGACTATACCTACAACATTGTCCATGTTTCCGAGACTGAACCCTCAGCAAGGGAGTCGCGCTGACGGGGTTGATTTGGGAAAGCCGGGAAGGGTTCAGTCAGTGAGTGAGTAGACGTGGGGATGAGACCATGAGCGAGCGGAAAGAGAATGTGCAAATCCTGATCGACGATGGACAATGTTTGCGAAAGCCTAGGTGGAAGAGAGTACGATAGCCTCCCGATAGAATTCTTGCGCTGAGCTAGATGGAATTGGGAGGAAGGAATGAATGGTCGTTTGGAGGTATATTGCCACGAAGCACTCCAGTCCAACTTCCACCTGCTCAAGCTACCACGTGCTCAATAGAGCGGAATGATTTTCAAAGGAGCATGTTAGCACGGCAAGGTGGTAAGGAGCCTTGAGGTATCAACGAGAGTAGTGATTAATGGAGCTATATGCCGAAATGATCATGCTCAGAAGTAGATGAGGGGGAAAGAATGCAGCTCGACACAGCAAGCAGGTGGTCTATGAACCAACCTGGGGTATGAGCCGTCAGGTTTCAGAACACCTCCGATATATGCCCCAACCAAGCACTCCACGCTAAACTCATAAGCCAAAGCGTTAGGTTCAATTAAGCCTCGCATTAGATAGCATAATTCTCCGTATGCAAGAATACCTCTTCCCTATCACTACTCCAGACACCCCTCTGCATACCAGCCACTATCCTCTGTACATCCACTCTCATGCTCGGTGGCCCACATACAAACACACATGTCCTCTTACCGAATCCCCTCTCGAATCCTTTGAGCATATAAGGAATATCCGGACGTCCGTATTCGGTGCTCCAAGATGACTTCTTGGGGTTGAAAGCCGGCATGAAGGCGAAGCGCATGAGGTTCTTTTGCAGCATGGTAGGTGTGGATGGGAAGCCGAAGTCGAATGTTTTCTTGTCTTGCGCGGGTGCCAGGTTTTGAGTCGGTATAGTGAGGGAGGGCTTGTTGCGAGTGTACGCCTTTTTGGGTGGAGGGAGGAAAGTTGGGTGCGGGAGGGCGGAGATGGCATCTTCATTCTCATCCCGGAGTTCCCTCATCTTCTCAGGATCGCCCGCTGCGGCATCTTGAATTAGCGCACTGTTGCGTTTCGAGGCGATGCCTTGAAAGGTGCTGTCGATTTGTTTGTGGAGAAGGTCATGCAAGGGTCGTGAGGGCGAAGGTGGTATCTGCTGCTGGCCGGGCAGCATACGCTTGGCGGCTGTGATGAAGAACTGGCAGTGGACAGTCTCTGGTGGGGCAAACTCCCGGCAGATGCGGATTTCCTCTTTGAACCATTCCATTGTTTCGGGACGCTTGAGTGCCCAGACCAGATGGATTCGTTTGGTCACGGCTTTGCCGTCGCGCATCTTCTTGATGAGGTCGAGAAGTTGGGAGACGATTGCTGTAATGCCACTGCCACCTGCGAACAGGATCACAGTGTCGAAGGACGCCAAGTCTCTCCGCATGCCACCGTAAGGTCCGTCGATAAAAGCTTGATAGACATGTTCAGGCCCTTTGTCGACAGCTGACTGAAGCACCTTCCGGGTGAAGCCACCGAAGGGACGGAATACTAGGGTCATGTCTCGGTATTGCCCCTCGCCGAAATCTGACCTGAAGTCGTTGCTACACAGCGAGGCAATGGTGAAAGGGTGATTCTCGAAGATCGAGATGCCAGGCATCCTCAGATAGACGTACTGGCCGGGAGTCCACTTGACCTGTGTCGGGATCGTCACTTTGACAGCATTTTCCGGAAGTATTGTCACTGCCGCAGAATCGCCAATGAACAATGATGACTGTCGCCAAGGTTTCGTCCAGTTGAGGTAGAAAAGCCGAACACAGTATGATGCAAGCCAGATAGCGGTAGTTGCCCATAGGTAGTTCCACGACGTTAGGTAGTTGTGGCAATGCCAGAAGAGCATTCCAAGGTAGACAATGGAGATCGGAACATGCAGAGCCACAAAGAGCTCGTACATCTTGTGCCGCAGTATCGGTAGCGAATGTAGGCAAAGCACGATCAAAGGAACTAGAGCCGCAATTCCGGTGCTATATGGATAGAGAGTTCCGCTGAAATAGCTTTTGAACGTGTTCAAGCCTCCCTCGTCCCAAATTGGTGTTACGTAGAAAGGGATGGTGTGTATCAAGCTCAAGAAAAGGCAGATATATGCTGCCCATCTGTGCAGGACATTGAGCCGCTCATGACCAATTCCGGTGATCAAAGTTATGAAGTTAGCTTTCGTACTAAGCGCAATTATCCATGGCATCATCGCGACTGCGAGCATTCCAGCACGGATAGCCAACGGTGGAGATCCAAAGCCAATACTGGTGTAGTACAGCGGTTGCGGTACAAAGCAGTAGAGTGTCACGAAGACCAAAGCTGCGAGTACGATGAACGCTGCGCCAGGACCAGGGAACTGGAACTCCCGTTTCCTGTACCGTAGGACTGGGATGGGTCGGTAGAAAACGAATCGAACAAGCGCAAGCGCGTTGTTGAAGGGTCCAAACGAGTAGTCCGGCAGCTCTTCTTCGGGTTCCTGCTGCGGCAGCTCACCGTCCCTGGGAAAGAATTTCCGTGACGAGCAATTGGTTGGCAAATTGGCCATCTCGTAGTCTGTATCCGGCGACGATGTTTTCGACGACTTTGTCATGACCTCCTCTTTATGTGTTGCCCTTCTGATCTTGTCCGTCCAGTAATGGTACCAGTGTATCGCACATGTGAGGACGAGGAGTATGATCGAGAAGTATACCCAGCCGAGTGCATACTTCCCCGACTTCGACCATGGATCTTCTGTACTCGCTGCGACCAACCCTGGTGGGCTGCTGCTCGTTATCTTGATATTGATTCGTTTCGCCAAGTCTTGGAGAGGCATTGTGGGTGTGCCCTGCGGGATGAAGGTTCGCAGGGAAGGCATGGTAGCTGTTGTCAAGGTGTTCCGGCTTCAGAGAAGGATGAGACTTGAGCGGTCTGTCCGCAGTCTTGGGAGTGCTATCATTCGAGTGTGTACCGGGGGTTTCGAGGAAGGCTGGATGCGCAAGTGGTACTGGTGGATAGATGGGTGTTTCACGGGTGGGAGAATGCTCGTTTGGTCTGTGTCGGGGTATATATCTCTGCGTCGCTTGCCTCCTGGCTCAATGTCCTTCTATGATGGGGTATCTTCTTGATCAAAGTGCTGAACCGCTGTGTAACACCACGCTATGCTGATTGGCCAAAGAAAGTCAACGAGATCTAAGCGGGGAAGGATACCAGCTCCTCGACGCAATTGTTGTTATAACGATAGTGATGCGAAAGAAGGCTGTAGATTATCGGACCTTCAGGGCAGGAATGAGGAATCTATCTTTGGGATAGACGTGGGTATATGTGCCTTGCATGGTGGGTGAAAAAGATGGAGAGGGGTCCGAGTCCAAGAGGGATCGCAGAGAGCAAGCGCCGGATGTGCCTCTGTGCATAGGTAGCCCATTGATTTCGATTGGCGCTTGGAAAAGATGTGATGTGCATTTTAGCGGTGGGATGGGAAAATGCGCTACTCCATGCCACTTTAGGTAGAAGCCTTTTTTGCCACACGCAACCAGCGCACGTTCAACGGTCCTAACGCCAACACGTTTCCTTTGACCACCGGGATTGGGGGTGCAGCTGAAGGGACACTTGCAAGGGTAGCATTGGGCGACCTCGGTTGTGAATGCTCGATACTCGATTGGAGGCGGACGGTGATGTCGAATCAGGGAAGCGGACAGCAGGGCGGAACCGGTATTTTCCGTGGCTCTCTTCGATAGCTTTGCAGCAAGCGATGGCTGATTCGCTGTCTCTATCAACGGTGATGAAGCTTGCATGATGGCGGGGAAAAGCGAGCGAATTGGAAAGTGGTTCCAGGACGAATCACAGTTGAGAGATGTACTTCTATGCGCTGGCTTCATTTAGCTCCGGCGGTTAGAGCTGAGCTAGCATCAATCAGGAAGGTCATCATCCACCCTCCAAACAATTTCAATCTTCATCGCTGGCAAGCACAAAGCAGCGAAAGCGACAAAAAAGGGATGCGATGACCATGAGTCTATGAGTCGTCCTGTCGCCATCCGCCACAGCAACCATGCTGTTCGAACCCGGAAAGCTGCAGCGCACTGGATGGCCGGCGGCAGCTCGCAGCTCACAGCTCACAGCTCCTAGGGTTCCGTGAGTGGGAACGAGTACTAGCATGCGAATAGCTGGGAGTTGGGACATGATGCCTGCCTCCTAGGTGGAAGTCGCTCATGGTTCATCGCTGGATTTCGATTCCGGAACTCGGATAAGGTAACACCACTGCGACTCATGAAGCTTGCCCCTTGGCCCCGGCGTCTAAGGAAGCAGCCTTTAGCGCCTTATGGAGATATCGGACGATTCTTTTCTGGACTTGGGCTTCTTTATCCAAATCTGGAAAGGGTAAAGACGCATTGCGGTTCTTTGCAGGACGGAGACATTTGTGTACAAAAATCAAGGCGTGAGGCAATTGTTTCAATGCATATCGAATTTGCCTCAAATTTGCCCTCCTCGGAGACAACTATACAGATAGGTACTGTTTTTTTCCTGAAATCAAATTGAAGACGCAACGTAGTATCTTCGATGCATGTGAAAATTCTCCATGAGTGGAGGCAATTCGGCAGAAGGCGAAGGATTCATGCAGAGATCGGATCCGACTGCTGGAATAATTAGAAGTGTGGGTGGTATTTTATGCATGTCAGACTTGATGTTTCGCAATCATTTGCGTGCAGATCTCTCACCCTTTTCGATTGTCTGAAGATCAATAATATATCCTCAGGAAGTACAACCACATCTTGTATTTTCTTTTGCTGCATGCATTTCTTTCTCCGGGAAGGTGTTCCTGTAAATATTCGCTCCCACATTCTTCCGGTGCGTTTTCTTTTCATTAGAATTGCTCCCCGAAAGTCGACGGTGTTCTCAACTCCGTGGGTCGTTCTTCGAAACCAAAGTGGGACTACTACATTGGTCCGGGAGATGCTCCGGAAAAAAAGTTGTTCAAAGTGACACCAGGGTACCCGAAAGTCGCACAAGGCTGAGCGGATCTGGGCGGAAGTATATTTCTTCGTTTTGTTAGTGGGTGGGGTTCACGTGTAGCTTACAGCCGAGTTCGAAATGTGGAGGTCACATAGGCGTCGCCAATAAGCAGTGGCATCCAATGCGTTGGCAGTTATCTAGGTAAGTCTACATCCCTTGGGAGATCCAGCATCTGCGATTACTGGCATAAGACAATTCTCATGTCCTTGACGGACGATGCCGCTGTCCATTGAGGATATAATCTTGAAGCCGCGCCCCATGCCACTCCAGTCTTTGCGTATCAGACCACGCTCTATCTATCTCTTTCAATTCCTGTTCGTAACTCCTTCGACTACATTCTACTCCATGTCCACCAACCACTGACAACAAGAGATCGATAATACCTCCGACGGCCCCAGGCGCTCTCTTTGCGACCTCGTCGTACGAGATATGCATGAACTCCAATTGTGTTTTGGATTTCCTGATGCAGTCACCTAGGTTCAAAATGACCGACTTTGTATGTTTGGGTAGTCTATTAAAGGCCTCTGCCCCAAAATCTATCCGATATGACGATGTCTCCGAAGCTTGGCCATCTGCGGTACCCATTCAAAGCTAGCAGGTAGATGTTGGAGCGAAAGCGCGTGGTTGAATCGCTTGAGACCACATTCCAAAAACAAAAAAAGGAAATACCCAGCGCCTCGAAAGCAAGAGTCACCAAGGGCATGCAAACATGGTCAATTCCGCGAGCATGGCGGCCCAAAGCTCTGACGGTGACGGATATCGTTGCCATGGGTATCCGGTAGGATACTGTGTATGATACTACAATATAGGTAGGAGCCTTGATCATGGAAGTCCATGATTGTACTAGGTGATGCTGGGTTCCAGAAGCAACAGTCGCGGTTGGCATTGGTTACATATCTCCAGTTCTGGATTCGTACTTCCGGTAGAAGGAAGTTGCCTTTGCCGATTTGAGTCTGCCGTTCAGCATCTAGCCTTTGAGCCTGGAGGAACCAAGGCTTGCTGCCCCCAGCGCTGGCAAGCATCCCAACATGCTCTTGCATCCTCAATTCAGCAAAGACTAGATCTTTGAAGAGACATCTCTGCCGGCTGAAGCATCTCCAGTACCGACCGAGCTTAGAAGTTGTACGGGGTCTTCTGCCGAAGCAAGGCCGCAACAGCTCGGGTGCCTTTGACGGTTGAGGTAGCGGCTTCGGGGGTGGGAACCGTGCGCCGGTGTTTTCGAAGTTGTTGAAGTGAAGGATCATCGTGCAACACGTGTACGAGATGAGATGTGCTAAGAGTGCCACACGTCTATCAGAAGTCAATTGGATTAGAAGATGATAATGGGTGAGCGCATTAGCAAGAGGTGTGGTGAGACTAGCGCAGGAGCACAGCATATGAGCTGATTTGAATTGGTTCTTATCGCCTTGATCTTGTCTAAAGGCTCGATCGCTTACTTCCAGCAGAGTGTCAACTTCACACCACCGAACACGAACCGCTTGGCCCAGGCGCTGATGTTGATTACGATCCCTCCGCATTCAGCCCATCGGGTGACCCTCTCATGTCTCGTACAGCAATTGTTACCAGCCTCTATCTCCTGGCTTTATCAAAGGTCTACAAGCCATTGGATTGAGAATATAACGGGAATCAACAGTGGGAATACCTTCCTCTGGTTTTTTAGTCTGGATTAGAACGAGTATTCTATTTTTGTTCACAAAAGTGGCAGCCTCGAGTGAGCACCCAACTGACCTGGGCTGTCTTCTATTGCGGCCAAGGCTCGCGTCGTCTTGTTGCCCTTGACCCTTCTGCACATGCTACGAACGTTTACGACTGTGGCTGCATGTTCGGTAGAAGACCGCGGGGACTTTTTGGATCAGTTGGGGAAACAGGCAAGCACCCTCAATACTGCAATGCGAACAAAATCAATCGCTGTTGCCTACTCGTTTATTCTCACGGAGAACACTGCCATGAGTCATATTTGACCGTCAATGCTATCCCAGATGGAGGATTCCTGGGTGAGATTGTGTCCCTTTGTTGATGATGGCACCAAGGGGAAAAGCAAATGAAGGCGCTATCATCCAACGTGGGCATCGGCTACCGTCTCAAGTACCTCATGAACCGCAGCTCCGACACCCTTGAATCTCCATACTGGTGTAAAGTTGAAAACTAGGCCCGCAATTCTTTTTTTTATGATGAGCGGTTTCTTAGATCGGTCGTCAAAGTCAAGGTCAATATACAGATGAGACCTTTACAACTTTGCATTTCCGATAGTAGACATTCACGTTCGACGAAAATTCAGAACAGAAGTCATGACAGAATCCTGAGTTTGACGTTGGAGGCCGCAAACTGACGTTGTTTCCTGAGGCATCAACAAATCGAATATAGTTGGCTTGGGCCTCTGTCGGCTAGAAGGCGCAAGCACCGCTCCCGGCTCTTTTCCCGCCCATTGGATATCCAATGTCCATAAACTCTTTATTCCCCATGCTCAAATTGCACAATCTTTCTTCTCTCAATGCTTCCAAGCTAGACTCTTCTTATATCTTTCATCATGCTACCGAAACCGTTTCTCTTCCCGGCTCTCCTAATCCATAGCAGCTATTCCCTCCTCAAAGCCGCAGCTATCAGCTTCCCCTCCCAACCCGGCGTCTCCGCCCTTTCATCACCAGAATCAAGCAACGAGACTTCAAAAATTCCTAATCAATTACCCTACACCGGCACCAACCCCTACTGCAGCGCCTCAATAATCTGGACCGGCCTCAACACCCTCGACTCCCACTTCCAGCGAGACTGTCGCGCCGCAACGGACAAGTTCGAAGACTTCGTCGCTTCTTGCCCGAACCCGAACACTCGATATGAATTTCTAGATCCTCGCACGCAGCCGATGCAACGCTTGCCAAAGATGGAGACGCCGCGGAGATATGTTACTCGTGGGTTATGACAGCCTCGCCATCTCACGTCCTTGCGTTTCTCATCTGACTGAAAGAGGGTAGGAATCGGTCGCTGCACCGTAGCGATTGTGAACCTCGTTGATTTCCCCGCCGAGTACTTGCCGACGCAGAGATCGGGGCCTTTCCGCAAGACGGACGTGGACTCGTATGAAGGCCTTGCTATGGCCGTGACGGAGATGTACACGTCCTGCCTGCCGCATAGCCTCGGGTGGGCGGCTGTAGGTGAGTAGAGCCAGGTGATCCTCTTTCGCTGCGTGCTGGGAAGCTATGCTTGGTAGGCAGATCGGGAGTCTAACGAGGGGCATAGGTGAGGCTAGTTCGCTAGGTGTGTTTATCTTCGCAACGGGGTCTTTAGTCGATCAGAAGATTGAGAAGGGTTTCCCCCCGGTAGGATATCTGGGCTCGGCTGCGGAGAGTGTTGGGGCGATCGATGTTGTTGTTTGATGAGGAGGGCAAGAAGAAAGCGACCGAACGCTCTTGTGCCCTGAATAGTTTTTTCAACTTTGATGGAGAGATCAAAGAGTCGAAAGCCTACCGCCATCACATGAGATATCTGATCCGACGGATCTTTCGAAAACGCAATGGCGAAGACCGTTGGCCACGGTACCGCGATGCTGCCAACCCGTTCACCATCGTGATCTATCAGGGTCCTCGCCTGGTAGCCCTGAACCACCTCGATAGCTTCAGATGAAGGCGCGTCTAGTCTCCAAAAACCCAAGTCTTTCTGTAATCCGGGATTTTGTCATACCTTATAATCGGGAAACAGACTCTTTGCGCGAGCATGGGCTGAAGACCCAGTATTCCATTTATCCAACTGCTAATATCATCGAAGTGTGTGAGTATATGCGCTTCTGCTAGGAAGGAAGCCAATCGGAACATTTGAAGCCCGCGTATGAGGATATGAGATTTCTTGTCATCTATTCATTGCCAGACGAAGACATCAACGTCCTCTTGGGAAACGATCACTTGAGCGAGGCAACACTCAAAGATCAGGATGTTCTGGGGCCTCCGATTTCTAAGGCGACAGGTTATGGAGTGACCTACATGACTAGATGGATCGCAGGCGCACGAGACTTCAGGAGGCATGTAGCTCCAGTACCTCAATTTCCTGTACCTATCTCACTCCAGCTTAAATTCAAACCTGGTCTAAATTTCTGTTATCTTGGCGTGGCAAGTATAAGCGCGCTGATAGGGCTGAAGTATTTTTCCGAATTCACAACCAATATCTAGAGTGCGGAGGACAAGTCTTCCAGTTGACCTCCCTACAAGTCAGTAGACGAACAGAGAAAGCAATCGAATCTAGGAGGGAGCCATCCGCGCCGTAATGGCTACGAACGTCGTCTTAGACACCACCATGGTGCGCCAATCCCTCTATCTACTATTGCAATACAGACCTCGCTCACTTCCCTAAGGGCTCCATAACCCTCGAACTCTACAACAACCATGCCCCCAAGGTACGCAAACTCCTTGTGGCTGACTCGAAGTCCCCGTCTCTTTCCCTCCTGATACGCCACACTGACAGATTGTCCTTCAGACCTGCAACAACTTCTCCACCCTCGCCCAACGCGGCTACTACAACAATGTCATCTTCCACCGCGTAATCCCAAATTTCATGCTGCAGACCGGCGATCCCACCGGTACCGGGCGTGGTGGGACGTCAATATATGGCGACAAGTTCGAAGATGAGATAGATCCGGGATTGAAGCATACAGGGGCCGGGATTTTGAGCATGGCGAACAGTGGGAAGAATACGAACGGGAGTCAATTCTTCATTACTTTGGCGCCGACACCGTGGCTGGATGGGAAGCATACGATTTTTGGGAGGGTAAAGAGTGGGTTGAGGGTTGTGCAGAGGATGGGGCTTGTGAAGACGGGGCCGGAGGATAGGCCGGTGGATCAGGTCAAAATTATAAGAGCTAAGGTTGTTGAAGAGGGCGAAGAGGGTATCTAGTGATCCGTGGGGCCAACGAAAAAGAGGATCATATGCAGACAAAGAGCTATCAATCCCGTTGTGAAGGACACGAAGAAGACATACGCGTCAAAACTTCAAAAGCCTACGGAGCTACACGGCGCAATCCTACACCTTGAACTCCTGACGCCCATCAAGTACAAATCCATGGTTTCGGAGACGTGGATCAAAACCTCCCGTTGACCTCGTATATCTCCTTGGATTGCAACCCTCTCGGCGACCTGTGGGTTGGCTCTAGCTCTTAGGGTACGCTGTTCACGAAGCCTAGCCGCATTATGCGTTCTCCCTCCTCGCCAGCTTGACGTCTTCCCCAAGGTGCTTCGCTCGAGAATCTCTGAAGCTCTGACCTGTGCTTGGGTTCTCGATATAGAAGTACGCAAAGAGTCGAGAGAAGTATCACGCTAAGAGGCGTGCCTACCTTAACACCAGTCACTATGGTCGAACGAGAAACATGCAAAGAGCTTATAGGATGTGTACTTGGACAAGCCGCACTGGCTGGGGGCTCTTTTGTAGTCGTTGAAACGTTCAGCGAAGTCGGTGCTGCCACAGCCGGTCACCCCAAAGACATTTGAGAAGTTATCGGCGCAGCAGCTCTTCTGCGGATAATACAGATTCTGAGATGCACAGCAGAATGCGTCGTTCAGCAACCCCGGCTCTCCGCAGGTTACGATTGTGCTAGAGGTCTCAATGAAAATTATGCGCTGTCTAGTAGGCGCTGCCTTCGCCGCCTCTATTTGAATAGCAAGTTTGATAGACTGTCGAGGCGATGCTTCCATCGGGCCAGTAACAGATTGGTGCCTTGGCAAGTGCGTAAGGCAACAAGTATAGCACAAAACATGGGGACTCTATCAGTGCGTAACGAGCATGGTGGCTCGAAGACGTTGGCTGGTGAAAGCTATATGGGAGTAACATGATCCTTGAGGAGCCGGCCTCCATGGAGGATTAATATCTTCTACCCACTGCGAGTGCTGTGACTTCTACTATCTCTGGTGGCACACAGGTTTCAATGGAGTGGTTTCGAGGCGGCGGACAGCACTGCGCTCTGGTATTCCTACATTGTGTTACCCTCAAACAGGCTAGCCTCAACGGCGTCTGCACAAAGCTGAGAAATCCATCTCCACCGCTCACCATCGTGAGCTGAGCCATGATGACTCAAAGCAATATCTTTTCTCATCATAACTCGTCCTGCTTCTATATATCACCTCTGTAAGCGAATGATGATGCTGAGGAGGACGCAGGGAAAAACACCATGACGATTGCTGCTGCTGCCCGTCGAATTCTATCTTCATCGCTAAAGCTCGCTTCCTTGTCTTCAACGAGAGTACTGTTTCTTCAAACGTCTCTTTGATCTGCTCTAACGGCCTTTCACTTTGGCCTTTGTCCTCAGGAACGTCACGCTTGCCTCACCAGAATGGTGTACTGCGGCAGACCTAGCAAGGGCTGTGCTCCGTGCCGGGCCAAGAGAACAAAGGTGCGTGCATAAGCGAGAATATACGATTTCCGAAAAAAAAGAAACTCTAGTCCAACTCCATGTTTCTTACCGTAGAAAACCCGCAAACCTAACGATTTCAGTGTGACCAAACTCGACCGCATTGTGGCCAATGTCGAAGGGCTCACAGAGAATGCCCAGGATACCGGGCCGAGCAGGATGCGGTTTTTCGCAATGAGACCAGCAAAGTCGTGGCCAAGGCTCAAACGGGGACGAAATGGGAGATTAGCATGCCTGTATCTCCAATACGCCCTATAGAACTCACGGGAGATGGCGATGTCAGGAATCTTGCCATCGATTTCTCCGCTGCAACTGTCCAAATGGTAGAACGCACAAAGGTCACTATCCGAACCCTCTCCGTTCCACTAGAAGACGAGGCTACCTACTATTTCTTCCACAACTTCGTCCCTGCGGACCCTGCCTCTCTGACAACGTATTCTGACGTGCTGCCTACGGTCTATCGGCAAGACTCCTCCTTCAATGCTCTGCCCAAGATCATCGAAGCCATAGGCTTGGCGGGCATCTCGAACGTGAAGCAGGCGCCGGAACTTATGGTCGCGGCGGGTCAAAAGTATGCGAGGGTATTGCGTGCCATCACTGCTTCCATTCAAAATTCGAAAGAAGTAAGCACAGACCAGACGTTGATGGCTGTTATGCTGCTCGGTTTGTTTGAAGTAATGTCCTAGCTCAAGGATTTATCCGTTTCCTGTTCTGACCATTGCGCAGACTGTCACATGTTCAAATCCTGAGTCTATGAGGTCTTGGACCAACCACGTCAATGGAGCTACTGCGCTAGTGCGCCTACGTGGAACGGATCAATTGCGAACAAAGGTTGGGCGCAAACTTTTTGACAATCTAGTTGTTCAGATTGTAAGCCATTGATTTCGGGATGAACGAAACGCTTTGACCTGACTGTTATGATCTAGCTCATCGACTGCCTCCAAAGGCGTCAAATGATCCCTCCGGATGTCATCGAATGGGCTGAGATTGCTGCTGAAGGTGAAACCAAGAAGGCGGTACCCGAGAGGCAGCTAATCCAAATAATTGGGCGCCTTTGCGCTCTGCGAGCTGCTGTAGATAGACCAGAAACCAACGACATTGGAGTCGCCACACTGGCGAATTTTATTGACTCTGATCTGGAAGATTGGAAGAACAGCCTTCCACCAGCCTTCTCTTACTCAATTAAACAGAGCCCCAACACCGAAGATGTCTTCTCCCACACGTATCACGTCTACAAAGGCACGTGGGCCCTTTCAGTCTGGAATGTATACCGTTGCGCTCGCATCCTCACCCAGCAAGTGATCACGGCTTGGCTTAGTCGCAACTCCATGCCGAATCCAGCACTTGACCAATCACAACGACGCCAATCCAAGGTTCTGCTTGCAAATCTTGCTCACGACATTTGTGCAAGTGCTCCCTTCATCTTGGGAGCCTCAAACTCGTCCGTGTACTCGTCCCGGCTCCCAAGAGCTGCGGCAGGGGCATCTCTGCTATGGCCTTTCTACCTTGTTGCAACGATGGATCAATGTCTTACCGGAATACGTGCTTGGATCATTACCCGGCTTGCACTGATTGGACGGCTCATGGGCATCAAACAAGCCGAGTCTTTGGCTAATGTTTTAAGAACCAAACGAGAGATCACGGCGTGGGATAAATTCGAGACAGCGCGCGCAGACGAGGTGCTTGATGAATGGTGAATTCCGCAAAAAGGCAACTAAGCGCGTGCTATATTCATCCGGTACGTCTGGGTATGAGAACCCACGCCCAGACTAATGCGATTCGGATCTAGAGATGTCTCGGGATTTCTATGCATTCTATGGTACAGACAAACGAGGCATCGAGTCATCCGATGCGGGAACACCGGTCAGGACAAGCAATCTGAGCCTCGACTCTATGATTTCAAACCAGAAGCAACTAAGACCATAAAATTTCCGCCAACGTGCTATCCACAAGCACTATCTTCAACATGGATTGCAATGCTTTCTAGAGCCTGAGTTCGGGCCCATTCCAGTTCGACCAAAGCCATGGACAGCAATGGCATGCGAGGAAACGGACGGCTGGGAGGCTGTCGATTCTTCCGATGATCACTACTGGGAGTGCAGCTCAAAGTCTGCCTCAGACCACGACCCGAGAACCCTGCTGTGGAGCGTGCCGAGCTGGCGTGCTCGCTCTCGTTTCCAGATGCTGAATCTCGAAATTGGTGTCGTCCATTTTCGCGTTGCCAAACTTAGGCACCAAAATGCCAGCCAAGGTATACACGATGACTATCAGGATCTCCTCGAAGATTGCCATGAATGCTCGTACAAGAACATTTCCGTTGATTGGAGAGAATGTCGAAATTGTCGAGAAGTATGCGAGGAGACTGAAGAGGATGCGAACACCGAGGAGTGGCAGCGCTACTATCAATGCTGATAGAACTCGCTTCTCCCCAGAGGGAAGGCCGTTGATTTGGCTTGCGCTCTTGGCAATGAGGAGGAAGAGGCAGATATAGATGATCAGGAAGATGATGAGGCCGGCTTTGATCAGTTTCTTTCCTGTGCTCTGTTCGGAAATTGAGCTGTCGGTCAAGTCGGAGCCACCAACAATGCAGATAATGAGCGCGATTGCGGCAGGGATCTGTAGAAGCTGGAGGAAGCGGCTGCGGTAGGATGTCGCAAACTGATGGACACCGAGTCTGCCGAATCTGGAGGAGAAAATTCAGTCTTGCTTTCCTCTAGACGGCTACGTTGACATCTCGAAGGATCGACTTACATCCTGCCTAGAATGGTATAAGATACCACAGTCTCGAATCGGCTCCGTTCCTGGATCGCACCTTCCGTTGGAACCCTTTTTGTGGTCTCATCGGTTCTGTTGCCATCCTGTGAGCCTCTGCTAGACAATCTCTGCTCCCAGGCATGACACTCACATCCTCTTCAACAACCCCAAACTTGCCAATAGCAGCGGACTTATCCCAACGCTGCCCAATATCGCGCTCCACTCCAGATCACTGACTTTGCTCGGCTTCTTCTCTGCTGCGATGCCTAGAGCAGCGCCAATGATCCGAATGAGGCAGAATATGGCGAGGTAGATCCAGCCTGATTGGCGATGTATACCATGGCGGAAGACGACGAAAAGCGTAAGGGATAGAAGGGGCAGGTAAATGGCCAATTCGGCGATGTCGAGGGATTCGGAAGGGGAGGGCATTGTGGAAGATGTTGGGCGCTGTCAAGGTACGTGGGCGTTATTGGTGGCTGTTTGTTTTGGTTTCGGTTTCGGTGATGTGAGCTGTTCTTGTGAGAAGGTCGAACGAATGCGAGGAAATCTGATTCTGTGAAACTCCTCCGTTTTGCGCGAGGGATGTCGAATATATATATCAGGAAGGGAAGCAGAAAGCAGATTTCCATCTGCACTGCCATTTTCCCCCGGCGCAACCTTGCCCCCATAAGTATCACACCTCGTAGCCATTACGTCTGGAGCGTCTGCCACAAGCTTTGGAAGCATGTAGCTACAGCGAGAGAGACTGGTATTTATCTCATCTCCGTCAGCTTCGCGAGGTGCAGCCCCGAAACAGCTTAGCGTAGGGCTGTGTCGCGCAGAAAGGCTTGGCGGTGCGCCGAGGATGAATCGGGTTAGCAGCGCGTTGCGTCGAAACGTTGCGGCGGTGCCGAAAGATGATGCATGGAAAAGTGAGAAGGAAACAAAATCTGATGTGATGGACTTGCCCTTTCTGATAGCCCCGTGGCTGGGGGGAGGGTGGAGGGACTGTGGCGGCTGCCATCTGGGCTGTTTTGTAGATGCAGGCATGCAGCATCCGGGGCACTGCGAGACTGACATCTCTCGAGAATGATGAATTGTTATAGCTGCCTGACACCTCCCCTTCCATTGGGTCTGAAGACTCAAAACGCTTACTATACGTGAGCGAGTACGAGCGCGGTTTCAAGACGCTATGAAGTTATTCTACTTCTTTATTTTATATATTCTTACTATTTCAAGGATTCTTTAATAAAACCTTACCATTCTACTCGCTCATCTTCAAATCATATCTAAATAGTATCAGGTGCTTCACGCTGGTAGTTTGAGACCTCTGTGCATCTATCGTCCTTTTTCAATAGATTGAGCAAAAGCAAAGAAAGGCTCGGCCATTCGATAGCGAGGCTGTGCGTCAGGCATTTGCGTTTGTATTTCTGGATAGGAAACAGCTTCGCAGGATGGCCTTAGATGAGAGAGGTGTTCTGGGTTGAACACCAATGAGGCTATTGGGACTTTTTTTTCCCGAAAACGTTGGCGGCGGATCTGGTTTGGGGGCAGGAGATGCTGGGAATGGAGGCGTGGACGTTTACGACTTTCATACTCTTCTTTCTTTTTTATTTCTTTATTTGTTCATGTGTATGTGCTTGCTATCTTATAGCACCATATTCCCCTACCTACCAGTAGCAGCCGCTCTGGCTCGAGCTCGAGCTCCAGCTTTACATCTTCCCTTTTCGGTTTTCTGGGTCACCACGGCACGGCTACGCTCCGTGGGGGGTTTTTTTTCTCTTCTTCTTCTTCTTCTTCTTCTTCTTCTTCTTTCTCACAATCTATACTCGCCCACCTTTCCGGACTTGGATCGTTCGAGCCTCAACAAACACGGATAAAAAAAGTGGAACAATCGGATAATCAAATCGCTTTTCTAGGGTGTACTTATGAGCCATTCTGGCTACGCATCTTTCTTCCGGGGGATAATGCGGTAGGCGGATGGAGACGATCGTGCGTGGTGTGGTGTGGGGAGGGAAGAGGGAAGGGGGAAAGGGTGATGGATAGATGGATGAATGGATAGGATTAGGAATGTGTGGGAAGTGGATTTAAGAAAAGCGGCACCTGGGATAAAGCGGGAAGGGAAGAAGATACGGGAGATGGAAATGAGAAAACGGTGGGTAGGAGGGAGGAACAGCTTCAAGAAGACCCTGTTCCATCAGAGATCGTTGTTTGAAGTCTGCCATTTTGGGATGCTGAATTCGCACGACGTGAGTGTTGCGTTTTGTGGATGGATGGGTAGATGATGAGATGCTGCCTGCTTGATCACCGTCGCATATCATAGAAATATCTTTCCCTGTACTGGGGAATGCATTCTATTTGCCGAGGAGAGCAGAGCGGAGTGAGGCTGTTCTGGGTCCTGAGTGTGCTTTGAAGACGGGACTGAGCTGATTAGAGAAGGGGGAGGGGGTGCGAAAGTAGTTGGCACGTAAATGGAAGGTTCTGCGAGAGGGAGCCTGTGTGTGGATTCTTCGCTCATGTGCACGAATTCGTCGAGACCTTCAGATACGAGCGTCATCCGATTTCATACCCAACCCTATCATCATTTCTTTTACAATCTCAGACGACGACCACCCGGCACAAATCCAAGCCTTCGCGTACACGTCCCAAGAAAGCTTGGAAATCGAAGACAGAAAACAGAAAATCAAGTCGGCGTCGGCGAAGGACAGCTCGAACACACAGCATACTCCCCACTCCCGTTCGTCAACGAGCACACATCATACGGCACCTGCGCCTCCTCGCACACATACTGGCAGCAGTGATCATACGGCGTCGGACACCCCGCAATGCTCAGCAGCCTGCCCGTGCACGTCGACGTCGGGAAGGGGAAGCTCGCCGGCGCCGTCGTGGCCGCGCTGCTGCTCAGCGTCGTCTTGGGCGGCGCGGTCGTCGTCGTCGTCTTGGGGGCCGAGGTTGCCGTCGTCGTCTTCTTGGAAGGGGTGGCGGTCGTGGTCGGGTAGGAGCACTGCGAGCATTGGGCCAGGACGGTGCGGTTGTTGGGCGAGCAGACGTCGAAGGGGACTTGGGCTTCGGCGCAGATGAAGGCGCAGCAGGGGTCGGGGGCGGTGGGGCACGCGGAGATGGATTGCGGGGTGCAGGTTGAGGTGTCGAAGGTGCTGCTGCTGCTGGTGGTTGTGGTGATGGGGGGCGGGGTGGTGGTTGTTAGGCAGCTGCAGGCGCTGGAGATGCGCTGGTGGGGCGGGTTAGTCAGGTGGGAGAGAGTGTATGAGGGGGGGTTGTATGTACGGAAGGGCCGCAGGTTGCGATGCCGCTTGGTGCGGTTTTGGTGCTGAGAAGGTGGTTAGTTGATGTCTCGAGGTGGTGGTGGAGGAAGAGATGAGCGTACGATGTTTTCAGGTACTGCTTGCAGAAGCTGGAAGAGGTGGATTCTTGATAGTGCTCGAGGGCTCTATAACAATTGTCTTGGTTGCATGTACCTGCCAGTGTGACTACTATGAGGCTGGCAACTGCCGTCAATATGAAGGTGACGTGCATTTTGGCTTGTCACAGGCTGTTGTAGTTGTAGCGTGTGCTTGCAGGTCTCGATCAATGCGGGTCCTGCAGGAGAAATATGGGAAGCCAATGCGACATGGCCATGGTTTTATACCTGCATCTATTACGCTTGGCAACGAGGGGAATATTTCGTGTAAGCTGCATGAAGCAAGCTGAGAAGCAGAAGCGAGAAGCGACTGCCCCTATTTTGGGAAACGATAGTTGATTGTTATGCGGGAGGTCCATTGGGCGTGGGGCTTGGGGCGTGAAAGATCATGGCTTCGAGGTTTGAGTTGTGAGCGGTCAGGAACTAGAAGGAGTAAGCTGCATATAAACGAGATCAGCTGCATAAACATGTGCAATAGTGCAGAAAATATTTCCTGATTGGGAGGGAAAGCGGGATGTTTTCGGTAACAGTAAGCGGAGTATGCGGGAGCTTGGGCACGCTTGGAGATCCTCGGGCATCTTCCTTGGAGGTGGGCTCTCCATAAGCTTACTCCATACTCCATAATCGAGCAAGCTGAAGCCCCGAGGTGTCAAGACTGGCGACCCTGGCCAAAGTTGCCTGACCACCACCAAAAAATCAATGCTAACAGACAATGCTTCCGCAACGGTGCCGGCGCATCGTACTCGATTCCTGCATAGAGAATTACGTAAATTTGAAAAAACATGATATGGAAAAGATATCGGCCTATTGTAAGCTTGGGTAAAGCTTACATTGCTGAGTGGAAAGAACCATACCAGGTAGTACAGGAGAAATGTAAGATCTTAGGACCAAGACTAGTGACACCAAAGGAGTAGAAAAAGAAGAAGTGGTGACACTGACGGAGAATTCACTGACGCCAGTCTCATCCTTGTCAGTACCGCTTCTACAACACTTGACACTGCCAGTCCCGATTCAACCTTCGCAAAAAGATACAGAATCTGGCCTTGCTTTGCATGGCGGCAGGAATACAGTCGTCTGGCCTGCTGATGTTTGCCCTTGGGCCTCCGTCCTGACGCTGCTTTGCGTCTGTGTTGCACAGGGCGGTGGGATTTTGATGTCGGGTAGAGTAAAATTCTTGGAATCGATGATGCTGACGGGCTGCCAGGTATCTTAAAGGTTCCTCTTCAAGCTTGAGATGAACAAGATGCGTGAAGAAAGGAACTGCCCTTTCAACGAACCTTAGATAGCCCTAACCCTAACTTGAACTTTCCAGCCGCCCCACAGCACGAGAAGATAAATTGAGGAAATAACCCGTGCGGCCACCTTTAATCACCCACCAATTAAAAGGATTTTATTTAATTATCTTTTTAATTAATAAAAAATATTTGATTTTTTTTTTTTTTTAAACCCCCCCCCCCCCTAATTTAAAAATAATTAAAAATTATATATATTATAACTATTATTTAGAGATAATAGTGTTAGAATTAGTATAGATGCGATACTAGTATAAGTGAGGTAGAACGAGGATAATAAGGCTATCGAACTATGTATGTGGGAAGAAGGCATGATATGATAGGGGATGCCTCCGCCAAGGCCCGCTAGCCATAGGGCTGAGTGATGTGTTAAGAGTACGCTCGTAATATTATCCCTCTCTCTTAAAGAGCTATAGCCTCTATAGCTAATAGATCGAAGATATAGATCTATTACTTATCTTATATCTCTAAATATCTATAGTCTCTATAGGCCTTAATTAAAGAAGATTTATCTAGGATTCTTTAGAGAATTAGAAGATATAGAATATATCTTATCTATGTGCCTATAAGACTCTTTAAGCCCTTCTTTAATATTCTTATTATAGTCTTTCGAAAGAATTATCGCTCGCTGAAATTCATAGAAAATAAAGACTTTTAATATATACTATATTAGGTTAAATTAATACTTTTCTTCGACGACGACTACGATAGCGATATCGCGTCTTAAAGATTTCGCTAACGCGTTATTAATAGTACTTTATCGTAGTATTAAGAGACTTTTAATTTAACGAGAATTTATAAAGAATTAAATAGATAATAATTATTGGCCGGAAAGGTATGGTATATCCATGGGATATTCATATCAGTGATACCTCCGTACCCGGGTATGGTATGAGTAGGGTCGGATACCATTCATTTTTCTGGTATGGGTTCGGGATCTTGGCGGGATATCCCACGGTATGGTATATCTGTGGGATCATACCATGGTATGGGATATGTATGGGATATCGGTTGGGATTTCTATATTTAGAAGTATAAGTAGCTATTCTAGTCATCATTCTGCCAACCATGGCTACTACTACCATGGCTACCACTCCCATGGCTGCCACTACCGTGGCTGCTACTACCATAGCTACTATATAATAGTAGGCTATTTCAATAATAAATAGTAGCAGCTATGATAGTGGCAGCCATGGTAGGCAGCCATGATAGTGGCAGCCATGGTAGGCAGCCATGATAGTGGCAGCCATGGTAGGTAGCCATGATAGTGGCAGCTATGGTAGGCAGCCATGGTAGTGGCAGCTATGGTAGTGGTAGCCATGGTAGTAGTAGCTATGGTAGTAGTAGCCATGGTTGGCCGAATGATGACTAGAATAGCTATTTATACTTCTAAACATCTGTAAATCTAAAAGTTTCTTTCCGCACGATTTCGCCGGGTCGCATTATAAGCACGATTTAGCACGATTTAGTCTATTAAGAGACTTTCTATATCTAATCCTTTTCGCTAGTTCTCCAGTTTAGCAACTTCAAAAATTTTCAGCAACTTCAAAAATTTTACGCAATGACTCTAATACACTCTAAGTACTATTTTACATATGATATTAATATATATCATTATCAACATACGTATCATTGTGCGCTATATCGAGTATACCACGCGATTAATTTTATTAAATCGTTTAATTCTATAGCTAAATTTAAGTTGACGTTAATACTTATCGTTATAGAACCTTATCGTCGTAACGTCGATTATTAGAACTTTTCTTTTTTCGTGCGTATTGCTGTTAAACTAATAGAACTGGCGGAAAAGATTAGGATAGTTACTAAACCGGCGGAATTTTGGTTGATTTTTAAGATAATTGCTGAATCGACGGAATTTTTAATTTCAGCCTATTCGCAAGATTAGTAATTTAAAATTTAGTAGAAACTTTTTAGATTTGCAGATGAATATAGAAATCCCAACCGGGATATTATATATATCCTATTTGGTATGATCCATAGTATATTATACCGTGGGATATCCTGCAAGATCTTATACTATACTAGGTATGGGATCATGTAAATCTCAATAATCTATATCATGAGAGTATGGTATGGCAGGTCAATATCTCTGTCTATCATCCTTTCCGGCCAGTAAATTAATAATTGAAAAGAATTTATTATATAATGATTATCTAATATAATAAAGAATAAATCGATAAAATGATATAATCTAATTCGTCGATGTCTCTCGAATCGAATCGAGCCGTAGGCGCTAAAACTCTAAATTAATATTAAATGATTCTGATGTAAGTTTTTTATAGGGTATCTATATAGTCGATATCGATTAAGGCTATTAACGGCGATAGTAAGATTTATAAATAATATATAATAGCTTTGAAAGATCTTTATATATATGATAATAAGGGAGTTTAATTAATAAGCTTAATATAAGGCTATTAATAAGCAATATAAGTCTAAGAAATCGATTTCTTAATGTAAAAAAAGAAGGCTATTCTAATATCGAATGATTTTAATTCGTTTAAAAATACGATATCTAAAGTATTATCGAGTTATTTATAGAAAGCTCTAGTAACTAAGCTCGTATACTTCGTCGAAATCTATATCGAGTTCGAAGTATTTACTATACTTTTATATATAAGCCTAATTCTTATTCGTAAGATCCTCTATCTTAGTAAGATTTAAACTCTCTATATTAAAAGTAGGGCGAGTTATAATTGAGTATTTATTCTTCTTTACGTTAGTCTCGATCTTTACTTTTACGTATTACTTCGCGAATCTTTTAACTTTCTTTTCGATAAATTTCTTAATAGATTATTAATATTTAAGCTATATTTTTATAATATATTTCTTTAACTAAGACGTAGTTTAATCTCTTACTATTAGACGAATTAAGTTATAGAAACGAAGTTTTAATTTCTTCCGTATATCGTTTATTAGACTCTTATTTCTAAAATCGTTAAGACTATTATTTCTAAATTATATTTAATATACTTTATAAGATTATCGTAGAATTTAAGAAATAATTAACTTTCTTAACTTGTTTTATCGTAAGTATGTTAATAGATTATTCTAAGAATAAATAAGGATACTTTATATACGTTGCTTAAATGATCTAAAGATCATCGACTATAGAGTATAAGCGATATCGTCGTCTGATAGATACGTATTGATTAACTTTCTCTTTAAGTCTTGCTATAACGTAGGCAATTTTAAAAGTATCGATAAGAAAATGATTATTATTGTGGGTAAGCTTGTCTCGGTTCTCATTTTCTAGTTATTAAATGGTATTGAATTAGTATCTGTGAAGATAGGTGGATCTAATAGCCTTGGCTGGTGGCTGTCTGATTTGCGGTTATCGATTTGCTCTAAGTGCCTTAAAATCTCGTGGAGTGGGTGGTGGTAGGGATAGAGGCGGAGGCGGAGCAGAGATGTTAGGCGAGTTTTGGGCCTGTGTTTTTCTTATTGTTCTGGTATCTCCTGCGAAGAAGAAGAGACTAGAATGTTAGGCGGATTTTAACCTTATGTCTTTTTAGATGATTTGATATCTTATAATATCGCTAGTAGAGGTCTTTAGTAGATAGAGAACGCTATACTTATAATATACGAAGTAACGACGAGTTAGAGGTGAGTATCTTCTATGTAAATCGTCGTATATAAGATAAGGTGTCTAAGATATATAGGTGATCGGCGATACGGAGGGCGTATTTTGATATTGATGTAGGTGAATTTAAGTAAGAATTTAAGGAACTTATAATGTGTTAAATATAGGTGAAAATAGAGCGGAGAAGATAGGCGTAAAAATGGCGATTTTGATTGGGCTTTCCTGTTCGAATAGTGTCTTTACGGAGTGAAATAAAGAGATCTCTAGAATATCGGTACTGTAAAGGTATATGCGAGTTGAGAAGGTGGTAAATCTCTATATTAAGAGTCGAGTTCGACTGTAACGCTCGAGGGTTTTATTATACTCGTTTCTTAGCTAGTTAAGTCGCCGTAAAGCCTATAAGTACTCTAAATAGTATTCTTTCGAATGGTAGGAAGTCCGCGATAGTCTATTACTCGGCTATAGATTCTTTACGAAGAACGAAGTGAAGAAGAATTTCTTATATTCGATATAGGGGACTCGTTTTTTAATAGATTAGACTATCGTTAATGATATAGATTATCTAATATAGATTCTTCGAATAATATAGATATCTGATAATTTAAATGTGTGATAGGGTTTCTATATAATAGAAATACCCAGCGTTTTCTTTATTAGGCTCGGTCGCTTACTTTAAGTAGAAGTAAAAAGACTCGTTAGTTCTCTTCGTCGGAGAGTATATAAAGAAGTCTTATTATAATGTTAGGATTAGTATAGATACGATATTAGTATAGATGAGATAGAACGAGAATAATAAGGCTATCGAACTATATATATGAGAAGGAGATATAATATAATAGAGAATATCTTCGTTAAGATATTAGGCTATAGAATTAAGTAATATATTAAGAGTACGCTCGTAATAAATAGCTTTAATTTATCTATATATAATTCGATTTTATTCTCTTAATAATACTAATCTCTTTTAGACTATTTAAATAACTTTTCTATCTTTTTTATCGCTCTTAACTTTATAATATCGCGATTCTATAGCTAAGAATTAGTAATATTAATAATTAACTCGATATTACTCTAATAGATTAGAGATCTTTCTAAGATAAATTTCGATCGAATAGCTATATCTTATTATTAATATTCTAAATTAAGATTAATTTTCACGTATATAAGTAATATAAGTAGCGGGATTTAACTAGTAAGATGAAGAGAGTCTCTATATATATAAATATATTACTATACTTTAAAAGAGATAAATTAGTTTCTAAAGTTTTATCGCCTCTAGTAGCTATATAATATTCTAATTTATTCTTAAAATTATTATATAATTAAGTAGCTTTATTATTCTTAATAGCTTTTTCTACTTTATTCTATATAATTCTTTTAGTCGATTAATCTCTTCTTACTAGCCTCGTATATCTTATATCTATCTATAACGATATCTTAATAGTCTTATAATAGCTCGATCTAATTAAGATCTAGTAAGTTTAATAGATATAAAGCCTTTTTAATTTCATATCTTTATCGATCTATTTTATATACTTAGACTACTTTAAAGTATAATTTAATATTATTCTTTATAAGATATATTACTTAATTAGAGTATTTCTATATTATAGTTTTATAGAGTAAATATAAAAGTAATAAAAGATTTTTCTTAGTAGAAAAATTAATCTATATCTTTTAATTATATACTTCGTATAAGTAACTCGAATTTCTATACTTATTTAGACTTCTTTTAAACTTTAAAGTCTATACGTTCGAAGTATTCTTATACTTATCGATCTATATTAAATTATCGAATATTAGTATTAATTTTCTTTAGTTCTCGATACTTTTAAGTATCTAGTTATTAGCCGTTAACATTTAATATAGACTTTCCTTTATATATATATTTTCGCAGTTAATATATATTATAACTCGTCTCGTTCTAGAATAATCTCTTTATTTTATATTACTATAGATATATTAAACTTCGTATTAAATATAATTATAGTATTTCATCTAAGAGAACTATAATTATTTTATATAAAGAGGCGTATATTCTAGAGCTAACCTTCGCCTATAGTAATTGTTTTTTTATAAGAATGTTTATTAAAGAAGGATAGATCTCGTTAGAAAGATAAAAATAGCGCTCTTTTCTAGCTCTATAAGGGCTTAATAAAAGTTATTAATTTTTTTTTTTTTTATTTTTTTTTTTTTTTTTTTTTTTTAATTTTTTTTAAAATTTTTTTTAAAATAATTAATTAATTTTTAAAAAAAAATTTTTAATTTTAAAAAATATTTTTTTAATAATAATAAAAAAAAAAAAAAAAATAAAAAATTAACATCTATTTTTGCTCTATATCCTCGTATTTCTCTTAATAAAAAACTCTTATAGTAACGATATAAGCCCGTAGGCCTATATATATATCGCGTATATCTCGTTAACGTTCTTAATTTCTATTAGATATAACTACTATAAATATAACTTTAAAAATAATTATTTATTTATATATAAATAATAATCTACGACGAGAGATAATGTTAAAAAAATAAAAAATATAGGTTTTATAATTGGTGGAATGATTAGTTATAAGACTAGTCTATTTGATTGATACGTGATTAAAAGGTGGGCCCCAAAAATTTTTTTTTTTTCAGAAGTGAGTTCTTTGTAGAGCGAGGACACCAATGAATCCTTCCACTTAGCCGAATATCGGTTAATCTATTGGTGTCCTCGCTCTATCAAAGAACTCACTTTTGAAAAAAAAAAAGATGGCAAGGGCCGTGAGGACGAGTCTTTAAGAGGTGCCGGCTCTGTTGCCTTCCCAATTCACTTACCCTATACAAGGCCATGTCTTCACAGACTTCAAGAAAGCCGATACACGGTAAAAGGGATCATAAATGTATGATCTTGGTTGACGCACACACACGGAACAATGAAAAGAGCATGTTCTATGGAACTTCGATCCGGGATGCAACGGCGCACTCCGGCTTGCTGTAAGCAGCTCTCGCGAGTCACGTCTGACAGCGGGATTCTCCCATCATTAGGAGAGCGTACAGGTATTGCTTCCGATAATCATTTCGATTATTCTCTTACTTTCTTGCCTCGCGTGTCCGGACGTTGGTCTACATTTTCATCAGGAGTTATTCATAGGAATCACATCTAGCAACATACCTCTGTGATGACTGGCCTCGTCTCAAGGGTTCTTGGCGCTTTAGCCAAGACGTTCTCGTACTATTAAGTACTTGGTTGCATGCTGCATATCCGTTAAATACTCGGCTATCTCAGCCAATCACAACGCTCATTAAGCGAAAGTTGATGTGAGTGCCACCAAGCGCAAAATGTTGACTTTTTAGGGGAAACTCGGTGGACAGGGTCAACCTCTTCTGGCATCGCACCTGAAATGGAGGGTTTTAACAACCAGTTCCCTTGCAGGTCGACGAATGTTTTTAGGAAAAGTGCGTGGGCAGGGTCACTTTTTTCTGGCTGGACCGTAGGATTTCATTCAGGACTTCCGCCCCTATGCATGACTTTTGCCACATTCACTTGTCTTCTACTGAATGCTACTACTGCAAACTTATGCCCATGAGAAGGGCGTTAGTGCCCCATAAATAAGCGTATATCTCATTGGTATCCTCTTTAACTATGGGAGTCGGGTATTCACTGGTGTGACGCAACACTCATGATCGGGACGGGGACACATGGTACGAGTGCAATCAGTGTAGCATGGTGTTCAACAGACTGCTAGGACTGGCATTCGATCTCGCATGCTTGTACCCCACAAATCAACACTCTTGTTTAACTGCCATCCATCTAGTCTTCCGAGAGCCTCGACGATTTCTCTAGTTCTTGGTAGAAGTTGTCTTATGATCATCGTACCTGTATCCCGTCATGTTAGCTTGAGTCCGTAGATCTGTTCTAACTCCGGGCGAGGTAATACCCTGGAGGTCCCGATGAGGACGATGACGAGGCCTCGTACGCTGGTGGCATCTCCTCCTTCTTGCGACCCCATGGCGCTCGACTGAGTTCCTCTTCCCGCCACAACCTGTAATCCTCGACGTTGTACCTTCCCATACAACGATGTGTCACCGTGCGATTATCCGGCAATCTTGTCTGCAAGGCGTAGAACCCGCTGAGCATCTTGCGTTTGACGATAAAGGGCCCATCACCGCCGCCTTTTACGTAAACTTGGGGTACCAGAGGGAAACAGAGTTTGCTCTTCTTGTGGCTGTTGTGGAAATTTGTTAGTATGATGTTGACGAGCTTGTTTGGGGAGCTGGTGGGTGGTTGTTGGAAGGAGGAGGAACAAGCCACTTACTACTTTCCAACGGTACCAGGGGGAAGTCAAGAGATCGTAGTCGTCGCGGTGAGGGATGAAATGCCAGTGGTGATCGGAACATCTGTACACTGGTGGCGCTTCCCGTGATTCTGTATGTGGTGCCATACTCGAGCGTTGGGTCTGGGAAGATGAGATATGCAATGGATGCAGAGTCCGAAGAAGAGACTGCTTTATTGAGTGGGAGATTTAGGCTGCCAACCGAGATACGTTGAAGGTTCCTCAACATGAAACAGGTTTCCGCTAGCTGAATGATGAGGCTGCTAAATGCTTATTTATCGAAGAAACGGAGTCTAACAGGCGATAACACGAGTCAAGTGTTGAGGTAGAAGTAAGGTGTTGAATTAGAAGCAAAGTGTTGAATTAGAAGCAAAGTGTTAAAGTAGAAGCAAAGTGTTACAAAGCAAAGTGTTAAAGTAGCAACTTCGCGCTGCCTGCCCATGGTCGCATGGCCAGGATTGGTCGCCCTGCTGATTCAAGGCTGAAACTAGCCTAGCCGGGGAATAGAGGGACAATCTGACACAGGCGGCAAGCTGTGAAACTCATGTATCTTCTAGGCTAGCTGAGTCTGAGTCAAATACGAAGTGTGAAGATCAGTCCTCCCCTCTCAACACAAAATCTCCTACTCGAACCTAAGGGAGCAACATCTTGACAGATTTCAACCTCAACACCTCGCTGAGAGTTATCACATACTCTACACCTTTATTCATGATACTTGGAGAAGAGTAGCAACACTTCTGAGTCTCAACACATCTTTAGCATATCCCTTCACCATCTAGTGTCTGGCATAGTCGGCATTGACGTCTCGACGTCGCAAAGAGAGGATGGCGGATTGTGGATACGGAGACCGGAGACACAGCTCGGAAACTGTGCCTCATGGCGAGAGCAGAGACGCAGTAAGCCAATTCGTACACACCAAAGCTCTCACGAGAGGTTCGAAATAATCCTGGTTCAGTCGCTGACGTTTTCAAGCCTGCAGTTCCCGCCAAGCACCAGCGAGATGTGAAAACCGAGCGCGTCGGGCTACTGAGCTTATCTCGCGAACTGCGCGACAAGATTTATGACCACCTTCTCCGCATCGAGAGATGGGACATCTTGAGGTACAAGAGAGACCTTTGTAAGCTTGATCTGTCGATTCTACGCGTCAACCAGCAACTCCATCAGGAAGCTTCCGAGATCTTTTATGAGGGAAACACTTGGGTGTGTATCACAATCGAACCAAGCCTCCTCGAAGCCCTATGCAATGAGTGGGTAGCAGGTCGGAAAGGCTTCCGTGGAGATAAACCAGTCTCGTTAGCCACTTACATCCGTACTGCCCCTGTAGCAGCTGCGACCGTGACCCTACAACGGCTCCCACAGTCCGGTCCTGGGATCAGTCTGATCCCTCTTCTGGTGTCCTCGTTCGCAGTACCGCGGCTCTGCAGAATTCTCACAGTTTACGCCAATGTTCGCGGGCTCGATATTCGCGTGCATCTAAATGCACTGACCGCTGGAAAGGTGAAGAGAGCTTGGCACGAGAACTTGCTGGACTCCTTCAAGGACGCCAGAGGGTTCGGCCGCGCAACGATTTCCGATGCTCAGGGGAATTCACCGCACGTCGAGCTCGCAACACTAATGATGTCGCCGTTCAAGCATTTTCAGGAAATTATTGATCGAGCCTCCGAACATCACGACCGTGCCCGTCAAAAGGAAGAGTTGGGCCGGCTTTCCGAAGCGCGCTATGGCTACCAAGGCGGCTATGATTTTACCTTGTGGTTTGACCGCTCAACTCATCAGCTGGGCTTCTCAACACGTATCCAATATGACGGGGAATTAGGCAGATCGTATATTCAATTGCGGACTAAATTGGCCTTCTCGTGCGCCTTCCTATGTATCAAGCTTGGCGATCTGGACTTGGCATATCCCATTATCGAAAGGATGCACGATCACAATGTAGCTTAAATGGAGGCATGGTTTCTTTGTGGTCTGGCAGATCTATCGATCGGTGCTGACAACGCGGCTGCGTACTGGTTCCTGCAAACGTTGTGGAAAGAGCCGGGCCACATCGGCGCGGACGAGGCAGTTGACGATATGGAAGCAAAAGTGCGATCCTGCACTGGGCTGAGCGACTGCATAATCTTTCACAACATCGAACAGGTGTTGCAACCTTTTCGGCACCAGACACCAGGTAGTTCTGTGATGAGCCAGGATGAATACAGGCTCCTTTTCCAACGATGGTATATTGGCAGAAGGGAAGTAGACTCTATGAGTTATGGTAGAATTGTTGAAGACTCCATAGAATTGCGGATGGTAGAAACTTTCGAGATTGGAGTGGAAACCTGATATCCTGTTCATCACAGTGGCGTGTACCAATGGGTCGAAAATGGAATAGACTACCTAGGGATAGACCACAAAAGTCCTATTGCTTTATCTCCTGACCCTCACCTTGCGTGTACTTTCATGACCTGGCACCTCTTCATCTCTTGATGTCCTGGCTTGCGGCTCGAAAAAGTCGAAACAGTGCAAGCTCTGGAACAACAGACAGCAGAACTTGATTGAACTCTGGCTGGTTCAGCGTGGGAAGCGTCATTGTTCCAGCCTGCCTTCCATATTCACTTCCTCTCAGCCTTGAAGAAACCAGACAAGCATTCGCCTCAGGACTTTCACCACTCCGACTGCGGCTAATATTTGGTCTCCTCCAAAAAGACTGTCCATTCTCATACTCTTTCCAATTGCAGGTCCAAGAAAAACCTCACGCAAACATAACTCTGATACATGAGTCTTGCTGTTTACATTCATTGGTGTTTGCAATTTCACTGAGAATCCAGTGACAAGGGGAAACCAAGAACGTTAAAATTGTCCGACGGAATCCACCTGGCACTGGCTCCGCATCAAGCGTCCTTCCTTGCAATCTCCTTGATCAAAGTCATGACTAAGTCAACCTGATTTAGATCAGGACTATGCCCAGCATCCCACTTTCCACCCTTACACCCTTCACCGATATTCTTGATGTTCATCTCCTGCACAAACGGCGGGACCGCATGGTCTCTCTCACAAAGCAGATAAGGACACGGCACCGCGTCGTTGAAGCAATGATTGGCGATGATTTGCTCAAAGGATGCCAGCGCATGCGGCACCAATTAGGACGCGTAGAATTGAGCGTCGAGTGGTGACATATCGTTGAAGAAGACGTCCTGGGGATTTGCGGGGTTGCAGATTCGACCGTGTTTCAGGGAATTAAGATTGAGCCAGTGGAGTTTCCGAGTAAGGTATGCTAGGCAAATTCTCCATCACAAACGACGCATGCTTCCCCCTGGTCGCCCGCAGCATAGAAAGTGTCTTTTGGAATCGCTAGCGAAGTCATGGACAGTATCGCAACTACACTGCCATCATTTCCCTGCTTCTCCCTCACGGATCGTACGAAAGGCCCAGCGGCAGCACTTCCGGATATGCCGCCGTACGAATGCACGACTAAGACTACATCTCTGCCCTGTTCACCAATCACATCCTCCCAGCGAGAAGTGATCATTGCGACATCGTTAATGAGACCTCTTTGGCATTTCCAGAGGTGGGTAAGGCGAGAGGGACAGTGGGACAGGATTGCGATGAGGGTGCTGTTGCAAGGGGGGCAATGTAGATTGGGGTGTGCCAGGCGCCGGCGACGATCACGATTGTGGGTTTCGCTTTGGGAGCGTTACGGTTGCCATGTTTCATCGATTATATATAGGTCTTGAGATCAAGTGCTCAACATTCGAGAGACGTTGAAGGATAGGCGTTGTTTAGGTAGCCATTTGAAGGGATCAGAAAGAGCACTCAGCTGCAGGTCAAGTGCCTTAGTGCGGGGTCGGCCTTTGCTCAAGGGCGCCTAGCGACATCTTCATATCTAGAAATAGCGATAGAACGAGTTAGTCTTCTTTTAATAGTATGCTGCAGAGCTCATAGCGTTCTTTCAAGAGGGATTAAGAGATGACTGTAATCGCTTGACATCTTATTCGGCGTATGCGAGAATAAAGCGCAACGAGAACACAGTAGAGGAGGATGAGGCAAATCTAGACTCTCTGCTCATATCGTGAGCCGAACTCGGCCTGTCTGGTGAGACGAAGCAGTTGCAATAAGGCATCAGACCACGCTGTTCACACAGGTTTGAAAGTGCCGCATGGTGCCCAAAAGCCATCTTAACCAGTCATCTAAGCCATGGTGATAGACAACAGCAATAGCGCTGCCAGTACTGCTGCTGAACAGGATGTCATTCGATCCAACACAAGATTCTTCGAAACGTTTTTGAGACTGAAGCTCGGTGGAGAAAAACCTTGGCATCACGTGATCTCGAGCTAATAGTCCGTCTTTTGTGTCACAACTCCTCTTCCTCCTCCAAGTTTCATCAACGGCAGCCTCGGAAGTCTGCGCTCACGCCACAGCCTTTCCCTATTCTCACTTTAGGAATAGTAGCACTGGAGACTTCCCAACCAAGTTCTCGCAACCGGCACATCAATAGGCCCAAGGGATCCCAGTTGAGGTGGGACATTGAGCGTTGGAGCGGATACTCGAAACCACTTGCCCGCCAAAAAAACCCATGTACGTATGGCACCCGGAGATGAGACTCGCTGTTTTCAAAGACTGACCTCGCCATAGAGCAAGATGTCTGCATTCGAGAAGCTGCCCAGAGAGGTCCGCGATCTGATCTACGAACACTGTCTCCTCTACCACGGAGAGATAATCCCATTCCCTACCAGCCACGACTACGAGAAAGAAGAGATCAAAGGAGGGTCCAAAGCCAGCGATTGCACGGCCTCTTCATCACAACAACCTCCTGTGCGGAAGGATGGTCGCGACGCTTTCCTGGGGTATCCTCATGTCAAGCGAGAAGCTTTCCAAACCGAGGACAAGCCTTGCGTCGCTCTGCTCGGTGTCAACTCTGCTATCCGTGACGAAGCGGCACGCATCCTTTTTGGCGAGAATGTTTGGCGACTCTCTCCAAGACCTTACGCGCAGGATGACAAGTATCGCTTGTGGGAGACGTATGCCAGATACTTTCGTCAGGTTGTCACCAGTTTCGACGCTCGCGATATTGATGAAACGCAACTTCTAGATATCAGCATGCAGAGTATGGAACGCGTTGATGAAGATGAAGACTCAGATCACTTTGACCAGGCAGGAACAGCCAATATCCACCAAGATCAGCTGAGCTTACTGAAGGATCCTTTAATAGCGAAGAGAAACATTCTGCGCCAAATGGATCTTAAATCTCTGTCGTTCGACTTCACAAATCTGTTCTGTCCAAGCTGGTGCTGTCGCCGTGAGGCTCTCCAGGTTTGTGTAGAATCTCTGGGACCGAGCGGGCCGTGGTATAGGTCAGAGCGAGAGCAAGGCCGCGACTTGGAGACCAAGCTAAGGACCGATGTCAAGGTTCTCGGCCTGAAGAACGAGAAAGAGAAGAAGCTCTTCTGGAAAACTTGGGGCTTGAAGGTGGATTGAAATGGGACATGATGTAGCATTAGGGGAAACTATTGGTTAGACTCCAGACCTGACAAGGGACATCGAGGTTTCATGCGGTTAATGTTAGCAAAGCTAAGCTAGTCTCCAACACATAGCACCATTAGTTGCTTCCAGCTTGCAACAGAGAAGAGAGAGATATCTGTCCAAGTAATGCCGCATAGATTTGCTGATAGGGTTGATACGAGCAACTCTTGACATGTCTTCGGAGTAAATCGAACTGTTCCGGCTTGGCACCACGTGACTTGGCGCTAGTGCTCGACCTCATGAACCTCACTTTCTGAACCCAAAACATCTACCTTGCCCCTCCATATCTCATCCACAATTCACAACTCATTCGATAAGTCTCAAGAGGTCCACCTGTCTGATCACATCAAATCATCACAACATAGCTACATTGCACCTGCAGCGGATCCTTGACGAGGTACAGTGTTGAGGCAGTCCCACCTCACTTGCTCAAATCTCACTGTACTAAATTGAGTTCAGCATTCCAATCCAATCACCTCAATCTCTCAACTCACCACAAGAGCAAGATGTCTGCATTCGAGAAGCTTCCAACAGAGGTTCGCGATATGATCTACGGGTACTGCCTAATCTACGACGGGGACATCATTCCTTATCCGAATATCGACGAGAGAGAACAGATTCAAGAAAGCTGGCGCAAACCAGCAAAACCGTGCATCGGACGCCTAGGTGTCGAGTGCAACCTGAAGCAAGATCTTCGTTCATGTGCGGGGATAAGGTACGCCACAGACTGGCCAAGCGTTGCCCTTCTGGGTGTCAGTAAAGGTATCCAGGAGGAAGCGGCAAGTGTCCTGTTTGGCAAGAATGTGTGGCGTTTGTCCTATGTTGAGCACTGGGAGATGGGAGAGGAGAATGATTTTTGGTTAAGCTACGCCCGCCATTTCCGTCACATCTCCAGTCACATGACATTGAATGACGCTGGCAATATGCTCTACTACATCAAGATCTCCAGAGCTGCCGGAAAGTCAAGGCAATAGAGCCATACAAAGATGAAAGAAGAAGTCCACGACAGGAGCCTTGTCTACCTAAGCAACTTAAATGGAAGTACCGGCTTTTATCTCAGATGAAAAACCTAAAGTCGTTGGTATTCAATGTCGAAAATCTATTCTGCCCTCATGGCTGCTGTCGCAAAGAAGCGCTCCGCAGTTTCTGCGAGAAAATGGCTGAATACGGACCTTGTTACAGACTGGGAGTCGATGAGAACGTGGGAAGTAGTGGGGAGGCCACGACCGACAATGTTGTCGACGTCGAGACAAAGCGCAAGGTTGTCGTCAAGGTGGTTGGCCTTGAAGACGACTCGGAGAAGGAGCTTTTTAGGAAGTATAGGAAGTACTTGGGGCTGGAAAGGGACTAAGGTCGAGATCAATGAGGAGCTCGTTGGATCTCTGCCTGGCAGTCTGTGCGAACAGATACGAACGTAGATGCTTGGTGCTGTTACAGATATGGAAATCTTGCGTTGTCGCTGGAGATCAGACGGTGGCGCTTGAGCACGATGGATCATAAACAGGTCAAGATATGAGCGTGGACCATGCAATACAGAGTCTGCCGCAATGAGAAATTGGTGGCAGATACAGTGAGCACCAAGAACTGCCATTGAAGCGAGGAGACAGCGGAGATCACAGACACGACGCACAGGAGAGTCACCATTTGCATTGGCACGAGCTATTCTAACTTACGGCTGAGATAAACACCAAATCAATAAAAAGGCTTTGAAGAGCAGTGTGATTATGCGTTCCCGTTCTTTTCTACCTCGCCGCAGCCGCGTCCCCCACCCACAATCTATTAATGCCCACCTATAAGCAGAACCATTTGAATCCTCCAAGGGCTGCGGCAGGTAATAAGGAATTTCCAAAGGCGAATATGAACTTCGCTTTGTAGACTGCTGATGACACGAATGTGGCTTTTCAAGCAGCGGCGCTTCAGACACTGAGTTGCATATCGCGTCTCAATGGGCAGGAATATGATGAGTCCATGTGAAAAGCGATGAAGGGCAAGAAGGCGGACCTGACGAAAATCTGCGCGGAGAGCAGGAGGAGCGTGTTGGGACAATCAATCTTGGCTGTCCTAAGTGCAGTCAAGCGAGAGCGCTGCTTGTAGAGCATACGGATGCCTTGCTGGAAAATGTGATGGACTTGTAGGGGCGGTTTCTGGGGAACGGCTCGGGCGCATTTTTCGGGATACTGGAACTGTGCTTCTGAAGTACTGCGACCGCTTCACGATGAGTAATAGGAAAAGTACGCTTTGTAGTGACCTCTAGCCTTGCGAACGTCTGAGAGTTGTGTTTCACAGTACAACAAATGTCGACAACGCCAGCACTCTACCGCGTTGGACCGTCCGACCAGAGATCGCTGCACCGTGGTCCTTGTCAAAGCCATGCCCACCTCCTCAACATGTACAAGCCACGTCCATTTCGCGTCAAGCATGCCCTGATACTCCAGTTATTTCAAGGTCCTCCGGAGTTAGAGGTGGCGCGTAGTATAAGCCTCTTCACCATAGTCGATACACTTCTGCCTTCTTGGACCTTTAGGAGGAGTGCTCCATTATTGGTCAAATTGTTTCCATGCGGAGGTTTGGGTCGTACGGCTGCGAGTCGTCCGAGGGGGAAGACCAAAGCTGTGGGTCAAGATTTTCGAGATCTGGATGGTAGGGTTCGGTGAAAGTTCCCTTGCGGTCGGTTGGGTGGCAAGGTTGCAAGTCATCCGAGAAAGAAAACACAAGCTGCGGGTCGAGGTCTTCGATGTTTGGATGGTAAGGTTCGAAGCTGTTCGATGGTGGAGACGTTGATTGAGGCTCATTTTGCTCGTAGCCATTAAGCAGGGACATGTTCGTAGTGAGGCCATCGTATCCAATATCACTAAGTTCATAATCTCCAGACTGGAGATCTTGCATCTGATGGTCTTGCGACTCCTCGCTGATTCCTAGGTCAGATCGAGTAACAATCAGCTGAGTGGGGGGCCCTCTTACCTGACTTGCGTACTCGCACTCGCACTCGCCCGTTCTGGACGAGACGGCGCACCGTTCCATGCCTCATCCCATCGTGCGCCGGTGGGATTGCCATTTGTCTCCACGCAGACTGCAAAGTGGGACTGGACATGTTCCTTCCTTCCGTAATACCCACCGCAAATAGGACACTGGTATTTGCGATTTGCGCTTGGCTCGTAGTTTCTTCGGGTTGGGGTCTCGCCTGGAGCTAGCCTCGAGGGGATCACGACGCCATTAACAGCAGCAAGGCGTTCGCGGTATTGACGTTGTCTTACGTCTCGCTGCTCTTTTGTGGTTGGAGCACGAGCGGTGCGCTTCGAAGAAGAGGGACTGTCGGTGGTGTTGTCACTGAATCACGTCAGAAAGCACCAGTGAACCCAGAGATTGACATTGAAGGGCATCTCACCTCTCGTCTACATCGTTATGCTTGCGCTTTACCAGGTCAGGACGAGGCATGAAATTCAAATTATCGTCCCAGCGTGCTCCGGTGGGGTTTCCGTTCGTCTTCACACATGCCACAAAGTGTGATCGAATAAATTCCGGCCTTGTGCTGGTATGACCGCAAATCGGACATGTCTTGTCCCTAGCTCTATCCAATTTCCCGTCAGACCGAGGACGGGTTCTCAGCGCTTTCAATGGCTGTTGTCCTTCAGGGAGCTTCGAAGGTATGACTACGCCATTGACTCTTGCGAGTTGCTGCCCGAGCTTATCAGTCACGACCGGCATCTTTTTTTGGGCTGCAAGCCAGGGAAGGTGATGTCTGTTGATAAATTAGGGGGTGGATTGGAAACGAGAATCCGAGATGAAGAAGTACCCTGATCACAGCAAAGAGGGGGAGTAATATTTGAAAGTGGTGTTGAAGGAAGTCAATGACAAGAGCAGCCAGAAATTGTGAATTAAGGACTTCGGAGTGTTATTATGTAAAGTAGGTTATTTTGTAGTGAAACGGCCCTATAAGGCATAGCGCCAATAGATCAACCGGGAAAACGTGTATCCACCTGCCCTTTCGGTTTTCCTGATAGAGTCCAGGTAAAAGTTCGCTGCTCTTCTACTTCGCTATTGAAAGGCATGAGGAGTCTGTCGTACGGCAGCAAGATCTTAGCTTTCCTCCTAAGCTGTCACAGAGTTCGGTGTTTGCCACCAGCGGAGAGACTCTGGATTGGATCAATTCTCAGTAAGTGAGAAAAGGGTGAAACATGGTCCAACGCGTCTGTTCCTAGCGCAACGCTACGCAGAGTATCCGCCAACTCCAATTCATTTTGTGTTTTAAAGCACGTAAGGGTGTTCGTCGAAAGGAAGGAGGAGAACAAACGAAAGAACAAGCAAGCGAATGGGCAACCCAGATCATGTCCTACCTCCCTGGGTCAGGTGTGCGAGAAGACGCAATCTCGTTCCATCAGTCTTTCAGACGTCCATTTGGCCTTGCTACAGCAAAAACCAGAATGCCAGACCAACACCCTCCTACACTCCGGCGTCACTGCCCGCTGAGCCCATCTTGAGAATGATGCTTAGGTTCAAGCATTGATGTTCCCGTTAGAGCCTATGGAAAGTCCAAATATGAGAGGCAATCTTTGGACGCTGTCCACAAACTACTTACAGTCATTTGGCAGTGCCCGTTCCAGAGCATGTTGGGCCTCGTGAGAAACGAATACCGCTTCCAGTCTTGACTCCGAACGAATAGTATACCGCCACCACAGACTGTGGGGCGCATGGACGCTCGAATATGAGGGAGGAGGGTCAGGAAGAATGTCTATGGTAGATGATGCAGGTCAGAATTGCTCGAGATCCAAAAAGAGTCTCGAAGCACACCTACTGGAGATTCGTTTCTTCTGCTCGGCGAACCGCCAGATGACGAGTAGAACAGGAGCACAAGTTGCCAACAGAGACACGAGAGCGATGATGGCAGCTATTGCCCAGGACATTTTCAAGTTTAGTCGCGCCTCTCTGACTTCTCCAGCGAGGACATATTTAGGACTGGCTATATACTCCCCGACCCAGATTTGGGACATAGAGCCATGAGGCTTAAAATTTAGGACGGAGGATCTCTCGACCCAGATTTGGGATAGAGAGCTATAAGACTTAAGATTTGGGACGAAGAATCTCCCAACCCAGATTTGGGATATAGAGCTATGAGACTTAAAATTTGGGACGGAGAATCTCTCGACCCAAATTTGGGACTGAGAGCCCCGCGAGGCAGATTCGGGACAGAGAGAATATTGGGGCTGACTTTCCCTGTCTTTCGGAGAACAACGTAAGATGCATACAGATTTGGGTCATCTCCAATGAAAAAGGATCTTCCGGAGATCGTCATTCTGGCAGGCTTGGCGATCCGGGCCGGATGATTTCGGATTGTGTCCACAACCATTCAAAGCAGAGGGTCGATGCAAGAGCAAACACGTGACCCCAAGCAGCCGCCTATTAGATGTCTGCCCGCAGTCTGGACTTCCAAAGTATTACCTCGCCTCGCAGAAGGCTGCATCCAATTTCACCACTCAGGCGTTCGTCCACATCACCATGCGTCCACATATTTCCTTTTTCGCTCTACTCGTACCGGGGTACGATCACTCTCTGCTGACAACGCGGTGCGGCTGTGGTTTGGTAGCGCCGGCTGACAATGAAATCCTTCATTGGCCAGAACCGAAATCCGAGACCACCGGATGGGATAGATCAGACACTTAATGTTGCCGCCCACATTTGCATTCTCTTCTTTGACAATCTCAAACAGCTACTCAAAGTCCTCGTTGTGTTCATTCTGACTTAGCCTTACGTCGGACATGGCAACCAGTAACAAGGCTGATCCTGAATGGAAGAGTCACAAGGCTACAATTGAATCGCTGTATGTGAAAGATCATCTCAAACTTGAAGGCCGCGGAGGCCTCATGGACACCATGGCCAGATCCCATGGATTTGTGAAAAGGTAGAGAAGTCTGAGTCTTGGGAAAAAATCCGGTATCACTCATACTAATTTCCGTCAAGCAAATCGCAGTATGAGAGCCATTTCAAAATTTGGGGCATGCGTAAATATCGAAAAAAAGATGACTGGAGAAGCGTCGGACGGAAGATTTCAGAGAGAAAGCGGGCAGGGAAAGATAGCAGTGTTTACATCAATAATGAAGTCATTCCAAAAGCGAGAGTTCAGAGGCAAATTAGACGTCATGAGTTCACTACAACTTTCGGACAAATACTTCCAGGTATTTTCCTTCTCTTGGACAAATGAGAACCTTTTTAGCTAAAACCACTTTCTCAGCATCAAGTCCGCGAACTCCCGACGGCTTTGAGATCCGCACACCCGTAGCAGAAGACTCAACAGTCTTCTCCGAGCTGCAAGAGGCCGCACCCACCTTGCCACACGGGACGGGGACAAACAACTTTCCGTTCGCTCAGTTGCAAACCTTATCCTCCTCCTTGCAGCCTTGGGAGGGGACGGATGATTTCCCGGTCTCCCAATTGCAGAACGCAACATCTTCCCTACCACCTTGGACGGAGACGGACGATTTTCGGTTCTCCCCATTGCCTCCCGTCCCATATTTGACAGGACCCGATGACTTTCCATTCATCCCAATCGAAGACACGATGAAACTTGTCCAACGCTGGACGTATACACAGGATCTTCCCTTCTTCCAGCTTGAAGCTGGCCTTCACGCTCAAGGCACGTCTCACAAGCTGTTTATTAGAATCGTTTCTCCAAAAGTTTTATCGTAGCTTTAGACCCTACCACATAACGTCAGTCTAAGCCGCACTATGAGCCTTGACTAATTAGAATGCAGCCGATCTCCCACTGAACCCAACAAATGCGAAAAGACCCAGATTTGGGATTCCTTTGGTAACATCACGATCGCTAGAGGATCACCAAGATATCTTTCATCAAGGTTTTGATGCTCAACATGTAGTGCTAAGAGTCTCTGGATCGCTTACTGCAGTGCTCGAAGCTTTGCTGCCCAGTACAGCGCGTGTGAATCAACCGGAGGAGGGACTGATTTCAAGTCCAAACAATTACCGCTTAGACGCAGCTACTCCAAGACTGCTCACTCATCTGCTCTTTGCAACAGCCAACAACTTTGCCGGTCTAGATGGTGTTCCAATTGAGGAAATCATGGACTACCTAAAACGCCAAACGAACACGCGACTTTTACGACAGCTTCTAAGCACCTCGGGGCCAGAGTCTGAAGCCTTTGCAGAAAATCTGTTTCGGGCCGCTATCGAAGCGGAAGACGCACGCATTGTCGAGATTCTCCTAGAGAAAGGATTGAACCCTGATGAGTTGGTCTGCAATGTTGGCGGGGAAAAATACACTCCAATAGAACGGTCTTCCATGATAAGGAGTGTTGAAATTACGAGACTTCTCCTGCGTGCCAAAGCAGATGTTAACAAAACTGTTGGTACAAAACCTGAACGTGGAGCACTTCAATGCGCTATCGGAACACCCTACAAGTACTACGAGGGATCTCGTACACCCTTTGAGCTTGTGTCTTTGCTTCTTCATGCGGGTGCCAAAGTTGACGCGCTGATACTTCAAGCGCTGATATTCGAAGAGCGCGATCAGGACGTGTTTGATCTCCTCGTCCAATTCTTCACCAAGACCAATCCTCTCGACTTGGCGCGTTCCTGGCTACCCGCAAAACTGACGGAAAAATTCGACAACAAAATGGCCACAAGGACTGTAATGAGTATTTTCCAAGCATGTTTGGATTCAGCTCACGACATGTCTCCAACTCTTGGATCCACGCTAGATATGGCGGCAGAGCGTGGAAACCTTGGCCTAGTACAATTTCTTCTCCACTCTCATGTGTCTTTGACGCATGAAACGCTTACAAACGCGATAAGAAGTCAGAACAAGGATCTGATCCGGGTCCTGATTGACGCGGGAGCGGATGTTGACGGTGACTGTTCCATCTCTCAGGATATTCAGACGCCCCTCGGTGCAGCAATCAGTTGGGGAGATGTCGAGATCATTGATTTACTCGAGCACAAGGGTGTTTGGTCTCATGTCTGCGAAGGATCGAGATTCAAATTTGCGTTGATAGCTGCGTCAGAAGTAGGAAATCTCGCCATCGTCCAGAAACTGCTTAATCTCGGATTTAATGTTACAGGAATAGACCTCGGTGGTGCTCTACAGGCCGCAATTTGTGGAGGGCATGAAGAAATTGCTCTGATACTACTCAATGCCGGCGCCGATGTGAACCTCAAAGCTAACGATGAGTATTATGATAAAAACACAGTTCTTCTCGAAGCATTACAGCAGAAGAATGAAAAGCTCGTGCAGTTGATTCTAGACGCTGATGTGGACATTCACCGTCATGGTGAAAGCGCTCTTAGAACAGCCGTCGAGTGGGGTAATCACTCCATCATTGAAGAGTTGATTGCTACAGGCGCCGATCCCAACGCTTATAGCTATGGGCTTGAAGATGCGCCTCTCACGATTGCCGTCAAGAGAAAAGATACCGAATCACTACAGCTCTTGCTCGATGCTGGAGCAGATGTTAACAGCCGTGGTAAGAAATCTACTGCACTGAAGGCAGCTGTAACAAATGGTGACATTGAAATGGTTGAGTACCTTTTTTCTATCGGTGCAGATCCAGATGATTCAGAGGCACTGTCTGAAGCTCTATCGCAGGGCATGCCAATGCTTGAGACGCTTCTTACAAAATTTACCAGAGTATATCCTCATGGGAAACGCGGATATGGTTGCGACGTTCTTTCAGCAGCGATCGGGAAAGCAGATTTCCGACTCATTGAATGTCTTCTCGACGCGAAGATAGATGTCAATACTTATGTCTGCATAGGTGAACCCGAAAGGCCGGCATCCTGGGATCCCCTCGCAATGCATTAAGATGTACCTCACTAGGGGCGGCGATCGAGGAGGAGAACCCCACAAGTCTTGCAATACTTCGGATGTTGCTGAATCGAAATTGTAATCCCAACAGTATTGTCCAACTTTCTATAAAGTTCCCATACCAAAGAGAGACGGCTCTTTTGGCAGCAATCAGCACAAAAGACATTCAAAAGGTCCAGCTGCTAATTGACGCTGGAGCGGATGTGAATCGGCCTGCAACGAAAGGAGTCAAACGCACTCCGCTACAGAGGGCAGCCGAGATAGGTAGCTTTCAAATCGCACGAATCCTAATAGACAACGGCGGGCTCGTCAATGCTCAGCCCGCGGCGAGGGGAGGGGCAACTGCCATACAACTTGCGGCAATTGGAGGTTACATCGGCATTGCGGAACTACTTCTGGAGAACGGCGCCGACGTCAATGCACCAGCTGCCAGAGTGCATGGAAGGACTGCTCTTGAGGGGGCCGCCGAACATGGCCGTATCGACATGCTGAAGCTGCTTTTCAACGTTAGCGCCAAGTTCCACGGCCCTGAGTATGAACGAGCTCTGCAACTCGCGAAGGAAAATGGACACATGGCCACTCGGAGATATCTCGAATATCTTTCCACCGCGTCCGAAGAGTCGATCATGGACACGTGGCAGTGACTAGTGCGGCAATTGCAATCTTGCTCGCAGCGATATCGCAAGGGTCCCGTTGTGCAGAATTTTAACATTGGGGCTTGGACCGGGATTGCAGTGATTGAAGAGTCCCCTCCGCGTCGGCAAGGAAGGAGCACGATGAGCGGAGTATTTTCGAATTGGGAGCAATCATCATCCATAGCTTGCCGACCTTGATGCAATTCTATTTCACCGAGTTTTCATGTACGCACGGTCCTTTTGGGGCTGAACGAGGCGCAAAGGTCCTGCACAATCTTTTTGGAAAAACATCATGATAGACTACAAGACGTTCTAATGAAAGAAACCGTTGTACTGCGCAAGTGCTCTCCTAGACTAGATTTGTGTCCTTTCGTCAGACTTGGAAAGCGCCCTTACTTGCTAACAGTCGAATATTGTGGAATCCCGCTCTTAGATCATACCTTCTTCAAAAGACAAGGCCTTGGGACTTCGCCTCTGCCTCCTTACTTGAAGATTCAAGCATGCCGCGAATATATTGGACATAGCAGAAGTCACGCCGCACCCACGGGTACAACGCCTGGGACTGGCCTAACAGATCTTACAGACAGTCCGGTCCCAGCTTCTCTGCGACAGACGGTTCAATGCCTGTGTTTCAAGATTTAATCTTTCCTACCAGGGCCATACCTACACCAATCGAGACTCCTTCATAACCACGGTTAGCACACACAGAAGCTGACGCTACCGCTGCGCCCTTCAAGTCGTACCAACTCACCGTCGTGGGAGACTCGTCAATCTTCACTTGGACCATACATTGCTGGACCGCTGAGCTGACTATCGGTCGGAGAAGGGTGTATTACTATCAAGATGACACCGTTTTTACGGCTCCACCAGCGTACTGATAGGCTTACATCTGACCCCTGTCTTTTCCATCCTTGGTCTTGGAATGCGGTTGGAAATCAAGACAGGTCGCAGGACGCTTCTTGCACATCCTCCATCGTGGCTGAACCTAAAACAAGGTAGGAGAATAATCGGGTCGGAGATCGTGAACAGGAAGGACCTCGAACGAACTCAAAGTCCTTTTGCGGCAAGTTTGGTGGTAGATGAGTGTTAATAAGTAAGAGTTGAAGTGGTAGCATCCCTCAAAGAACCACAAATCCCCGTCAACAAAAACCCGCTTTCGATTTGGGGAAGCCCAGCGCCTCAGACTGCAGTTTGTTTTTTACACCACCTGCGCTCCGTCGACAAGACTGTTTTGAGAAGCGCCAACATTTCCAGCCTCTAATTTATCATAGTCCCCAGATGGCTTCCTAGCATCATTGCTGCGAAGGGACGAGAGCGATATCATGGCTCGTAGACTTGAGAATATACTTTTGGCGGGAGAATCAGTGAAGACGGGCCGGAGCAAAGGGAGGCAGGCGCCTACAATGCCTAGTGAGGATTCGACCATGGGCCAGTATACGGTTGGCGTGAGTAGATCTTTCCTATGGTAAGCGAAGCCCCGGTCTGCTAGGGCGCATGCAATACGTACATGTCAGATCTTCGTCTCCTACGGCGGTATCTAGAAGTGTATAGGGGTCAGTGTGCGACGAGAGTGCTACCTGAAAAGGACGGGCGGTGATGAGAAATGCGTACCATAAGTGATTCTGTGGAAGACCACCAGCTTTGCAACCCCGGCGCAAACAACACTAAGACTCGTGAGCATAAGTCCAAAGTATTTTGGATCAGACTCACAGTGCCCCTAGTTGCAACATGAGGACCACGAAGAACTTTCGCATCGGAGCCATCTGAAGTCTCCAGATCTGACCTTGATCAGCCACGATTCGGAGTGACAGGAAGCTTACATACCCAGGGTATTGGCATCGAAAGGATCACAATGTCGGTAAAGACATCAGACCAAGCCTGCGCCAAGTACATCATGGTCGTATCGATGCAAGTGCCAGGAGCAGCGTCCAAACCAGTCCAATTTCCGGAGATTGGCCAGCACTGTAGCAGATTGGCTGCAAAGAATGCGATGGTCCATGTAATGTTTAGACCAATCATGACCAGCGAGATGATGGAAAATGTCCTCGGTACGAAGATTCTGGTACGCAAGTCAGCCTGCCCGAATGTTCTCTTGTGAAACGATTGGGACATGCTACCTTCGATAGAAGAGAACCACGGCAATCTTTGTAAGTCCAAATGTGACCGTCTGCGTCAGTTGCGAGATGTAGATGATCTGTGCAATGTTTAGGTCGGCATTGATCAGAGACTAGCCTAGGAGCATCAGGACATACTTTAAAGAAGACTTCCATGCGGCCATCGAAAATCGGCATGCCGTCCGGCGTGACTCGGGTATGTCTGCCGAGGCTTCCAACTGCAGCGCCTGCACATCTAAAATCAACGAAGTCGCGGTATATGCCTAGCTGGAGATACTTACCGACGAACATGCAAACTCCTGTACCGATGGTGGAGATCTTTCGAAAGTACGTGTCTGTAAGTCCACCGGCCCGGACAGCAAGGTTATGCGGAAAACTTTACCAATGCAAGCACTATTAGATAGTCGTCCCATGATGGACAGACCTTCGTGATCCGTCGGGCGTAGAAGCGTAGGATAACGGCTACGATTGCCAAAACAGTCAACACGGTTGCCAAGGCATACATCTTCCCTGGGGACTCGTCCATGGCTCGGGATGGCGGGGTAGCTAGCCGCGTGACTGGCTGTGAAGATAGGAAACGAGTTGGAGTTTCGCAAATCTCATCTAAGAGAATATAGAGAAGGGTACAAGTCTTATATTTGGAGGCAAGAAGAAGAGGGCAAGGGATCGAAGATAGATCTATCTAGTCGTGCCACGCACTTACCTCGCTACCTCGGTTGGTGTAACCCAGCCATGTGCAGAATTTAGCCAAATATAAACATGGACAAGGCCCAAAAAAGCAGCTTCGCGGAAATTCAAAACCGCCCCCGTCCGTAATTAACTGATTATAAACTTAGGATACAGCTTTGTGATATTGATAACTTGAGGTTTCCTGCACAGTAACAACTACTTCTACTTTCGAAAAGGGGTGCGAAGAGCAAGAATGTTGAACGGTCCTTTTTCGCCGTACAATGAGAAATGTAAAGGTTGAATTTCGTATTTTTGGAGTCAAATCCCTCGATTTGCAGAATAGAATCCTTATTGGGACTTATCGGCAACGTGTTTATAACGTGTATTTGTCGTTGTGGTGGTGTAACGTAAACGTTGAACATTCGAAGTTTCGACGTCAGCATGTGCACCAAAAGGAGCACCGCAATCTGGCCGAAATGCAACGCGATCGCCGCAACCGCGCTCTGCGAAGAACCCAATCGCACAAGCTGGGCTTTGAGATGTTGCTCCGACTGGTCGGCTATAGCGATAAAGACTGCGCTGAGGACGGCGGTGCTGAGTCAGACCACTAACTCATGCATACTTGTAACGTTGCCAAGAAGATCGCATCGAGCCGCTCCACTTGAATCTTGTCTAATACGATGTCCGTCGGATCTGCTCGCCCTATGATTGACGAGGGGACCCGCGTGTTCCTGATTGACATAGCCCATAGACCAAATCCGCCGAATCGTAATTTGCTCTCTTGAGATGGGATCGGAGGACAATTTGACAATGCGCCTCGTTAGAATGGGCCCCTGGGCTTGCTAAGACGTTGACCTCGTATCGCTCCAAGTGGCTGCTGCACTGCTATTCCTGGCCCTTGCCAACCTCCATACCGAGAGAAATGTAACCAGTTGTTTGTCAATTCTCTTGGCGCACATGTTTCAGGAACCGATTTTTCTTCGGGATGCATCACTTCCATCTCAGCATCCGGATGGACAGCATAAGAGTAGTTAGCTTCAGCCGAGAGGCTGAAAGCTGAATGATGAATACGAATAGCTGATGCTTGAACACTTGTCGAGGCAGAGTTCCTTGGAAGCAATATGAGATAGATAAACAACGATATCGCACCTGAACTCCAGCGCCCTCTGAAAGCACCTCACCACAGCTTATTATTCTCGTGCCACCCCTTCACCTACCAGATAAAGAAAACATCGATTACCGGCTTTACGTTCGTTGGTCAACTATGCATTTCTCTAACCATCCTCTATCACTACTTCTGTTGACTCTTTCTGCAGTCGCGTTACCATTTCCCCCAAGTAAGCAACTCATTCTAGGCACACATCTTGTTATTCAGAGCTGGAATAACAACCCAGACCAAGGCGGAGGCGGTGGAGACACGGGACGGTGGTGGTGTGGCACACATGTTTGCAACTCCAGTAAGAGGACCGTCGAGACCCGTCCGATCACAGGCATTCCTGCCGAGGGAGGGTGGTGGTGTGAGACACATATCTGCGACTCCAGCATGGAAGCGGTCGAAAAGCGTCAGGTCGAAAATACAGCATCCGTCGCCTCGAAATCGTCTTAGAACATTCTTTTGAGCGGCTCAAGTTGAACTGGTGAGGCCAGTTTTTGCTTTAGCTCAGAATGAATCGCTGACAATGAGAACCAGCCTCAGAGTGGTGGCAGCCGTCGTCCGCGCCATCCTAGCGGTTGATCTAACCGAACTAAAATCGGCAATGTAAGACTTGGATGCTGGAGGAGGTATTGTCACCTAAGGGAATGGATTCATGGTGGGAAATTTTTGTCGGGGCAAGCTAGATCATCTCTGTTATAGCGAATTTAAGATTTCTGATTTCGGTAGGAGTGTGACACGTGTTTCTTTTGGGCACATGTCTAGATCTTGCGTGTATTCATTAGCTGCGATCTTAGGACCTTCCTTACCAATTTACCTCGGTGATCTTCGTCTGGTCCACGGGGTAGATTCTTTCCGTCCAGTCAAAGATCATCCACCCTAGACAGACAGCTTGCTATTTATCCGGATGTATATGTCAGAGATATCCACCCACAAGAATGGTCCTGTCTCCATACAAGTGGGTGCCTGAACTCGAAGGACCAAGGGGGCTCTTCGAAGGACAGAATGCTGCGTGAGGTCGTACTAATCCCCTGTCCCTGCCGGGTGTTGACCTCCTGGGAAGGTATTGGCGAGTGTCAGACAAGCTATCAGACAAAGATGAATTGTCAATCGCTAAGAATTCCAGATCTTACGCCGATTCGGGGTCTCTTTAACAAGGGAGGACGCTCTTCGCGAGTGCTGACATTGTCGTATTGTAACAATATATGCCGCTTTAAATGTCACATTGCCAACACCTCACCCAGCGAGCCCCGTTTTTGCCAAAGTATGAAAAAAGACCTCGGAAGCATTGCCCCGCAAAGTTGGCATGCAGTAAACCAGGACAAGGGATAATGATCCACGAGACTGATAGCAGAGCTTACTACCACAGACACTCAGCCAAGCAAGATACCTTTTTGGGAAAGCTGTCCTACGGAAGATATGATGGATGCCATGCCAGCTTCATCTGGGAGGATCCCAAACTGACGGTTTACCTGTCAACCATCTTCTCCATGGTCTCCCCCAACCCCTCAGGCTCCCGCCCGAGCAGCCGCCCCAGCTCGATGGAAGCCACCGCGCATTCTCCCTTCTTCACAGCATCGAATGACGTCGCCCACTGCTTAGGCACCTCGCCAGGTCCATGCGAACCTAGCATATCCTGCACTCGCGGCTCCGCCACGTACTCTTCCTCGGTAACCTGTTTCACCTTCATATCCTTCCCTTTGAGCTTTCCCAACAGCTTTACTGTCTCCGCAAGACTCCACACTCTCGGCCCGCTCAACAGCATAACCTGATTCTTATATTTAAAATTAGTCGGCGAATCCAGGTATTCCTTTACCAGCTTGGCGGTCGCCTCTCCCAAATCATCAATCTTTGCAAATGCGATCCCTGGCCCGGAACCATCATGAGGGATCCTCACCTCATCAGGCGGGTCATGGGGGTTAGGAAATCCAGTGTACATAGGGAAGCTCTCTGAATAAATCCCCTCACGAATTGCTGTGAAAGTAATTGGCGTTTTGTCCGACCTCTCTGTTGACCCTGACTCAAGCGACTTGAGATATGACTCCGTCTTCAAGTGCGCTTGCATGACATGGGCGACGGAATCCGGAGTGCAGTCGCCGCCGAATGCGAGAGACGTGTAACAAACATGAGATACACCGCTGCGGTGTGCGGCGTCAAGGGCTACTTTGTGGACCTCATTTAATTAGCTTGCCATCCTCCTTGTATGACGCAGCGATGAATAAGCTGCGAAAAGAATTCATATACTTTGAATCTATGGTCACTCTCGATACTCGGATACGAAATGAGAATCAGACACGCTACACCATCAAAAGCATGTTCTAACGAATCAGTATCATTATAATCCGCTGTCCTCGTAGCAACGCCTGCTTGCACCATGTGGGAAGGGGTTTTCTCGGGATAGCGGGATATCAAAAGAAGCTCCTTTGGAGGAAGCAGTTTGAACAGGTGGGTGTAGATACTCGAACCGATCTTGCCTGAGGCAGGAAAGACTGCGACTTTGGCCATGGTTCCGATGGCAGATTGAAGCAGGACGAACAGGAGCAATTGGAAGCCATGGTCACTTGCGATTTTATACTTCAAGCCGGCGAAGAGAGCGTCTCTGACGTACGGTAGAGAAAAAGCACCCCTGTCCACTCAGCCCTACGAGTACAAGTATCCATCAATTCCTTATCGATAAGCCCTACTTATTTTACCCTCCAAAAATCCCACATCCCCAAATCAACAAACCCCAACCCAACCCAACTCCTAATCCTCCTACCCCACCCCGCCGCCCAAATGACCCTCACCCCAATTCCCCAACCCCTCACCTTCCCCGCCCTCACCTTCGCCAAACTCGCCCCCCCCTCCTTCCTCGCCGCCCACCTCACCAACCCAAAGGGCTCGACTCGACCCTCCGGCCGCACCCCAACGCAGACGCGCGCCCCGACGTGCAACACCGGCAGTCTGACCCACGCGAACGGCAGCGCGGTGGTGAGATGCGGGGATACGGCCGTGGTGTGCGGGGTGCGGGGGGAGATTTTGAAGACGGGGGATGTTGCGGAGTATGAGGCGAGAGAGGTGAAGGGTGGGGATGAGGAGGAGGATGATGATGAGGGGGATGAGGATGACGAGGAGGGGAAAGAACGTAGGAGGAAGAGCAGACGAGAAGAGACGGCCGAGATGGCGCGATTGAACCTCCTAGTTCCAAACATCGAACTCGCAACCGGCTGCTCGCCCGCCCATCTACCCGGCGGTCCGCCCTCGGTCCTTGCGCAGACGCTGACGCAGCGCGTCTTGACTCTCTTACATACGAGCGATATGGTCGGCATGGCGCCTTTGAGGATCTGGTTTCAGCCGCCAAGGGAAACTACGGGCGCTACGTCTGGAGTTATGAGGATGGGCGGGGACATGCAAGAGACGGACGCGAGAGAAGAGGAAGAAGAGGAGATGGCAAGAGCGGAGGTTAAAGCGTTTTGGGTCCTCTACGTTGACCTGCTGTTCATATCGCTAGATGGCAACGCCTTTGACGCGGCATGGTTGGCTATATTGGCTGCGTTGAGAGATACGATTCTGCCGCGGGCGTGGTGGGATGCGGATCGGGAGATGGTGCTTTGCTCCGACGATCCGGTGGAGGCGAGGAGACTGGAGATACGAGATTTGCCCGTCCCACTTAGTTTTGGGGTGTTTGAGGGCGATGGGCTAGGCAAGGGGTCGAAAGAGAAAGAGAAAGAGAAGGGGAAAGAGAAAGAGAAATGGGTACTGGTTGATATGGATGGGTTTGAGGAGGCGTTGTGTAGGGAGGAGGGGACGGTTGTTGTTGGGGGAGGGAGGAGGGTGGTTCGGATTGAGAAGAGTGGGGGAGCGGGTGCTGGCATGGCAGAGATGAGGGGGTTGGTTGACTTGGCGGCGAAGAGGAGAAAGGAGTGGATGGGTGTGTTGGGGATCCATTGAGAAAAGGCATTTATGGAGGCTACTTCGCATGCATGCATAGCGTTGAAGTTCGAGCCGATCTGCAGCAAAGTTGTCTTGCATTCAATGCCCTAGGCTATCTGAAAAGCTGGGCATCTAATGCTGATCTACCACCGATTGATCAACATCTTCCATCATTTTCTGATTCAAGACCGACATTTAAAACTCCGATGCTATGCAAAGCGAAGATTCCGATCCAATGCTCGTACTTGCTAACACATCGTGTGGTGTGTTCCTAGCACTCTAATACGACTACCCTGTATACCGAAGAGCGGTCTCGAGCGACGGGCAGAGCAGAAGCTTGTCACTGCATCTTCAATAGGTCTCTCCGAGCTTATCGTCGTTGCTGTCTTCGATCTTCGCCTTCGCACGAGTCCTATTCCCAACAGGTGCTGACAAGGTTGCCCGCTCTGGATTCGATGCGGTTTTTGAAGAACTCGCTGGTGCCGCTTTGGGAAGGTTGACCGAGATGAAGATGAGCTCGCTGTTGCGTTCTCGATCGAAGACCCCCTTTGCCTCGTCTTTTTTGCGACCTTCATCACTGGCGTTGCTATTCTTGGACTCTTGCGAATGCTCGTCACCTGATTGGGTTCTCGTAGACCCGCCATGGCTTGATCCGTATTCCTTGCCGATTGGATCACTAGCGTCGTTGTCCTTGACAGGTTCGCTTGGCTTTCCGGACTCGTTCGAAGTCCTCTGAGAAAAGAACAAGCTCTTCCAGTCAACGTCTATCCAAGAGTCTGATTTCCAAGCGCTATGTTGCTTGTCGTCTTTGCTTGGCGAATTGTGCTCTTGGTCGTCTTCAGATTCGTCGAATGCCCACAGCGCCTTGATGTCGCCCTTGACAAGAGCAGTGCCCCACAAGGAGCCCAGGACACCAGGGACGAGGTACAGTAGAGCAGGTTGGGCTTGGCCGTAAATATGCATAACGCCAAGGGTGCATAACAAGCTGACAACATAGCCGATGACGCTTGCGTGGAAATACGTTTTGGGGAAGAGGACACCTTGGAATTGCTTTGATCTGAGGATGTCGTTCTTCGAAGTCCAAAAGCGCTCGCCCCAGCCACCTCTTGCAGGATGCCATGTGGCCTTTGTGACCTCGGAACCGACGGCCTCCTTGCTCGCTGGGTCAGTTGCAGCGTCCTCAGTGCTCTTCGAATGTTCGATGGTCCGTAGGGTTTGCTTGCGCAAGTAGAAGAGATAGAGATCAAATCGCAACGCAAAGCCAATCATCATGCCAGGCAGAATGATGTCTCCCAGCCCAAGCATAAACAAAGCTTGTTTCGTCGGGTCTTCAGTAGGTCTCCTTGGCCGAGGAAAGACGAGCTTGGCTGGAATATCGAGCTGAGTAGCTACGGTGACCATGAGAGGCGTGAAGAAGACGAAATAGATGTCATAGACGAAAAGAGCAACCAGTATCAGCGTGCCTGTCCAGGAGGTTGTTGGTGACATGATCTGGAGAGTGGTGTAGGCGAAGGCAAACCCGAGAAGATTTGTCAGCCACCATGGCCTGTCTATGAGGTTGAAATAGAGCAGAGCACCGATTGCAAGGAAGAGGCTGGCGACGCCCTGAGGACCGATCTTGAATTGTGCTTGCACGATCTTGTGAATGTAGACGCGTACGTCAAGCTGTCGTGACGGTAGCTCCCGAAGGGTCCACATAGCATCTGTGACCTTAGATGGCAAAGGCGGAACGGAAGATGGTTCAGGCACTGGTGAATTTCGATCTACCAAAGGGGACGACCTTGACTTGGATTTTCTCTGCTTGGCATCAATTTCCCAGATTTTGCCGTCCATGTCGTAGGTCTCGGGAAAAACGAACGATGTGAAGATACCCATGCTGTCCGTGATCATTCGAGCCAAAGACCAGACTCCGAAGCCTGCGAAATACCAGTTTAGAATCTTGTTCAGTATCGCTGGATCATCGAGCCATTTGATGAGAAAGTATAGACTTGCAAGGCTAACCCCGGCAAACAAAGGTAGAAGAAGAGCATCAATAGGAGCAAGCCCTTCCCTCGTCAGTCCTTGCTCATCTGGTCCGTCATCATGATCATCTTGCTTCTTCGTCTTCTTTGATGGCTTGGCTGCGGATGACGGGCGAGAAAGCGAAGCATGGGCACCGGCGTAAATAGGGAAAAGAGCAGAGACAAGTAGATGAAGATGGACTATCAGATACGGGTAGCCCGTAACAGTGTGGTAGCCTACAGCCTGTAGGAAATAGGCGAGCTGATCCATCGTTGGCAACATCTTGCTTCAGTTGTAAGATTCTAGCATCCCAGGAAGGCGTGACTGTGGCTATTGCTCTAGGATGGTGGATCCAATTCGTGCTGAGGTGAGGTTGCAAGAATAGAGAGTCTCAGCTTCTCATCTCTAGAGTACAACGGCATGGTGCAGGCTCTGAAACTGGGTTTGTTTGTTGGTGACTTTTTCCAAGTCGAGATAGACGCGCTGCGCTAGGCTCGATCCAGACGTAGGGCTGAGCTAGCTGCTGCTTTTACCCGTTGCTCAGGTATTTGAGTGATTGATCAAAACAATACTACTAGGGCAATGTTTCCATTAGAAGGACGCATGAACCGGGTGTAATAGGATTTGTTCTTTCGATATGCTGACAGCAATGGCAACGACGAGGCTACTGTGGTAGGATTACTAAGATCCTGGACCAAGCATTGAATGCGGTGCGAGTCCTCATTTTTCAGATACCGATTCTGGCATGCATCTAAACATCCTACTTCGAAGCCTAAGTAAGGGGAGTTCGAAAACTAATATGTGTTTCTACCGTTGCGGCAGTCGGCCATTAGCATGTTCTTTGAGAGTACACTGTGTCCTTGCGCTGCGAAGACATGCCACTTTCTCCGTAAAGTATCTTGAAATTGGGCTACTTGGTTCTATCAAGCCCACACAGTGAGTTCGTTGATAGCAGTTGGATTTTTCTTTTGTGACAAGGTAGCCGCTACTTGTTCTTCTCCTTTTCTTCCATCATATTTTCCACTTCAGTCTGGAAATGGTTCTTGAAGTCCCGGTCGCTCTTACGGGGCTTCCAACCCAGACTTCTACTAAGCTCTGACTCTGTTCGTGAACTGTACGCAGAGATCAGCTGTCAATGTTGAGTTTTTGAAATGACAGCACACTTACTTCGATGCAAAACCCAGCTCAGCAAGCAGAGTATCTCCGCCGGCCCATCTCTCTGCTGCTTCTTCTAGATTGATACTTTTCACTTCTTCCGTCTTGCTTATACCAAGCGTGAACAGCGCATCAGCCAGCCCCTGAGACAGCTCGAGCCAAGTGTGGTGACCGTTGGCCGAGAAGTAGATCCCCTTCTCGCCACTGGGCAGATCCTCCCCAGCCAGAAGCTTTTGCACGACAATTTCATATAAATTCGCCAAATCGCCAACATGCACATGGTCCCAGCTCGCCTTACCAGGACCGATTACTTCGGCCTGCTGCGTCTTGAGCGCCGCTTGAATCATGGCTGGTACTTGAATCGACTGCTGATGGAAATGGCCTGTGCCAATGCCATAGATCAGGGGAGACATGATGATGTAAGTCTTAACGCCCACTTTCAAGCCAGTCCCAATTACCGTGAGGTCAGTCTGTCGCTGACCGTATGGCTGTTACTCGTTGCGCATCTTTTCGTAGGAATAGATGTCTTCTTTGTCGGAGAAGACACGGGTTTCGGTGTATTTGCCGGTGATTGGCTGATCGCCCAAGTTGGATGTGCCCGATGTCTGTTGGAGGTCCTGTCAGTCCGGCGTCGCTTCTGTATTCAAGCGGTGGCGTACGTGGATATAGTACACATCCTTCCCCGTGTTCTTCTTCCTTTCTGCTAGCCCCAATATCAGAGCTTTTGCGGATCCTTCATGATAGCCAGAGGCTGTATGGATGACCACTGGGTTGGCTTATTAACGTCATAATTCCTAAAGACGAGGATGCTGGGGAGGCTGCATACTGTCATAACCGCCAGCTATCTTTTCAATCTCGTCACTCGCATCGAGATCACTGAAAAGTTCTACATTTACTCCTTTCCCGGAAAGTTCTTTAGCTTTGGCCTCTCCTCGGACCAGACCTGAGATGCTAGACTTTCGTACGAAGTCGTTTTGGGAATTGACTAGATCGGATAGTATGGTGCCTCCACTGCATAGAAGGACTCGGTCATCAGCCGGTCGTAGTTGATTGTGGGTATATCTGTCACCTACATATACCCAGTCGCACCCGTCACAAGAATTTTGAAGCTGGTCATACCGAAATTGTACGAGGACGCTTATGGGCTGAACGTCAGACTTGGAGATGAGGTTAGATATAATTTCACGTATTCAGTAAAGTGGATTGATTTGTTTTCCTTCAACAACGCATGAGCTGTCTATGAGGTATGATATTTCTTTCTTTTTTCTTTCTACAACACGTCGAGGAAGTCCAAAAGGCTGCTCATCCCTCTTGCACCGTCATGACGCAATCCCACATCCGACCTTCTAGACTCCTCTTCGGTTAGCTCGTCCACTCAATTCCCACTGCAAAAGTTTTAATTAAAGCTGCCAAAAATGATAGGCATCAATATAAGCACGCTGATTACGTTTCGCATTCCAACGAGATGGTAGTTGCATGCAAAATTCGCCCGGCTACCCCAAGAGCCTATCTGGTCATAATCCATGCTCACGTTCAACAGGAGTTTGAAACTTCTTTTCAGTGAAAAGTATATGACTTGACCGGTAAGAACAAATAATATTTATCTTGTTATGGCCGATAGGAATTTCTTACGCTAATGACCGCCGTCAACGGTGGGGCCTATGCAGTCGCCAAAGTCTCCAGGCAAAAGAAAGGCTCATGCATATTATCCCACTCATGAAAACCTTCATATACATCGTACGTGACATGCTGTACTTTCTTCTGCACCACATCCGCATATTCCAGAACATCAAAAACGTTCCCCTTTAGTTCGTCCAACAACATTCTACCTTGTGAGACCCCTACCAACCATCATATGATCCAACATATTCCCCTCATATCCCACCCAGCAGCCCCCACCGCCTCCTAAATCTCCAAACAGCCAGCCCCTTACCCATCCCACTCAAAGGACCACCTCCGCAACTGCAACCCCGAAGAACACAGAACCGGCAAATCCATCATCCAGCACACCTTCTCAGACCAAGGCCCAAACAACGCATCCGTGCGCGGCCATCGACGCCGCTAACCACCATCGCGACTTCACAATCCGCGCGCACGACGTCCGGCTCGCGATCCTGACGCGATCCAATCTCTTTGTGGAAGCGCGCACCGACGGATATAGGATATCCCCTGACTTCTCAACCACCACCACCACCACCGCGACGGATAACGTCGTTTGCCTCATCGTCGTAACGCGCACGCTGCAGCACTGTTCATCATACACACTGCGCGCGATATGCGGCATCCCGTACATCCATGACGCTGCAGCAGACTGGCGGCGTTGTATCATGGCGCGGCTTACTCGTACTAAGTTGCCGAATGGAGTCGAAAACACAACATGAGTTCCTTGCGCCGGTCATTCTCTCGCTCGGTCACTGCGATTCGATGATGCAGAAAACGAGCAGGTGTGACAAAACAAAACAAAACAAAACATCGCGCACGGGTTTCGCAGATGTAGAGGCGGTGGGCGCATTCAGCGTTCGTTTTGGCTCAGAGCGTTTTCGTTTCTGGGAGGGAGAGTAAGGGCCCGACGGGATGGATTGACATGGCATGGCTATTTATGATAAGTCTTAGCGACGGACTTCACTTGCAGTGCGATTACATTAAAATGAATGACGTCCCGTCCGGGTAGAAGGGCGGCTGTTTCGGTAAATGGGGATGAGAACGGGAACGAATATAGGGCAAGGATGACGGCCGGATTGGGAGGGATGAAGAACCGGAGTAGTGGAGAGCCGACTGCGGGCGGGGTTGTAGGAGGAAATACGCTGGGACCGGAGGTCGTGTGGTCCGAGAGTGAGAAGATGGAGGGGTTTTGAAGGAGTGGGCGGGCAGGAAAACATAGTTGAGAAGTCCTTTGGGATGATCGGGAAAGGGGGCTGGTTGAATGCTGTACCTCGGATTTCTGAGAGCCTATGTACATGTAGTGTTGAGTCCAAAATCATTTGCCGGCACTGTTTGTCTTTTGTCTTTTGGGTTCAGGTGTTTAGTCTCCGTTGCGGGCACCGAGTATTGACTTCGCGCCTGTGGTCTCAACACCCTCTCTCTATCCTCGACTCTTTCTTGATCCTTCACTTCGCGTGCTAAACATCCCGCATCAAAGTCTGCTTGAAGCCTATATCTTCTCTATGCTTGTTGCTAGAATACTACTGCCAGAATTCCGCACCCCAAGATGGGTTACTTGAAAGCATCAGATACCGAGCGCGTACCAAGTGCGGACAGCTTCTCGATCGCATCAGATGAAAGGGCAAGCACACGATGACACCAAGCTGACGAGTCGCGAACACTAACGCTCCTCGATTTCCCCTTTCAGATGACGGCAGCGAGAGCCAAAGGAACTCAGCTTTCCGATCCCTGGACCTTCCACAGGAGGTTCGTGATAAAGTATACGAAGGCCTGCTCTGTCCACACGGGGATGGGACGCAACACGGGTGTCACGAGAAGATTCGAGACTACGGTCTGGAGCCCGCCCTCCTGCGCACATGCAAGCAGGTTTGCCACGAAGCTTTGAGGGTCCTGTACACCAAGAACGGCACCGTCTTGATTCGGATGGACGCACAGGTATACGACATCTTCCGGACGGCCCGATCGCGGGCCCGTCCGGAGTTCCCAGAAGCGTACCCGATCGCGAGAGTCGAATGCGGGAATGTTGGAGGTGTGCCCGTGTTGACAGTGGAGATCTCCGTACTTCGGAAATATCGGGCGCAGGGCAAATTTGTGCCAGGCGATCAAGTTGTTTTCATCGATCTTTTGTCGGCTCTTCCAAAAATGTGCATATTCCTTACCTCTTGTTGGAGTGCAGGCATACTGAAGCTTGTGGTCCACATGGAGAGACCCATCGGAAGGCGTCCAGAGACTCATCTACAAATGCTATCAGACTGTCTCGAATGCCTTTCCGAAGGGCGGGGACTCGGGCGTGCGATCATCCTCACAGAGCCTCAGCACAGCGCTACCGCAGCAAAGGCTGCGAAACTCATGATGACAGATATAGTAACTTTCGAAGACGTCTCCCGCATAACATGTGCGTATGAAGCGCGTGTCTTGAGACACTTGAAGGAGAAGAGGTGGAATGATGCACGAGATACTCTCCAAAACGCCTTAGATTTCTTTGACTTGCCGCAGTACAGGCTTCGTGCCTCAAGATTGATCGGTGCAACAGACAAAAGGAGGTACGAGCTCGAAGTCAAGGTGATGGATATACAGTGGAACTATGTTACTTGCTGCTTCAAGGTTGGGAGAAAGGGCGACGTGCATCATCAGGTCCGCCAAATGTTTCGGTACTGCTCACCGCAAATCGAACTTCGGCCCAACAAGAAGGTTACTGGGATCGGGTAGCAGACGCTCACTACGCGATTGGCAAGGCATACGTAATCGATGGAGCTCTCAATTTCGCGGTTTATAGCTTTCTGCAAGCCTGACTCACAGCGCCCGGACGCGCCGAAGCTGACCAGGCTGTTGACCACATAGAGGAACGGGTGAATTCCGGCTCAAAGCCGGAAGATGTGATTGTCAAGTTGAATATCAAGTGGTTACTGAAAGAGGTCCGACACTGAGTGCCTGATCTTTACCGCTTCACCGAGGACCAAGAAAAGGATCTCGTCAGAGGCGTTCTAGCCACGTACGGGGAGATTCAGGGTTTGCTTCGCGATCCTTGTGCGACAAGGGTGGGTACACTTTGGAACCTGGTTTATGAAGATATTTGGTCGAACTATCGGTAGATTGGCATCAGCATCATGGAGCCCTCATGTGCCCTGCCATATCCCGAGGATGACAACTGAGGCCCGGATACTGCAGGTAGAAAACACGCGAGGCATGTGCACACTTTATGCACAAACCTGACATTTCTGCGTTTCAATATCGATGATGGTGTCCAGGCCTGAAGTCTGGTTGCTCTTGCCATGAGATTAAAAGCGCCAAAGCAGCTATGCCACCATGCGATGTGTCATCCCTGATCTCACCATTGGCTGTAGTTAGTCTGGCGACACGTTCACTGGTAGAATCTGTTTCAATCATACCTGCCATAGCCAGAGGCGTGTTGAAAGGCTTGCAGGATCGAAGGCTCAGATCGAGGGCGTCAAGGTATCCTCACATGACGGTTCGTCTCCCACAGCTCGTTGGTCACGCTTCCCTCTGTCCGCAGAACATCGATTTTCCGTTCGCAAATCATCGTTTCTCAATCGCCAGTGTCGGTGGATGCAGTCCTGTGAACTTGAGAGTATTCTTAGGGTACCGCAAGGGTATCGCTACCCCCAAGCTCGCTCACCCATGTCCAAACCCCTCCTTTCCCATTACCACTCTATCCTCGTCTTCCTCCTTACCTCCTCCTCTGCCAATTACAACTCCCTCCCACCCCCCCGCAACACCAACCCAGTCCCCCACCCCAACCCTCCTCCTCACAACCCTCGCCCCACTGGGCTTCAATTTCCGATAGTACTCCTTCACAACCTCCTCTCCCACCTCAAACCCCCTCTTGACATACCACTCTAGCGCCTCCTCATTTGCTTCCCAGACATGTGCGTAGATCTCTTTGACGTTTATATTCTGCCGTGGGTAGTGGGTGAGAGCTGTAGATATGATGGCGTCGAGAAGGGCGGTGGCGAGACCAAGGGAACGGTAGGGAGAGAGGATGGCGAGAGTCTGAATGTAGAGGTTGTGCGATTGCTGCTGGGGTGGTGGTGGTTGGGCGGTTGAGGTGGTAGGTGGGGTGATAGGTGGCGGACAAGGGAGGGGTTCTAGGCGGCATTGGATGCCTCCTATAACCTTGGCTTCCGACCCACCAGCCGCAGGTACGGATGAGGGCTGCTCATCATTGAGGGAGTCCCTTTTCCGCTTACCAGGTCGCGATGTTTCGTTCCATAAAGCGCAGAGGGCGAGGGAGGAGGGCGTAGGATTGACAATGGAATCTTTGTAGAACTTGTCCGCGTAGCGTATCGGGAGTAAGAGGGTTATGAGTCTGCGGTAGGCAGGGAGAGTTGAGGCGGTGATGGGAATGATAGAGAGCTCTGCCGGAAGCGGCCTCTGAGGGCTGTGGTTGGTTCCTGGCTTTGCAGGGATGGAGGTGGAGAGAGGGTAGGGATGAAGTGCGCTTCTTTGTGGGGAGGATCTGGTTCGGGGAGGCAGTGACATTGCGAGTAGGTGAGACTTGAATTGTAATAGGACAGGCGGCGGGAGATCGGTTTCTCTACAAATCTAAAAGTGAAAAATCTTGGACAAGGCGGTTGGCGTGCTTGGCGCGCCTACTGTTCATGAGTTTTGGCATGGGTTGGGCATTGGGCACGAGAGGGAGGATATGCTTGCTTAATGCTGAATCCTTCATTGGACGGAAACATATAGGCACGGTTCACACCAAATTTCAACCTCGACCCTATCGACCTATTCTAATAATAGAGTACTGAATTTAAGCTTCATTCTGCTTTAAAGCGGAGCACCCCAGAGATATTCTGCCACATGCAAGTACTCTTAGCGACTGTCAGACAGTGACGATCCTCGAAAGTCAAAGAGACATCAATCATGAATACAATCCTTTTTCTCATGTCTCTAACCGAGTGATTTGCTCCTCCAAAGAAGATTGGCAAGTCCTTGAGACGGCCATGGCGATAGGCATACCGAAGATGATAGTCGTAACCTCTTACTCTGAATCTTCTTTCTTCATCGGAAAAGACCCCGAAATACGGGTCTCCGAATAAAGTGCATCCCTAGTCATAGTGGGCCAATAACAGCCACTGCTTCGGAAACCCCCCGGAAGGCAATCTGTATCCCGGGTCTTTGGAAAGCAAACCTAGGTCACCGTTCCCTGCCTTCTTCTTTCAAGACGGAATGGGAGTTCACGGACAGGTCTGAGGAAAGAAGGTCACCAAAAGAGGTTCGGAGAAAAAGCGGAGCACGGACCGCCGTGACGGTGTGACCTGAGGAGCGGAGCGGCATCGGCTAACTTTGCCACGCGCTAAAACCTGCCGGGGCTTCCTCGGCTCTCAAGATGGCGGCTGGGGTGATTGCAAGGAGGCACGGAAGCTATGAGCAGAGCACGGAACAACTTCTGTAGGAGCTATAATATTTTATTATTTTTCGGGCTTAATTATCAAATGCTCAGTGACGAATTTGCTCTATGCACTACACATGGTCAATTCAAAGCTTAAGTAAAAGGTACATCTTGTTGCTGTTCAGTTACGTACCCTTCACGTCTCGTCCCCCCAGTGCATGCATTTTTCCCCACCGCGGAAAATAACAAGCTCTGCGGATTGACGCCATCTATTTTTATACTCAGCCTTCCCAAATCGCGCATTGGAACGCTTAGAACGCTTGGATCCCAGCATGCACAATTAAACTCACGAGGGGCTGGCCCGGCCGGACTTTGCAGAGGAAGCTGCATTGGAGGGATCCTACTGCACCCACCTTCCTTTTTTGGACCGCTAAATCTTGGCTGGATCTTCGGCAGGCACACCTTGTCAGAAGGGTTAAGGCGGTGCGACATTCACGCCTGCAGACTCACGACGGAAAAATGTGGAGATAACCACAATCTGGGAATGTATAGGGTTGGTCCCTATCCCCGACCATGTCCGATAGCAGGCCCACTTTCGACGCTCATGCCTCCGAGAATGAGGGGGCCGGCGAAAGGAAGCCTGCCACGATTAACGTTCGTTTTGGGTCGCGGGCATAGCTGTCAGCTCTGTCAGCTTCCTAAATCGTGCAGAAACCTCCATCGTGCAAGAGCGACGGATTCTTAGCGCCTCTTGTTAAATAGGACTCGATTCCTTTATTACGATGTCTTCCTTCCTTGCTATCTTCCCTCTACCATCTTCCTACCAGTATAACCTTTTCCGTAGCTGTTACTCTCGTTTTCACACAGCATGTTTACCAAGCACACTCTTCCGGCGGCAAGCCTATGGCTCTCGCTCACTCTTTCCACCTTCGCCGCCATACACGAGCAATTGGCCACCATCCCTCTTGGATGGAAGCAAGTTGGGGCTCCCGCTGAAAACGATACCATGATCCTGCAGATTGCCTTGGCACAACAAAATCTCGATCAATTGGACGCCAAAATCATGGCTGTCTCCACCCCTGGCAGTGCTTCTTACGGGCAATATATGGACGGCGATGCTGTCGCTGCTATGCTCGCGCCATCAGCTGATGCGAGTCCTGCGGTCTTGGCTTGGCTGAAAGGGGCTGGTGTCACCAACGCATACAGTGATGGCGCAAATGTGAACTTCTCAACTACAGTCAACCTGGCGAATAGTCTTCTTAGCACCACATTCAGTTACTATGAAAATGCCGGCATTCAGAAGCTGCGAACGATCGGATACTCCGTTCCGGACGACCTCCAGACTCACATCGATCTCATCACGCCTACTACGTACTTCGGAAAAACAGTACCTCAGATTCCAGTACCAAAAATGGTTCCCCGGGTGGGGAAACTTTCTCCCCGCTACTTCAATGGTAGCACCAATAGTACCACCAATGACACTATCGATGCTAGCTGTGTTACTTTGATCACGCCAACCTGTCTCAAAGAGCTATATAACATCAACTATACGCCTGATCCCAAATCCGGAAGCAAGATCGGGTTTGGAAGTTTCCTGAATCAGTCTGCTCGCACGCAAGATCTTTCTCTTTTCCAGACAGCGCAAGATATTCCTCAGCAAGGATTCTCCGTTCAGCTCATCAACGGAGGTATCAATGATCAAGCCATCGACGACAACCATGGAGAAGCCGATCTTGATGTCGAGTACATAAGTGGAATTAGCCACCCGCTTCCAATTATCAGCTTCATCACTGGAGGATCACCGTCAGTCTCACAACAAATAACGTTCAGGACGGGCAGTAGCATGCTGATGTTGATCTAGCCCTTTCATCCCCAATCTGGATGAGCCGACTGCTGCAGACAACGAAAACGAGCCGTATCTCAATTACTACCAGTACCTGCTGTCGCAACCGAATAGCGCGCTGCCAAACGTCATTACCAACTCCTATGGAGATGACGAGCAAGTAAGCAGTCTATTTCGGTTTACCGCCAATCTGTTTGTTCGCTAACACGATTGCGCAGACTGTGCCGGAGAAATACGCCAAGCGAGTTTGCTACATGATTGGCCAACTAGGTCTAAGAGGGATCTCCGTTCTCGAATCTGCAGGTGATACGGGTACGTGGACCATCATTCGAGATGCCATTCTATCATGATCCCGACCAGGATCATCCACTAACCCACTCCGCAGGCGTCGGTGCACCCTGTCAATCCAACGACGGCAAAAAGACACCACAGTTTACGCCTCAATTCCCAGGCACATGTCCTTACATCACCGCAGTCGGCGGTACTCAATCGATCGAGCCCGAGATCGCCTGGGTCGCCGGCTCCGGAGGCTTCAGCAATTACTTCCCTCGCCCTGAGTACCAAGCAGCCGCGGTATCCACCTACCTGAATGACCACATCAGCGCAGCTACCAAAGACTACTTCAGCGCTTTCACCAACTTCGCCAACCGCGGGTTCCCAGATGTTTCGGCCCATAGCTTGACCCCTGAGTACGTCCTTTTTGCTTGCTTTTCCCACTCCCCCCTCTTGCAACTGGCGCGGTTTCCGAACACGTTCCACCGCTAAATATAGTGCCATTACAGCTACGCCGTAGTAGTCAACGCAGCAGCCGATCTCTCCGGTGGCACCTCGGCCGCAGCCCCTGTCTTCTCCTCCGTTATCGCCCTTCTCAACGACGCCCGCTTCAGAGCCGGAAAGCCACCCCTTGGTTTCCTCAACCCATGGCGTAAGTCCATATCCTTGAGGGAGACACCTCTATTCCATCACACGAGGACGTGAGACGCTGACACCCTTATCTTCAGTGTACGCAATCGGCTTCACAGGCCTCACAGACATCACCGGTGGTCAAAGCGTCGGCTGCAACGGCATCGATGGCCAAACGGGGGCGCCGGTCCCAGGGGGCAGCATCATCCCGTACGCGAGCTGGAACGCAACGGAAGGGTGGGATCCGGTCACGGGACTAGGCGTGCCGAATTTCGAGAAGTTGTTGGCTCTGGCGCTGAACTTTTAGCGGAGTTGGCATGATTGGTAAATAACGTTGAATGGCTAATCCTGGGTAACAACGCATTAATGACATGGGAGGTTTGTGTGTTTGCGTAAATACATGATGTACTAGTTAATTGATTAGTTGGATGAGAGTGTACAAACCTAGACAGTGATGCTGCTGGCGCTTCTATGAGTAAATAAGGCTGGCTGTTCTATGCATGTTGGGGGATATTACTGATATTCAGAACAACTATATAAGTAGTGCGCGGCGAGATTGTCTCTCTTACTCGTTCAACGATCCCCATCTCCGCGCTCAGTGTTCTCATCCTCACGCTCCACACACATACACACACATAGGGCACACATGGTCTGTGAACGATCAATCACACCCGTCCCGACGCCGAGACAACAGCTGAATAGAAGCCCGAAGAGACATGTCCGTACCCCGGCGTTGAAGAAAATTGCGTGCCTATGGCATCTCGAATCTGGTAGTTTTCTGTGTACTGGTATAGGGATTTGAACCTGGAAGGTTCTGTGTACAGGGATATAGAATCTGGAAGGTATTTGTGTATAGGAATAGGGATGTTGAACCTGGAAGCTATCTGGATATTAGTATAGGGATATTGGACCTGGTAGTTATCTGTTACTAGTATAGGGATATTAAATTTAATAGCTATTTATATATAGGGATATTAAACTTAATAGCTATCTATATATTAATATAGAAATATTAAATTTAAAAGCTATTTATATATAAAAATATTAAATCTAAAAGCTATTTATATATAGGGATATAATTTAATAGCTATCTATATATAGAAATATTAAATCTAAAAGCTATCTATATACGAGGACGTAGACCTAATAGCTATCGTATTTACTAGAATTGCAATCTACTAAATTTGCAATCTATTAGATTTGCTACTGGCCGAAAGATATGGTATATCCCATGAAATATTCCATACCAAGTGATATTATACCGTACCCGGGTATGGTATAAGTAGAGTCGGTAATTTTTTTTTCTGGTATGGGTTCGGATCTTCGGTATTTATCTGTGAATCATACCATAATATAGTATTATATGGGATATCCCGATTAAGATTTCTATATTTAGAAGTATAAGTAATATTTTGCAACCATGGCTACTACTACCATGGCTACCACTATTATAGTATCACTCCCATGACTACCACTACCGTGGCTGCCACTACCATAGCTACTACATAATAGTAGGCTTTTCAATAATAAATAGTAGCAGCTATGATAGTGGCAGCCATGGTAGGTGCCATGATAGTGGCCCAGCCATGATAGGCAGCCATGATAGTGGCAGCCATGGTAGGCAGCCATGGTAGTGGCAGCTATGGTAGTGGTAGCCATGGTAGTAGTAGCTATGGTAGTGGTAGCCATGGTAATAGTAGCCATGATTAGCCAGAATGATGACCAGAATAGCTACTTATACTTCTAAATATAGAAATCCCAACCGGGATATCCCATACATATCCCATACCATGGTATGATCCCACAGATATACCATACCGTGGGATATCCCCCAAGATCCCATACCATACCAGGTATGGGATCATGCAAATCTCAATAACCCATACCAGTGCCAGAGTATGGTATAGCAGGTCAATATCCCATACCATACCATACCTTTTCGGCCAGTAGAATTTGCAATCTCTAAAACTTAATCTTTATAATTTATTATTTCACAACATTATAATAAAAATTGAAAAAATTCGAAAAGAATATAAAATGCGATTTTTATAGTTTTAAGAATTTTTAAAATCGAGATAATAATAATTAATTTATATAATAGCGTAATAAACTTTAATAATTATATCTTAATATATTTTTATATAACTTTATTAATTTAAGCTTAATTATAAAAAAAACTAAAACTATAATTATTATTTTTATATTCTTTTAACTTTTTTTTCTATCTTTTAATTATATTATTATAAAATAATAAATTATAAGAATTAGATTTTAAAGATTATAAATTCTAATAGATTATAATTCTAGTAAATACGAGTATCTATATATAGGAATATTGAATTTAATAGCTATTTATATATGGAAATATTAAATCTAATAGCTATCTATATATTAATATAGAGATATTAAATTTAATAGCTATTTATATATTAATATTTAATATAGAGATATTAAATTTAATAGCTATCTATATAAAGTAAATTACCGAATTATACTTCGAAAGTACGAATTCTTATCGAATTATACCCTAACGAGTAAAGGCCTATGAATTAAATTCATAATCATTTTTTTAATTAGGGCTATCCGACTGTCGAGCGATCTTTGATGAGCGAACTTTGGTAAGCGATATTTGAATTCCTTGCGCTTTAATAATTATAAGACTAAATTTCAAAATCTTTAAAATTCGGAAGCACAAACAGCGCTTCAAAATTAAAAAAAACCTCAAATTTTAATAGAAAACAAAAAATCTATGTGTCAATAATATACACCTATTTTTTTGATAAGGGAGGCGTGATAGGCTGGCTGTTAGAATAAGTAACAGTTTCGTTAAGAATGGCAACGAGAATATTAAAGGCTAATTCAACAATAAAAGAATTTATAAACTTACTTTTACTTATAGAAATATAGATAATACTAATTATAGAACTATATAATTGAAATAATCTTCTTAAAATCTCTTCTTATTAAGTTCTCGTCGATAACTTAAATCGTTAAGATTATTACTTATTCTAATAGTTAGTTTAATAAAAGAGCGAGATTTTAATAATTACGATATTACTACTTATATATAAAGTATATATATATAAAGTATATATATATAAAGTATATATATATAAAGTATATATATATAAAGTATATATATATAAAGTATATAGTAGCGATATTACTATATATATATAAGATATATAATTATAATATTACTATATATATAATAGCGATAATAATATATACTTAGATATATTATCGAAGTTATTCGTTTATAAAACGATAATAAGTATTAAGAGAATTATAAAGAAGAAAATAAGCGATCTTATAATTTAGCTAATCGAGTAAATTAGTATATACGTAATTATATAAAATATCGTATATAGATTATAAAGCTATTTAAGAAATTTATTAAAATGCTAGAAATGCCAAGAATGCCAAGAGTTTTAGCGTATGTTTAGGACTTTCGATAATAACCTCCGTACTGTATTATTATCGATCTTCCTATATTAATTACACTTAAATATAGATATTTGGTATTTTCTGCTTGGGTTGATTTGATAGTTGTAGTAACCTAACTAAGGGTATCCGATCTGGCTTATTCGATCTGAAATTTTCTCCGACCGTATTCGTGGACTTCTTGCCTAAAACATCAGACGAAGCCGTGGGCGATTTCGAGCCGGGGTGTCTGCCTTCGCTGCGACCCCCTTTCGGTCCCGTGGCCCGTAGCCCCCGAAGGAATTTCCTACTACGCTGCGGAACGGGCGGGTAAGCTTCGGGGTTAAACCCCACCCCGAACCCCCCGTTCGCAGCGTATACCACCGTTTCTAATCAAGTCGATGATAGCTTATCGCTATCATTACCTTCATTAACCCTCTCTTGAGTATTTTTTTCAATATCCTAGATGGATTTCATTATCTTATATTTATAATTTAATATGTTATTTGTAATTTTGTTCATAAATTTTACTTTAAGATTGAATTAGTAATTGCCCTATCTATATACGAGGATATTAAATTTAATAACTATCTATATATAGGGACGTAAAATCTAATAGCTATCTATATATAGGAATATTAAACTTAAAAGCTATCTATATATAGGGATATTAAATTTAATAGCTATTTATATATGGGGATATGAAATCTAAAAGCTATCTAAGTACGGGGATATTAAATCTAATAGTTATCTATATATTAATATAGGGATATTAAACCTAATAATTATCTGTAGATAGAACGTGAACCTGAATGCTATCTGTATATAGGAATATTAAATCGGGATTATTCATCCCCAACTATGATTTTATTCTCCCCTCTTACTTTTCTACCCCTTACCAAAATAGGTTTTTGTGTTGGTTTTGGGTTGATTTGTAGTTGTCTTTTTTTTTAGTTCTTTTTTGAGTATAAAATGTGATACCATCACTTGTATTGTTATCCCTTACCTTAAATCATTAGGGGTATTTAGGTGTTCCGCTACCTCCCCAACTGTTGTCCCAGTTACCGCTAAGGGTTGAATAGGGGTGTTTATAATTCACGCTGCGCTCCCCGGGGCCCCGGGGTATTTACCACCCGCCCTATAGATGGCATTCAAATCTCCCCCTTATGGTTTTAAAATGCTCTCATTCTCCCCGTTGGGGTTAATGTGTGGGGTTTTTGTAGGATCGTAGTTTGGGGTTGAAATGTTTCCATATTGAATCTAATAGCAATCTGTATACAGGGACAGGGAGGGATCAAAACCGAACAAAGAGCCAACTCGGTGCTCGTACACTCGTGGATAGTGTGTTTTTGTTCTATTTGAAATGGTGGTTATGTCATGAAAGGCCTTAAAGCTCCCGGGACTACTGTGGCGAGCTGGCGGAGTGGGATGTGTTGGTGGATGGATGGGGGTTCGGCACTCGAGTTCGGTAAGCTGGTTTCGTTGTTTTTCGGACGGGATGGGTTGGAAGAGTCGTATGGTCTACTTTTCTACCGAAGGAGCTGGGTATGTGTGCGTGAAAAGGAGGGGTTTTGCATTGTGTTGCCTGCAGTAGGGGCTCATAAGTCACCTTAGCATAACCTGCTATTTGCGCGTCTAGTTCAGATATAACAGTAACGGAGCCATGCACACAGACGTGCAGACGGGCGCGCATGGGGGTGTTGATGTAACGTTTTGCATATTGCATAAGAGCATCCAACGCAGTGGCTGTTCACCTCTCAGAGCCGAAGAACGGATCATATCATACCGGGCAAAACACAAAAGGAAGCGGTGATGACAGGCAAAAGACATTCTCTTCAGACAAATGGTCTTTGTGGGCCCGCTGTTCGCTAACGCCGGTTCCACGCGGCATGGTCTTCGCGCTTGGTAACTGGGAATGACTTTTGCCTTCTCGATCCGAAAGCGCCGGCGCCACCAACCTAGCCTCATGCCACTCTCTTCGGGAGACCATCGACGGGCATCTCTTCCTATTAGAGCAGCCCACTCCATGGCTCTCTGTGCCTGTACGGCTTCATGATGTCCTTTAGGTATGCTTCGAGCGTGCATCTCGTAGTCTGGGGCATATCCTGAAGCCTGGCCTCCATCGCGTCAACCTGTCCATCGGCGCCTTCGTGGCCACGCTGTAGGCAGAGGACCACGCGGAATTCTTTTGCTGCTTGGATATCGTTACGTTCGGCGACCAATGCTAAGCCTCTGTTGTAGTAGATCATGCTGTAGTCGTGGCTCCTTAGGCCAGTAGATTGGGCGTTTTGGATGGTTATATCGAGCAATTCTCGAGCCCTCTTTGGGATACCCGCCTTCGTCAAGCAATTGGCGCATTCAGTGGAGAAGTTGATCAGCTTGCCCTTCAATTCTGCAATGCTTCGGGGGTTCGCGCCGCTCAGATGCTTGGTCCAGCTTTGGCTAAAAAAGGACTGCAGTAAAGCCCAGCCGGCCAGATAGATATCTGCGGCGTCCAGCAAATGCCTAAGAGCTAGCTGGAGATCCCCGCGCTCTTTGTACCTGTCAGCTCTCTCTGAGAACTCTTGAACATGTCGTATCGGTCTCTTCATGTGGGCAAGCAGCTCTGAATACACAGCGAAGGAGTAAAATCCAGAGATCGTGATCTGCCCCATGCCTCGTATGTCGCGGCAACAATCTAAGAGTACGTCATGGGTACGTGGATTTAGCATTGCTTGCGCATCGAAATGTAGGTTGATTTCAGGGTAACGAGTGGGAGGAATGTCAACGAAGAAAAAGTGCACGTCCTGCTGGGTAATGAGCATCATGATCTTGTCCCTTCGAGGGAGAAACCCTCCGTCCCTCAGTTCTATCCGTAGAACTGGTGTGCCAGGGAAACGTTGCAAGTGCTGCATCGAGACCCGTGGATACAACATCTGACGGAAATCTTGGAGAAGCCCACTGCTCTTACCCAAAAAATTCTCACCCTCATCCGCTGTCAACAAAACCCAATTTGTCTCCTTGTAGAGGACCCTCGATGCTTCTTCGTGCACTTGTTTGCTGGCTCGGAGGATCATGGGCTGGAGCGAATAAGGGCTCTCAGCTCTACCCTTCCAGGCTGTGGTCGCGCGGCTGATCCGACATTTGTCAGGAAGGAGCAGCTCGCGGTAGATCCTATCACGAAGCTCTTGGGGCAAGTTCATGGCCCGGAAAGGCTTTAAGGTCTCCGAATCTGGATCCTGGGGAGGCGTCGTGCCTTTCAACATGTCAGGGCTGGCTGCATTCAGAGCAGTGTACCCATTCATGCGTGGTCAGGATCCAGCTCACCTTTGATCGTGCCTGGATCAAGGTGAAGTTCCAGCTGACTTTCCGCCTTATCGGAACTCATCTCGAACTCCGAGGTAGGTAATGGTAATGATGCGTTAGAAGAATTGGTGTGCATTAATCTGGTAGCTGATGCTTGTGAATGATTTCACGATCGGGAAAACATGCGCTTTGTTGATGTTGACTTGTATTAGAGTAAGGGCGATGATTGGGAAAGAGCAAGCATACTAGTGTTGCGGAAAAGCCGCAGCTAGTCAGATGTGCTGATGTAAATACTGTAACTTATCTGGCTCCCTAAGCTCCCCGATTGCCATTTAGCTTCTAGAATGGCACCGCTATGATTATTCGTCCAATCCCTTTCCAAAGAGATATTCAAGATCCTTGCCTAAAGCGCGAGGGATAAGACAATTGAGGTTCTTGGAGCCTCTGCCTAACCCTTTCTCAATACCAGTTCATACTGATCAGTATTCAGGTTCTTGTCGTCGTGCTCGAGCCAGATATCCGCGTAATCGGCAGCCAAGAGTCGCTTGATCCCCAGGCCAGGATACTGGCAGCTCTGAATGGCCATGGAATGGAACAATCACCACTGCCGTCTAAGCGCACTCTTGATAACAGCAACCTCCCCATAATGCGAACAGAGAAACGTGCCGTTGTCCATCACCAGACACAAACCCAACGTTTCAGCATTGAGCCAATCTCTTGGTATGAAGAAGTGTCTTTCCAAGTACAGACCCATGAGTCGTTGTCAAGATACACCATCCTTTGCCCAGGGAGGATCCCCAGCGGCTTCCGGATGCATGAAAAAGTGCTTGGGGGAATATCAATGGTCGAGACCGTTTCTTCGTCCCTCGGGCGTCCTGGGATCAGGGGTCGATTTTTGATGAATACGAAGTTCGACTGCGTGAGGAAGGCCAGGGAAGCCCGAGTCGTGTGTAGCATAATGTATTTTCTGTCCTGGCAAAGGACCACGTTCTCAACTGCCAAAACAATTTCGATTTGGCTCATACCGGCGGGAGAAGATCGTCTGACTGAACGCTGGCTCTCCTCGTGATCGCTCGAGACGCTCAGTATGGGCGGCGTGCTATCGAACCGGATGGTCCTTAAGATATCTCCTCCCTTCCAGGTCCGGAAGGTTAGCATTGCTCACATCAAAGTCAAGAAATTGTTGGTCATTTTGTGTGTCTTCCTTTGGATTGTTCATGAACCATCTGTCAGTCCTATTCCGCACACCTCCAAAATTTCCGAGACAATTGCCGCCATGCACACCCCAGATTTCCCCCGAAGAAACACCGGCGATCAGGAAAAATTTGGAGTCGAGACTGAAGAGGAGCTGATGCACTCCATCCGTGCTCTTGATCTCTCGTACCAACTCCACTTGGAAGGGCGTTGACCGTGACCTGCCTTTCGTGGATTGGAAGATCCCTACCTCACCACCGATCTTGGAGTAGGCAATGAAATTGCCACACTGGCTGAACTCAATTAGGTCAATAGTCAAAGAGCGTCGTGAACGATATATCTCCAATTTGCTGCCTAGAACGTCGAACAGTTCTAGAACGCCAACCTCGTTGCCTGCGCAATACAACGACTGCTCCGAGTTGGCAGCCAGTGCAGTGACCAGGTCCGCAGTCTCAGCGCATACCTCGGAGGCTGAAGAAGTCTGTGTGGTGATCCCTGCCTCACTTTCTTTTTCGCTCGCTCGCTCATCGATCTCAGTAAGTCGGATGAGGACGTTAGGCTCCCAACATTGCAGGCCGAACCGCTAAGGTCGTAAAAGCGCCCATGGTCCGGACTAAAGCAGAGACCGGTGATGCCTGGCTCACAGGATAATTGATAGATGAACGCGAAATGCTGAAAATTCCAGACTTGGATAATACCAGTGATGTCGCTGGTGATGAAGAGCGCTACGTCGGGGGAAAACTCGAATTCGGAAGCTCGGGCTCGCACTTCTAGGCTACCACCTTCAGATGGACTCCATTTGAACACGCATCCGTCGTTATAGAGGCCAAAGAATTCGCCCTGCCTTGGATTTGGATGCCATAGAACCCTATCGACACCAGCCCAAGCATCGGTAAGGGCTTTCCAGTCGGTAACACGCCTGCATCTGGCAACAGGTCGTGCTTCTGATATGCTCCGAACAATTGAAGGATAGCCTCGACAAGCTACAGCGACCTCTGACCTGTTTGGACTGAATGATACGTACCGTGGAGCGTTGGCGTTAGTCCCTGAAATTGGTGTTTCCAACGCGAGAAGGTGGTGATTGACCAATTGCCATCCTGGCTTCGAATTTTGGAGGTCCAGCTTCCGTATAGTTTTGTCATAGCCACCAAGCAGAACAGCTGTATCATTGTCAGTGAAGCTGAGTGCAAGAGCTTTCCAATCTTGCGGATTTGGAACGGAAAATTTGAGTCGTCCTAGTGCGATCGACCACACTTTTTTGAATAGTAGCGATACGTGACCAATGTTTCAACCGCGATGTTGGGTGCTATCTCGAAAACGAATTCGCAATGATCGAGACGTCGTATCTCCCTCAAGGCCAATGCGTCACACAGAATGATGATTCCCGACGTGGTCAGGATGCAAATGTAATGAGTGACACACTCTATCTGCAAAGCTTGGAGTAATACCCCAAGGGAAATCTTGGCCAAACAATCATCCCAAGATGGATCAGTCAAGCCTGTCACTGTCGGAGAAGAGGAGTGATCCTTCTTCCCGTGTCGTCGATAAATTACGGATTCCTTTGGGCAGAATGGTGGTATAAGCTTGTAGATAGCACTCGATTCCTGGCTTAGATTTCGACCAAACTTCGCCAAGACTTTGAGAAGGTCTGCAGCCCAGGAGTCAAGAAGCTCTAAATCCTCGATGCACTCCTTGTGGGGGACATCGTCTGCATGCATCTTACGTTTCTTGCTGGCGAACGCGTGCAAATACTCTGATGCTTGGACTAAGATCTTCAATTGGTCGAAATATGCGAGGGCGTGGATCCATGTGAGGACGTAAGAACCGCGAAAGAACTTGGCTAAGAGCGGTAAAAGAGACGTGGAGGATGGTCGGCTCAAGCGGCTCAAGTCGAGGTGGTAGGGCCAGCATGTTGTTGCATATTGTAGAAATGATGAGGCCGTTAGCGCTGCAGTCTGTCCTACGTTCGCTTTCAAGTGCGGATCTAGAAGGTACACGAGCGACCTAGTAAACAGCTGCCTATGAGCTTCAAGCGCAGTGATGGAAAATTCGAGGTCTGGAGTTTTGAGAAGGTAGTCACGAGCTGTCTGATGAACCATGGCCACGTGGGAGCTGCCGTCAATGACAACAAATTGTCCGCAAACCTCTCCGATAGCATGACAAAGGTCCAGAACCGCCGAAAATTCTGCTTCCAGTGCTTGCGAGAGCTCAAGAAGAGATAGCGCGTCTCGCGCAAGCTGCCCAAGTCAAGATATGCTTGGCCAAATCCTTGTCCCCCTCTCTAAGGTCTCGGGCTATGTTCATTTCCATACGTTGGTAGAGCGGCTCCATTCCCGAGGGTATCTCGTTCAGGGTTTTCTCAACTGCTTCCTCGGTGAAGCACTTCATAATCTCTTGCATGGCCCGGGTAACCCATAAAAAATTCCCGGAAGCTCTTTGGAGAACTCTCTTCAGCACTCTCTGCTTTAAAATCTCGGTGCCGCGCAGATACCGGAGCTCTTTGCGCACGAAATGGTGGATGTCGCTCTCCTGGGCTTCGAACGCTTTACCCCGGAAGTTGACGACGCCTTCAATGCGACCAAAGGCCAGGGAGAGATTCTCCGTGTACCGGCTAAGCAGAAGAAGATGTACAGGAATGGCAGCCTTCGAAATCCCAGCAAAGATTTTCAACAAAGTCTGGTAAGGATCTGAGTCGTCCAAAGCATCGACGACCCAGTACAAAGGTACCTGCAGATCCATCTTAAACATACCTCCCACAAAGACTCTGTTCAATATAGTTCGAGCATCAGACTTTTCGAGCCTCACGCCATGATCGTGGAGGTCACTGAGTTTTCTCCTGAAGTCTGGCAGCTGCTGCGACACATGATACGCAAGTGATCGTAGGAGAGCATTTGGTGAGCGTTTGGTGTGGTCTCCAAACCGGAAGAAAAAGTAGCTGCAGGGCATGTCCAGGGACTCGAGGTACTCGATGATGAAAGTTGAGAGAACTGATTTTCCGCTGGCTGAATGGCCATATAGCCAGAGGATCTTAGAACTCGATGTGTGTTCTACCCAGTCCTTGAAAAAGAAATCGTATTTGATCCAATCACATGTGCCAGTCAGCCATCGATCGTGAAAAAAGTCGAAATCGTCTTACGGGCCTTCAGTACAACAAAGCGCTCAAAGTGTTTAGATCTTTTTGGGGTCCTCTGGAGAGCCATTGCGGATGATATTTGACCCTACGTATGGTAAGCTGTGCGCTTCAACTTGACTTATGTCCACTTGCTAGCCTCGCGAAAGCGTCCTACAAGGGTGCTCAAGACGTTTCGAACGCAGACAAAGTCGGGGTCTTGTCGATCGGAGAACTTGCATACACCGTGATGATTGCAATCAGAGATTTCGAGACTTTTCCCGGATAACCAAGGACCGACGTCTCTTTGTTGAGAACAAGCTACCATATGTTGCATTAGCTGTTATCTATTCGAGTATGAGCCAAAGATACTGACCAGCCCTGGATGTGTCTGCTTAGTCTCATAGAATGAATAGATGTGCGATTTCGGGGTTATACAGCTATGGAGCTTCGGCATGGAACCAAACCGCGCGGATCATTGCGGAACTTACAGACAAAAGCGAAAAATGCTTCTTTGTCAAGCTAAATCACCAAAATATCGCAGTCTCTGGTCCAGACCCATGATCAGAGAACAATGGTGATTATACTTAGTGCCACGAAGGTGAACGAGGCAAGGCGATGGTCGTAGGAGAGTACGAGTCGGAGCTCGATATCCATCGCAGTATGCCAGATTTCATATCCAAACCGTACAAATGGGGATAATGCAAGAAGGCTCTGCCTCCAACATATTTCATACTCCAGGACTTTTGTGACATGAGCACGCATCTTCCAGAGCTCACCCAATTCTGCGCGAAGCTAGCAAAGTTACACGCTTCCACTTATTCACCAGCCGGCAAGTTTGGCTATCATGTAGCTCGGGACATGGCGAAGCGAAAACGTCAGATTCAGATCAATACCTGCGGAATTTTGGGCTGTCGGAACCGGCTGACGAATTCGACGATCGCAATCGCCTATACTGCCTTCCACATAACATCAGCCACTCTATACACCGGCCAGGCTCGTATGTCCGAGATAAGTATGTTGGAGAGCATGTCGAGCAGAATTTCCATTGCTGATCGTATGTAGGGCCCTCGAAGATAAGCTCTTCCTCATCAACAAGTATGGTCCTGAGGGGACGGCTAGTCTGTTGGAATTCAGCATCTCAGCCCTGTTATGCTTGGCAAGGACTATAAGTAGCAGTACTCCTCCATAGAAAACAAAAGCCGTCATCAAATTCAACAGGGTCGGATTTGACGTCTGCGAGGGACCTCCCATAGGAAATAAAACCACTTGTGAGCGTCCTATTCAAGGCATGCTTGCTCAGTCGTATTGATGCCTCAAGATACCAACCTGCCCCGAACTTGGGTATGGTTCCCAAGCGAACGGTCGATCAGTGAGATATGGAACGTCTGCTAGCTAACGACATTGTTCCGGTCTACCACAGAGCATGCAGCTCAAATCGGTCCTCAGGATTTGGGGTGTCACGAGGAACCACTCTTGCTCTATGGGGCGGAGCAGCCAGTAGAACGTTGGGGCAGAGCGCACGCATAAAGAGATTTTTTTTTGCTCTCTCTCATGTCGAGTCTGTAGGGCACACGGACAACGGAGCATCGTGGAGTGACGATGTAACCGAAGAGCGCTCGCACGCCCCCCCCCCCCCCACCATGGCACGTCTTCGAGGCAATCGACGTCTTTTCACCGGGTGATCTTGCGACGCCAGATCAGAAAGCTAAGATTAATAGAAGCCCAAGTTCAAATCCAGGACCAACAGGATTGATATCCCCGTAGAAAACATATTAAGGACCCAGATGATATGACTTCAATTTAAGGCAGATTATGACGATCGGATACACGACTCATAGGGCTGACTAGGCTTCGCTGACCAAATTTCCATTCTATACAGATTTGTGTCCCTAATGAGACTCAAATGTATGTTCGTTCTGACAGCAAGTAGTTATTTCAGTACTCGGCTCATGGGACTGTTCTCCATGGCGCGTAGAGGATAATGGGTAGAAATGTGCTAGGCCCCATGCAAAATGAAGTGCTCAGCTTCAGGGCCAAGTAGATCAAGGCTTCCGATCTCTTGTGAGCATGGTCGACGGCCACTTGGCTTCTCTGATAGAAATACAGCGCGGATCTTCACCATTTCCATTACAGAGTTCTCCGCTACTTTGAACCATCCTATTCTAAAACCCTCCCCAGAAAAGCCCCTTCCAACCTTCCGACCTCTCTTCTGAAGGTCTCCACCTCCTTCCAACAGTCCAACGGCCTCCGATCATTCAGCCTCAGACATGCCACTACTTTTTCTTTTGCCTTATTGACTTCTGTATCTTTCATTATATCCTCTTTCAGCTGCCTCTCTTTTAGCTTACTCTTCAGCTTCTCAATCTCTTCTTGCACCTTCACTCTACTCAGATCCCTTGTCCTATCCCCTTCTGCCTTGGCTTTGTGATCCGGGCCACCCGAAGAAGACGTTTGGTCTGGGATAGTGGTCGAAGGGGTGTTGGTGCTTTCGGTAGTAGAATCGGGCGTAGAAGAGATGCGGGCTTCGAGATCCGTGAGCTCTTGGGTTGTCTCGGCGTCTAGACGGGCCAGCTCGGCGGTGACGCGGGACTGGATGTGCAGTTCTAGGTCTTTGGCACGGGTGCTGTCGGTTTCGGGACTGGCTTGGAGAGCATTGACGAGGTCTTGAGAGAAGCGGACCGGAGTTTCGCTGGAGTTGATTAGCGGTGGAATTCGCTGATGTTAGAAGTGCAACTATAGATTCTGACCTAGAGAAGACATGTTGGGTACTCGAAGGGGCTGGTTTTGAGGGACCCGAGCCCATGTCGTTGAAGGTGATGGAGAAAGGAACGCAGTACGCGAAGGACGGCGCGGAAGTTCACGAGAGCAGTAGTAGGTGTAAAGAGGGTTCTTGAACGCTATGTCAGGTCAATTGGGGATGTGGAGATGGTTGTGTGATTCAATTGAACTTATTAATGATTTGTGAAAGTTGGAAGAGCTCAAATTCGAGCTCCGAATTCCATAGGGCTGAAGCTCGAAGCTTTCTCCGCATTGATGTAAGGATACCTTTGATTGCTTCGTTGAACGGACATGCCCAAGCGCTGAATAAAGCTCTACACAGCCGACTGTCAGAAATATAGAGCTTGAAGCACCGACAAAGCCGCGAGTCTTTCGCATTGCCCTGATCCTCAAGGCCTTCTACGAAGACTGGAACGCAGACTCCCACCTTCCCCGCAGTTTAGCAGAAGTAACACCGGCCGCTCCTCAATGAATTTGGGTCTCCTACGATAGGTCAGAAGAGTACAAGTGACTTACTTTGATTTTCCAGCCTAGCTGTGGAAGGTTTGCTCCATAGCAAAAGCGACTGGCTTCAATTGACAATTCCGCGCAGTTGGGGCAAAGGCCCGAAAGCCTCCTCCTTCAACAGCTTCCCCGCCATTTGTCTCCACAAACCGGCGCATTGGCGTTCCTCCGCTCCCACATCCCCCCCATCTTCGAGACCTCTTCCTCTGTGCCCGTCTTCTACCCATCCGCCGACTACAAGCAAGCCTTAAAGCTGTCCCGCAGATCCACTTGTACTACCGCCCAGCTTCTCTCCTTTGCGGTCCTGCTCGTGCTTGTCGCTCTTCAACTCTTCGCACCAACACCATTACTACCACGGCAATCTTCCGAAAACGACTTACCTCATCGAGACGTATCACAGCGGTGCCCGCCGCCAGTGTGTGAGAATCTCAGCATCATCTCGGAGCCGTTACCTGTCTCTCGAGCGTACAAAATGTCTGTCCTCGAGGAAGCAAAGCGGGTGGCGGCGGAGTTCGAGTACTCATCGGAGGATCTGAATAGAGGAGTGAAGGCATTCATAAGCCAGATGGACGAAGGACTACAAAAGAAAGGGACGTCTATGAGCCAAATACCGACATACGTCACAGCTGTTCCCAATGGTACGGAAAAGGGTCTCTACTTAGCGGTCGACCTTGGCGGCACAAACTTCCGAGTCTGCTCCATACAGCTCCATGGCAACACTACATTCTCCCTCACGCAATCGAAAGTCGCGATCCCCCGAGAGCTGATGGTCGCCAAAACATCTCATGAGTTATTCTCCTTCCTGGCAAAGCAGATCGAGAACTTCCTCCGAACGCATCATAACGATCACTTCGAGGCACATGTCAAGCGAAGGAAAACCATGAGCTCAGGGGAAGGATTTAGAAATGAAGAGATATTCCAATTAGGGTTTACCTTCAGCTTTCCAGTCAACCAGATTGGCATCAATCGAGGGACACTGGCAAGGTGGACCAAGGGCTTTGACATTGACGATGCCATTGGGCAAGATGTCTGTGAGCTGCTTCAAATAGAGATTGATGCGCTTCATTTGCCGGTCAAAGTCGCAGCTTTAGTCAACGACACCGTAGGAACGCTAATGGCACGATCGTACACATCTCCCGGGAAGACAGGGACCCTCCTCGGTGCCATCTTCGGAACAGGAACCAACGGCGCCTATGTGGAAAAGCTCGACAAAGTCACCAAGCTCAAGTCAATAGTCGAAGGCGCGGACTATGACAAATCAACCGGTAATATGATTGTAAATACCGAATGGGGCTCGTTCGACAACCAAATGAGCGTCTTACCCAATACGCCCTACGATGAAGCACTCGACAAAGCGACCCCCAACCCCGGTATTCAAATGTTCGAAAAGCGTGTCTCGGGCATGTTCTTGGGCGAGATCTTGCGCAACACCATTCTCACACTAGTCAAGGACCCTAAGTGCCAACTTTTCAAAGATTCCAATTCATCCACCAACGACCTCCACTCCACGACTACCATAGCAGAGAACTCGGCACTCTATAAGCAATGGGGGGTTGACACCAGCTTCTTGAGCATAGTTGCAGCAGATGTCAGCCCGGGGCTGAAGGTCACGCGGCAGGAACTTAGCAAAGGATTTGGCGTGGATGCTGCGAGCACGGAGGACGCTGAGGCCATCAAGCTACTCGTCAACGCCATTGGGAAGCGCTCTGCCAGGCTTAGCGCGGTAGCACTCGGTGCTATTGTGATTTCGACAGACAATCATGTTTCTACAGGTGGTGGGGATGATGATGTGGTGGACATTGGTGTTGATGGCAGCTTGGTGGAGTACTATCCAGGGTTTGAAGATTATGTCAGGGAAGCATTCCGGGAGATGCCTGAGATTGGTGCGCAAGGTGAGAGGAGGATTCGGATTGGTATTGCAAAAGATGGGAGTGGAGTTGGTGCTGCCTTGATTGCTTTGGTGGCGGCGCACATGGGTGGTGACTAAAAGGATAGCACGTCGCTCTCGGGCACATGTGAGAGACAAGCTGAAAGAGGAGGGAAGAGGAGAGCTTTTGTTTGATATGACTTGCCTACCCTGTCGATTGGGCTTTGTATTAAAGCATTTGGATTGTGTCTCTATTACCACATATACGACTGCAAATATGTACACGTCTCCTATACAAAATTCATACACAGTTCGTGATATTTACCCAGGAAGCAAAGTTAGCAAAGTGCCTTACCCTTAGTACCTTCAGTGGAGAGGTTTTTATCTGATAAGGAGAAAAGGCGCTAATTACAAGGTGCAGCACTAGCTCGTTTCGAATACGGGCTGTCAAGCGCCTGCTATTAAACGTTATTTCCCCACTATCAAGTAATATGTATGCGACAAGCTACGTTACACAGACTACAGAAAAACCCAACCCTCGATTCAGATATTCAGACATTGTACAACGTTCAATTGCTTTCAAAGGGACAATCAGTTGCATCTACTGAAGCACAGAGGCTGGCCCGATACGAGATGATTATTGGAGCCACGATACCACCCGCCCGCGGCTGAGTGCAGCTGAAGGATCCCGAACAGCGATAAAGTATCTCTCCACTTTTGACCTTCGACGACTTCCTCTTCACTCACGCAATATTTGACTGTACTTTGGTATTCTTGGACAATTTGTTGACCCTATCTATCTGTTTTGCCGAATTCCGTTCTGCCATGATTCTTTGAAGCGCCTCGAATACCCTGCAAACTTCAGCCATTTGAGAAATATTGCGCATTGACCTTTCATCCAAACAAAAATGCTTAACCGCATGTCAAGCTCTGCGAGAAAGAGGGAATCTGTCAACATGACCGCCCCCAAAAACGCTGGCGAAACATTCACCTTCTCCCCGGCCCCCGGAAATGTCGACCCCCACGCTCACACCCACTCCGATCAACCGCCCTACTTCGACCTGCGGAAATGTCCCTCAATGGCCTCCGTCATCTCCCTCCGCCGATACCTCTCGCTGACCCGAGATTTACCAAACGAAATCATCGACATTATTCTCGACCTCGCCGAATACTGGCCTCACACCTCGTCAATCCTCGACATGACGACGAGAGTCTACAGCGGCCACATGTGCTATGGCAGCTATCCAGCTCGGCCGCGGCAGAAACTGGGGAGGTTGCTGAGTACGCCAGAGAGTAGAAGGGAGTGGAAGGAGGATGGGTTTTTGATCCGAACGCCGCCCTTGGGCTGGCACTGCGTTGGTGATGCCGATTTATCCAACCGATGTGAAAGTAAACCGCCATCTACTCCCCCGCCAAAAGCGAAGTCCAAGCCCTTAATCCCCACCCCGCGCCCGCCAACTTGGCTGCCACCCCGCGGTCTCCATCCCGCCCGCCGCGTCGTGTTCGAAATCCTGAGCCGAGAGGAAAGACTCGAGAATCCGCACCGGCAGGGCAGTACGTTCTGCTACGCGAATTCCAAAACCTCCTTCGACGCCACCATCGACACCATCTCCTTCCCCAAAACGACCAAGAAATCCATCACCCGCAGCATCGACCCCCTCCTCTGGACCGCCGAGGCCGCCACGAAAGACTGCCACCACCACCAACCCTCCGAACTCTGCTACGCCATCCGCGCCAAATCCTCCAGATCCCCCCATCCTCCGTCCAAAACGTCGGAGCTCGAAAACCACTCATCCGGCGTGACGAAGAACTACACCGCGCACAACAGGAAGTCGGTCCGCACGTGGCGCTATGACGGCGCCGAACGCTGCTACCTGCCGACCACCGACCGGGACTTTGGAAGCGAGAACGCGACGGAGTTTGTACAGGGGTTGCGGGAGGGCGACTGCGTCAGTCTGTGGGCGCGGGCGAGGAAGTGTGACGAGCACGTGAGGAGGCGGCCTCGGCAGGGGGAGCAGGGGCGGGCGTGGTGTAATGTCGTGGATCGGGTGGCGATTCATGTCTTTTGGGCTGTTTGACGGGGCGTGTGTGCTACCTACCTACCTACCTACCTTTTTACTATATTCTGCTTTTTGTGTAAGAGAGAGAGAGAGAGTGTGTGTGTGTGTGTGTGACGTCTGGGCGCATAAATCCCATCTGGAGCTGCTGGGTATCCGAATAGATCAACCAAATGTTCGACACCATCCATCATCATCATCATCATCATCATCATCATCATCCCTACAACAATCACAGCGAACCCAGCATCCTCAGTATCCGCAGCTCAATCCCGAACCCATCCCAGCCTCTCAGAGCGTACAATGGAAATTAAGCACAAGATACATACACATCGGCTAATAGAACACACACATGCATACACACACATCGGCTAACAGATCACGCACCCCCGCTCTTTCTTTCTTTCTCTCTCTCTTCTCTCTCTCTCTCTCTCTCTCTCTCTCTTCCCTCTTCCTCCCTCCTCTCTTCCTCTCTTCCTTTTTTTTACTCCAAAAACCAACCCCACCCATCGCCAAAGCCGCATCGATTTCCTCCGTCTCCAATCCCCGTCTCTTCAATCCCGTGTACATGCATGCATCCATCGCATCCATCTCAGCTTGGTCCGCCTGAACTCGAAAGCCTAGTTTAGGTACTATACCTATGACCTACCTCCTCAAGGTAGGAATGGTAATCTTTTCCCGCCAATCTGGAATGACCTATCTGGCAAGCATAGATGGGATAGATTTGTCTATGTAAGGTATGACTCGTAAAATAATCCTGATCGCGTTCTTATCGTGGGAGGTTTGAGCGCGTTGCTGATTTTTTTCTTTTTCTTCTTCTTTCTTCTTCTTCTTCTTCTTCTTTCTTCTTCTTCTTCTTCTTCTTCTTCTTCCTTCTCCTTCTTGTCAAATACCGCGTGGCAGGAAGCCGACCTTCTGTACTCATCGCCTTTCCATCTCACATCCTAATCTAAGTCAGCATTCCCAGCGCCGTTTCGGATGAGACGGAGATGAGCTACTGCTCGAGACTCCTGCGACATCGTATTCGTCGCAGGAACGTTTGGACCGAGGAGAAGGAATGGGGTTGCACGATCCTACTTTGGACCCTCGTGTCGGGTCTATTGTCAGGTAGAATTGGATACGATGGTTCTCGGCCTACCATCGTACTGTTCTACCGACGGATTTCTGCGTGGGGCTGATGAGTCCGGATTGCTGGCCTTTGGCTTTGGGGGCGGTGGTCGAGGTGGCAGGTGCTGCTTTTGCGGTCACGAGCACGTAGATTGACCTCTCCGGTAGAATCTTCTAGATTGAAATGTTATTTTCTTCCTTTGCTGAGTTCGTCGTAAGTGTAACCAGATCTAATAGTGGTGTATGGAACGGTGCATCGCAATGTAGGTGGTGAATGTTTCGTCATGAGGAGGTCAGGCAGATATACATCCTTGTGTAGTGGCAAATTCGATAGCGAGGCCCTTCAATTAGCAAAATTGCTGGGTCGTGTGAGAACATTGTTCATGTATAGCTAAAGCTGGTGAGTACCACAATCAGCCTGGAAGACCGCACTTGATCATTCCCCACCTTCAACAAATGCGCCCCTTACACCCCCTTCTTCGCACCCAAGGGCACCACAAATGGCCTCCTCTCAATCCCCATCCTCGGCTTACCATCACCCAACCCTATAAATCCCCCATACCCAAATCTCCAATCTTCAGGCCATGGCTTATCCCTCACTTGTTCCTCGACCAGTCCACTGCCATTGAACAACTCTAGCACACCAGCAATCGTCTCTGCCAATACGCTTTTCGGTATGGGTCGTGGCCGACGGCTATAGTACGCCACTACCACTGCGATGTTCAGCAACAGTAAGATGACCGTGACTACGAACATGGATGAGGACATGAAGACGCGGGTACAGGGTCCAAGCATCGTTCCTTCGATCGTGGCCCCTTGGGGTGCAGGGACGAAAGCAGAGGGCTGCAGACTGATGATTATGGGGAAAAGACGTGTGATTATGTCTACGACGACAGGGGCGATTTTTTCGAAGTCTGGCGCCGGAAGCGTGGGGTCAATGAACCTTGGCGAGTTGGTAAGCGCTTTTATGAGAAAGCCGGCCCATGTGTCTCTAGCGTTATCGTTGTTCCAGTGAGGGTTGATTTTGTTGAAGGGTGCGTCGAAGGCGACGAATAGATCGCTCAGGAACGATGGAAGGGAGCTGCTGTTCGCTAAAGAGAGATTTGTAGAGATTTCACTCTTACGGACATAGTTTTCAACCCGGCCGTTGGTCGTGACCTCGACCTCGTACATGGCAGTAAACACAGTCGACTCGCAGGTCATCCAGGTGGAAGATGTGAACAGGCTATCAACGCCTTCGACCTCCGCGTAGAGTTCAGCTCTCAGGAAACCCATGGCGAGGGTACTGCCGCAGATATCTTGGTCGCCCTGGCTCGCGTTGGCAAAGCTCGGACCCAACGGCGCGAGTAGCTCCAGGGAGGCATTCGTCTTGTTGTGAGAATCGTAGAACGTATCCCACTGGCGAGTACAATATACATTGTTTTGATCCACAGAGATTTGGGGTTGGCCTATATCATTATTGGGCATAGTGATGTATGCTGGGTCAGCCCATGTTTGGTTTGTACAGACGACATTGAGGCCGAATCCAGGTGTAGTTGCCTTGTATGATTGGATGCTCTCCAACGGCGATGTCGTATTGATTTGGAAAGGGAGGAAATACAAATCTCGTGAAACCCAAGCAGGGAGAGAAGCTCCGTGGCTAAAGTTGGCCGCCGCGATGTAGAGGTGGTCGGAGCTGGATGTCTCGGAAGAGGTTTGATTGATCGACGGTAAGGAAGACTTCAAAAACGTTCCATCAGACGCGATGACCGTAAGGCGCGGCTGCAGCAAAGCGTTCAGAACAACAGCCAACACATTGGCAGAAAATCCAGTTGCACAAACAGCCACGAGGAGGAAATGGCGAGCTTTTAATGCTCGCCAGATGGCCAACTGTGGGGGTAGCGACGTGTACCTGAGATCCATTGACCGAGAAGCTTTTGCTTCGCCACCTCTTAGTGCCTCAAAAGGTTTCAAAAGGCATAACTTCCTGTTAAGCATTGTCCAAAACGGTTCGACCAGTGTCGCAAAGAGAACTGGAATATAGTTGAGTATGATCTGAGCCTCTATTGGGTTGTTAGATGGTAGGGGGAGTCCGTTCAGATGATGGATACAGAGACGTAGGACCACGACGATGATCAAGACTGCTACAAACACCGCAAGAAACGCGGATCCGACTGCATACCCCATCACAAATGGTAGTATAGGCTTTCCGTTGGCGTCATTGCCAACTTCAGCGGCAGCAGACCTTGAGTTAGTAGAGGATAGTGGCCGCTTCCTCATGCAGCAGTCCATACGAAGTCCTCCACCTCTCAAAGTCAGACTTGATTCACCGGATTTCTGCACCAGTTTTTCAATGCTTTTTGGAACCTTGGGATCGTTCTGGGTGATCTCCAATACATTGCTGAGCGACGCTGGGTCTTTCCGAAGCTCGCTTCGACGATTCCAGCAGATGAGAAGAAGAAGCAAGGTTGCTAATGATGCCAAGCCCAAGCACGCCTCCAGGAGTATAGCCAACGTTCGGACCACTGCGATAGCATTTGTATTACCACAGATTGTCCCCAAGCCTTCATTCAACGTCGAATACGACGACGAGGTGCTTGTAGATAACAAGCTGTTCAGGGCCAGAGCAAAAAGAACCTTGTACGCGCTGTCCAGGCTTGTCGCGAGCACACTGGCGTTGAGATACGCATCTGCAGCGAGCTGAGAGGAGCCGACTGCAAAGACGATAATGTTATCGAAAATATCTGTGATTCCTCGAATTTCAAGCTGGGTCGTATCAATGTACTGTGTTGTTTCATTGATGTCCCCTTTTAGCTGATCTGCAGTCGATTGCTGTTGTCCATTCTGGTTTGGCGACCTGCTTATCACGATGGACTCAAAAGTGGAAATATCAAACGCGGTGCTCAATAACTGCCGTGGCGGCGCTAAGGGTATAACATTTGAGACCGTCATGTTTGGCATAGTCAATGTTGCATTGACGGACTGAGCAGAATAGGACGGCTCACAGAAAAGTACTGTCTTCTCCGAGTACGAGGCCCATGGGGCGCCAGTTTCCTCGGTCGACCAAGCGTAGGATCCTTGTAGTTCTAGAGGCTTCCGACCTTGAGGAGGCTCAGAGTTCTGGAATGAGTATGCCATGAATGCCTTTGATGTGTTTCCGCTGGCGCAAAGAGTCTGGTAGTATGATGAGAATAGGCTGGTGCTGTTAGGTGTTAATCCATCAATGTCGATCTCTTCAACCACGCATCCTTTCCCACTGTCGTATGTGACGCCGTGTGAGTCATTACCAACTAAAGCCGGCTGGCAGTCAAGACTCGAACTATACATTGTGGTTTGCGCTGTCCAGTTGCTCTTGAAGGATGCCGCTTTCGCCTGTTGGCCTATTTCGAACGGTATGAAAGCGGCATCCCGCGTTGTAAAACTTGGCAGCTTCTGATCCAGCCACAGGGTGCTGTACGCATTCAACATGAACCCTCGGTTGAGAGATGAGCTCTGTTCCAATACAGGTAGAAGGCTGGCTGTATGAGTCACACTTGTGGTTGTAGACAGGCTGACCACGCGGTATTCAAACACCGCGCCGCTGAGTGGTGTGATTCCACAGAATACTATTGTCGACACGAAGCACGCAATGACTACACTCCAATGTCTGCGATGATCATCAGTGATGAAAGTTTCTGGAAGGGTTGGTGTGTACCTTAATCGTAACGCTTTGATGGGCGGTACGAGTTCAAGATCGAAAGGATAGTGAAGAAAGATCGAGTTGGCCGGCGAAGCTCCTTCGACTTTTGACATCTGGAAGTACGGCTCGAGTCGTTTGGTATCGAGAGCAATCCACGCCCATATCATACTGTACATGACTGCGAGGATGGTTGGGAGATAGAAGTAGGTGAAAGTCGTAAAGTTCGAGAAGTCCTGCTCGGCGAAGACAATGCCGCCATCACGACGGCTTTGGTGAGAGAGGTATTCAAAGATTGCGACCAATATGAGCGGAAAAGCTATGAGGCATACTAGCAACGGCCCGCGCAGAGTCACAGGTTTCCAACACCGATCGAGTACTTTTACTAACAGAGGTTAGAATGCTAGATCACACTGGCAGGCGCTAGTACCTCGAGGTTTTCTGTTAGGAATATAGGTGCAGAATAGGCACCATAGTCTAGAGAGCCGCTGCCAAGCACTGCTGGCTCTGCTCATCTCGACCAGATGAGCCACGACAGCGATTCGATGCCTGAGGTTTGGCAGCACGAATGTCAGAACAGGCTCAGTGTAACAGGCTCAGGGTAGCCGGAGATCACAGAAGTAATAGGAAGAAACGGCGCATCCCAAACACTAAATAGGCCCTAATGTGCATGATTTCAAGAAATGGAGAAACTCCAGAACACCGTTGCTCTTTCTGAGCTGGAGCTTGGCTGAGCCGTTGTCCGCGCAATCAGCCTCCTGTTTGCTTGTTTTAGGGGGCGAAGTCAGTAGCGAAATGCAGGTAGAGGAGCGCGAGAACCGCAGGGAATGGCTCAGCATTGAGGCACGAAACAATGCCCACGGGCCACCAGTACTTTCACTTGGACACCCACCGCCGCAGAACTGAAACCTCAGATGCATGAGTAGCAGGCTAGAAGATGGCTGATACTACAATGTCTGAAACAATTTCTGGGACTGTGGATTACTACGTAGGATGCAGGGTAGTATTTAGGATCTCAACTTGCAGAAGGAGCAGCAGGAGGCTGTAGACGAGCTAGTCTGCTCCCTAGCGCACGCAGAATAGACCCCTCATTGCTCGCTCGCTATTTGGCAAGAAGACTTTCATTCTACCGCATGTCGAGATACCCGCTACTCAATGACCAGCTATGCTACGCCGAGGCAATTTGGTCAAGGATTGCAGACCCTCATACTGGAAATTTTGTCCTGGCGGTGTCAGGTAATATTGGGCTTGATCACAGCCTCCACTATTCGGGAGAACGGATCCGTTGATGTACTAATTCGAAAATCGTAACCTCATTCGTAGCTACGGACATGATAAGATTCCTTGAGACTTCGAAGCTGGTTTTGGCGTTGGACTAGTAATCGGCGAATCTCCTCATTGGAAATATCTCATTGACTAGAAGCCTCAAACCTCCCAGAATACGGTCACCCTTACTCCCTCAATCACTGTCACAGTATCGCTCCCAGTCTCGCTCCCATTGATCCAGCCATGATTCGTCACTCTAGGCCATACACCAACTTCATCTCCCACCTGCAAGCCCCTCACGAACTCCGCTCTATCCCTCCTGTCCACGACATCCAAATCCTTCATAACTTTGGCGAACTCCTGCCTTCGGACCTCACTTAGATTTCCACTGGTCAGCGCCCACCTGTCCCATGACGAGCCTAATTCATCCGAATGAGCACAATTCTTGTCATCGTCGAAACGGTAGATCGCCGTTGTCTTTGCAGATTGGCCTTCGAGGTTATCATTCACATACAGTTTCAGCGTTAGGCATCCTGACACGCGAGATGCTTGTTGTTTGAGCCAAGCCAAAGACGCCACACCGCAAGGCCAGTTTAATTCTCTGTTTTCACCTCCCTCACGCTTTTCGGGGCGGAGTGGGGAAACCTGTTCTTCCCGCTTGGCCTTTGACGGGGAAAGCGAGCACGGCTGTGGAAGAGGGATACTGGGGTCAACAACGCCGATTTCAAGCCAAGTATGACTAGGTCGAAGGAAGAGTGGACATTGAGGGACTCGCTGGGCGGGTGTGCCTCGGCGGGCTGTGACTTCCACACTGAGCATGCGGGCTGGATGCTTTGTCTTTGGGGGAAGCCAAGGCTGCGAGATGTCGGGTGATAGTCCCAGCGGCGGTGACCGCAGAAGAGGATCCAAAAACGCTCTAGAATTCGGAGGAGGCGAGATGTGGGTGCTATGTCCTTTAACAGTCCGCGGGACGGAGGAAGAAACGGATACATGAGGCCAATAGTTTGCAAGGGAGAGGATGATATCCACGAGTTCAATAGGAAGGGCTCGCATAAAGTGATGCTTGAGAGCAATGACCTGAGGGAGCGTGGGGTGACGCGACCAGTCTAGCCATGATGGCGACTCGGCCACTGGCTTTGCGAAGGGTATTTGCGTGTTGGCATTGCTGCTCTCGTTTGACGAGGGCGCACTACTGCCTTGCCCTTTATCCCATGTGATTGGTACAGGCTGTCTGTACATGACTTTGCAACAACTGTTGATCAGCGCTGGTAAACAGACTATTGATACAGGCCTATTTAATTGTTTGTTGAGCTGTATGAACTATTACCCTAATCTTCTCGGGTACGAACTTGTCAGCTGATGGCTCACAGTATTGTGGAAGAGGAGAGGTTCGGGTTGGCAACCTTTTTCACAAGCTTTGAATTGCAATCAGCGCGCAGAGGATTCTAGGATTGCTGAATTCGGAAGGAATGGCAGAGAGTTTGTAGCACAGTTGAAGATTTGTGAACTCTGAAGAGGATGAAAGCTCGGCGGGACATCCACAAGCACAGCCTTATCTCCTCGCGGGCGTCTAGGCTCCTTTCAGCCTAGAGAATGAAGTCATCAGGGTCCCTAACTTTTGGCCCGAAACTTGACAGGGCAGGAGGGGTAACACGTAAACAGTTGCATCTTACCTCAATCTTCCTTCACAACCCACAATTACCTACGCCAGACACATACAGCAGCAACCATGGTCAAAGTGTTAGAAAACCGTGCCGTCGACCTCGACATTGTTCCAGGATCTAAAGACGGCGGGGAACTGAAAGATCAGGCCGATGCTATCACGTATGTTGATGCCCCACCTTGCAGCGCTATCTTTGAAGAACAGATAGAATGATTGTTGACTCTCCCTCTATGCTTCAGTGGTCAAGCGACACAAAATCTCCCTCCCGAAGCCCGCCAGCGAGTCGAAGGCCTTACGCAAGGTGCTACGGGCGTCGGCGCAGATGCTCTCCAGACCGTTGGTGGGGGCGTGAAAGGCATTGTCGATACCGCTGGTAACACTGTACGTCTCCTCCTCTCATTCTCAACCAAACCCCCTCCCCCTAGCATGCATCTCTACTGACGCTATGAAAACACTGCTAACCATGTGCCACGGCATCCAGGTCGGTGTCCTCGGCGGCGGCCTCAGCGACACCGTCAGCGGCGTAGCAGGAGGACTCGGCAAGGTTGCCTCTGGCGCGGGACAAACGGCCGCGGCACCTTTCACATCCGCAGAAACAAAGGAGGGCGGTGAGGGAGCTGCCGACTCTGCGAAGGGCGCGGCGGATTCTGCGATTGACACTGCGGGTGAGGCTGGAGGGAAGGCATCCGAGACTGCAGACGAGGCTGGAGGAAAGATGTCCGAGACTGCGGGTGAGGCTGGAGGGAAGGCATCCGAGACTGCAGACGAGGCTGGAGGAAAGGCATCCGAGACTGCAGGCGAGGCTGGAGGAAAGGTATCCGAAACTGCGGGTGAGGCTGGAGGAAAGGTATCTGAGACTGCAGGCGAGGCTGGAGGAAAGGTATCCGAGGCTGCGGGCAGTGCGAAAGACACGGTTGGGGATGCCGCTGGGGAAGGACAGAAGAAGCTTGGGTTGTCGGAGTAGAGAGACTGCGGTGATGGTGGGTATCTCTGACGATGGAAGGAAAGTGTTGCATGTTGCCTCTCGTCTGCCTGTCGGACAATGGAGAGTAATCGGGTTTCACGTACACACTTTAACACGTATATGCACATGCTAGCGGTCCTGTTTGCTGATTATGCTATGCTCGTTCTTGGTGAGTCTATGTGCATGTTTTGATCATGTCCCTCTCGCAATGTCACAAGACTTCATACCTGCTGATCAAAATGAGGAGCCTGCCGAGAATCTAGGACTGAATTTCACAAGCTGGATACTCTAATAGGAGTGCATCGCAGCTTCGACACCTTCGAAATGCCGTCTGTGCAATGCGATGCAATGCAGAGGCTGAATCCAACTTCTCTCGCATGCAGGACTGGACCTATGGTCATTCCTTCTCTTCTCATCCCTCCATCACACTGCGTCTACGTGCGCTTGCTTCTCTTCTTCCACGGCCATCTGCTTCACTGTGTTCTTCTCTCGATCCTGCGCCGCCTGATCTCCATCCTCCTTCTCCTGCCCACCATCACTGCTAATCTCCCCTTCCGGCCATTCTTCCTCCTTTAGCTCGTCCCCTTTCTCCTCCAACGCCACGTCATCGATGCCTAGATTCGCCATCCCATCGGTCACCTCGTTCCCATTGACATGGAATTTCTGCTTCAAGATACGTTCGTTGACAGCAGTGATCAGCGAATAGTAAAGGGATCCCAACGGGTCACGCCCAGTGATAGGGCAGCGGATAGCAGCCAGGTCTAATCCCATCATCCGGAATACCTCAAGCTGCCAGATGTCGTTTACTAAGACGGCTTGTCAGTCTTTCAGGTGAACATGCTGGACCCAGGCACTGGGTAGCGGTGCATCCATACGGTACAGCTTGATGTTCTCCCCTGCATCGATCGAAGGACAACCGCGCGCCATTCCGGAAGCCAGCTGCTCGTTCGCAACTTCAGAGAGCACGAAAGCCTTGTTGTTGAACACTAGCATGAGGGAAGTTAGTCCCCAGTTGTTAAGACTATGGTGGGAAAGAAGCTTACCAACATGGTGGTGAGGTCCACTCATGTCTTTCGACCACGGCTCATCGAGGGCATCGGGACGGGCGGCTTTGACCTCATCGTAGGCGAGGTTGATCTCAACGGGGCCGATAGCAAGAGCGAGCTTGGCGCGTAGGAGCTCGAGCTTGGGAGATGCGATTTGTGCCATGTTTTCGGAGTGTGTGGAAGGCGGCGCTGCAGTTTGAGTGGTGGTTATCTGAGAACGAAGCTTAGCTATGGACGAGTTTTATCTGGGGAGGGAAGAGGGTCAAGTGTTGTCTATTGAGATCTCACCTCGGCTGTTGAGTAGTATTTTTTGGTCTGTAAAAGTCCGATGTGAAGCCTGTGTGCGGTGGAGGAGTCTGAGTGAAAGTTGGGGAGTATCTGTTCTGCGTAGAATTGAGTTGTTGACATGTTTCATCACAACAGCGCGACAAGACGATCATAACATTTCTTCTCAAGAGCACACACTGTAGATGTCTGTTATGTTTTTTGTCAATTTGATTGCAATGCCAGAAGCTTCCAGCGGTTTTTAAGAATCTTTGCAATCGAGTGCTAATGTTTTCTGACAGTGAGGGCGAAAACTAAGACGATTTGCTGAATCTGTTCACGGATGTCCTAGCATTTACACAGTGTTTTATGCATTAGCCCTTCTGCTGCCTACGCCTTTGTCTCATTACCTGCAACTTTCCGGGAAGTCAGTTGGAGGTCCAGAAAAACTTGAACAGAATGTCTCATCGTCCTCAACATCACATTCTAATTTGTTAGGCTGGCCTGTAAAGGCCATAGAAGTTTTTAGAGCAATTCCACTCCTAGCTGTATCCTTCGCTAGCAGTGTCAATAGTGCAATAGCGTGTTTCTGTATTGAGGAACCGGGATAATACATCATGACAGAACTGTCTTGCTCTATGATTTCTCATCTTTTAACTGCGTGTACACAGCCGTGTGAGCTCTTCTCTCAAGCTGCCAAGAGAACTTGTCCTGGTGTATTATCAGAGCTGAACCTCTGTTTAAGTCACACCGTCGTTGTCTGAATTTGCTGCCTATAAAAAGGTACAACATGCAAGAGGCAGCACCTAAGACTGTTCTGTTTTGTAGCTTCCAGGAGCATTGGAAGCGAAAGAGGGTGAGAGGACAGACCAGCATTTTAGCGAACACCGGGTGGCAAATGTGAACTACAGCATGTTCTCCGAGGATCGGAAGCTCGATACCTAATCATAACCATGCTGACACGCATCCCCAAGAAGTTTATAGGGCCTCTCCGACCATTAATAATGCCACCCCGAGCTACAACCTGCCACAGCAACTTCCCTCCATCCTTTGACCCAACTTGAACCCTCCCCGCCTCTCCCCACCGTCCCAACATCATCATCATCATCATGTCCGCCCCGTCTACCCTCGAAACCCACGGCTGGACAGCCCAACCGCGCGATATCTCCGCCTTCCTCGGCGACAAGCAAGACCTCAAAGCGCCAGAACCTCAGACCGTCGCCAGCATCGCCCTCCCCAGCACCCCGCTCGCGAAAGCCGTGCTCGACTACGCGAAGAAGGAGCTCAGAGAGGAGACATTCAATCACAGCATGCGCGTTTACTACTACGGTATCTCCCCTCCGCCCGAAAGCATCACCACGCTCAACGGCCGGCCGATCGCTGACTGTAGCGCCCAACCCCCAGGCAAAGCGATCCAAACCCACCTCTCCCCCACGCACCCCCTCCCCGTCTCCGACGAGACCTACCTCCTCACCTGCCTCCTCCACGACATCGGCACCACGGACAAGCACCTCCCGGCGACGCTCATGTCCTTCGAGTTCTACGGCGGCTACCTGGCGCTCGACCTGCTGAAGAAGGACCTGCGCGCGCCGATCGAGCAGGCGGAAAGCGTCGCGGAAGCCATCATCCGGCATCAGGATCTGGGCGCGAGCGGCAAGATCTCCAGCCTGGGCTTGCTGATCCAGTTGGCTACGGTCTTCGGTGGGTCTTCTTTTACCCCCCCCCAAACCCCCCACGTGCGACGGAAGGAAGGCAAGACCGAGGCTGATACCGCGGACAGATAACATGGGCGGCAACGCGGAGCTCGTGCACAAGGGCACGATCGAGGACGTGGTGCGGCATTATCCGCGGCGGAAGTGGTCGGGCTGTTTCGCGGCCACGATCAGGAGGGAGAATGGGTTGAAGCCGTGGGCGCATACTACGGCGTTGGGGGAGGAAGCGTTCCCGGCTGGGGTGGAGAACAATACGCTCATGGCTCCGTATGATGATTGAGGAGGGTTTTTCCCCAACGAGTGGGGTTGATATAGAGGCAATAGGCCGTCGATGGTGCCATGTTGTACGCTCTAAGACTACCGGTGTTGGTGTTGCAGATGGGCTATATCCCGGAGAAATCGTCGATAGAATAGGGCTATATCCCGGAGAAATCGTCGATAGGACAGGGCTGTTTCCCTTGATAGGAATTCTTCTAGTGCTAATCTTCCCTTGATAGGAATTCTTCTAGTGCTAATCTTCCCTACAAACCCTCCTTAATACAACCTCTTCTCCTGTACAGGTGTTGATATCGTAGGCAAAGCGCCGCTTCACAGGCTCTGACCAGGGGTTATTTCCCCCACCAGATCATCCCCGAAGCGGGAGAACCGGAGATTGAAACGCGCACGTCTACGGGGAAAGAGCCTAACGAAAAAGTCACCAGGGGTCAGTGAGAGAGGGGAAAGAAAAAGCTATATTAACTATCCAGGCCGAACGCCATCGGAGAAGCAAGACATCACGGGTATCGCCCCCTTCTGAACGCCACCTGCTAAAGTACACGAGTGGAATGAAATAAAAGACGCGCCGGAGAGACGGGGATGAAAGCCCGTCGTCTCAGCCCGTCAGACTGCCGTTGCCGTACGCGAAGGCGTAGTTGCTGAAGTAGGTCGCCCCGACGGTGGCGGCGTAGGAGGGGGTGTCGACGCAGTAACCGCCGCCGGACGGGCCGATGTGTGGGCAGTGGACCGCCGGGCGGAAGGGGACCATGTTTTGATGGACCATACGGCAGAGGAGGGTGTTTCGGCCTGGAGACCGTTGTTAGCGGCGCTTTGACGGGGAGGGACTGAGGGGATACGTACCGAGTTCGTATGCTTCGCCGAAGCGTGTCTGTTGTGTGAGATAGGCGTGGCACTGGGTCGTGTTTTGGTATTGCTGGAGTGCGGGTCCGACGCAGTACTGTTGGGCAGTGCTACAGATGCTGATAGCAAGCTTGTTCTGGATGTAGCTCACGGTGTCCGCCAGGGTTACGGTCTTGCCCTCGACGGCCGACAGCTGTTGCGTTGCCGTTCCCAGGAGAAAGTCAAACAGCCACTGCCACCAGCCGGTGAAGCTGGCGTCATACATAGAGATTTCGCCGACAGAGTTGTACACATTCCAGGTCTGGATCACGATCGGGACGGTTATGTTGATGGCCTGGAAGAAGAATTGAAAGCTAAACACGGAAGGACGTTAGTGTCTGTTGCTGTGAACGGCGTTGACGTGGGGCAAAAGAGGGGGGAGAGCGAGATATACAGAGTAGAAGCCGAAGCGATGTTCTGGCTAGCTGCAAAGTGCGTGATCTCGTACGACATCGGAATGCCGAGTAGAGAGAAAGCGTTGGAGTCGTTGGTGGAGGTCGCTAGGTTGGCAAAGAGGCCGAATAGGTACTCGGTATTGAGCTCACGGCCGTCAAAGGTGCGTGTGATATCGACACGGCCTTGAACATTGTCGGCCAGCAAAGAGGAGTTGATGGACTTGGCCTACGGGAGACGTCAGTACTGGTAGATCTGAGGTTTGGATCTGAGGTCCGGGGTGGAAAACCTCACCTGAATAGTATTGTTCGGTGCGATAAAGTTGTCGAGGAACTTCTTCTGTAGAGTGAAAAGCTCGTTGTGGGTGAAGTTCTTCTCCTGATCATCGTTGCGGGCGATCAGAGTCTTGGTATGTGTCTGCTGGTCTGCAAGACGAGGTGCGAGGTGAGGGAGTTGACGTGACGCGTGAGGATACTGAACGCTGGACAAGGCGCTCACAGAGAGAGCCAAAGCACCCAGGACAACGGTGATAATCTGCATGTTTGCTGTTCTCGTGGGTACAGAAGTTTGCTGTGTTGGTAGAAAGGACTGAGGCTATGAGTTGATGGTGGATGAAGAAGAATTGTGAAGGGTTGGTGGGAGTTTTAGAAAAGAGAAAGCTTTGTCAAGAAAATTTCATCTTGTGTCCTAGTCTCGCTAAGTCGTCGCGACGCGGTGATGAGCAAGTGACGTTGAAGTGAAGGGGGCATTATCCCAAGCTCTGAGTGTTGGAAGCTCGAAATTTTTTCTAATTTAATCAGAGACGCGGAAACAAATGAAAACTATGCGACTAGGTTCATGCTATTACACACTCTATTCTCCTAGTTCCTGGGCCTAGTAGCTGTGCCTCGTCGTCCACCACTCTGGCCTTGGAGGTGAGTTGGCGGCGTTGCGGCCACACCCGCCATTGAGGGGGTGGTTCGGGCAGGCATGACTAGCTTGCCGTGTGGTGGGGTTGCAGGAGTGGTTTCGGAGAGGCTCTATTGGTATTTCACAAGCATCATCTCGATAGTTGCGATGCACAGATGGATGAGGGTTATGGCAGCGGATGGCATGGAGAGAGAAGAAAGAAGTTTAAAGGTCCAATGGCATTTGGCGCCAAGTCTTCTCCGCACCACGGCTGTAGCCGGAGCGGCAGATGAACTCTTCTCTTGGCATACTCTCAGGTATCTTACCTTACTCTCCTTTACTCTTAGCAATAGCAATGTCGAATCCTTCGTGCTACCCAACGTATTTTCCATGTATGATATACCTACTCTGGCATCGTCCCAGTCTAGGTAATGAATGACATGGAGCATTCGGAATTGGGATTACAGTTGCAAAGCTAAGAAGAGCGGCGTGATACTACATTGACAGGTGCTTGGGTTACACTTGATGGATGTGCAAAGTTGTGTAGTCAGAGATGTCATTTACCCTCTTATCATTTACATGCATATTACAAATACCGTAATGTAACTTGCATATGGTAAAACATAGAGTATAGGATTGCCCAGAGTAGAATTCGGGATCCCAATTGGAGCAGATCTGAGCCTGAGGTTCCATTGGTTATGCAGGCTTGTTTCAGGGTCTGCATATTTGAGGGTCTCGATCTTCAATCATCCCGCTCATTTCCGCACATCCCGATCATCCCCGCTCCTGGTGGAAGGGGCGTCACTGATAACAGCGGCGTCATCATGCACCTTCCCGGAGCTCCCTCAATCTACCACCGCACTCACTGTACACGGCAATATCGAGTCAGGCTATCATGGGAGACGTGGCCAAAGGTTCTCCTTCAAGCAAACATATAGGGCAAGGTTGGGAGAAGACAGACAAACGAGTCGAAACATGAAATGGCGCACGCTATGAAGCGCCACCACCTAGAACCTATGTAAGTAAGTGCGCGTCAAGGCCCTCATCTCGGCCTGCTTTCTCGGGAACATGGGTAGATTACCTGCAACCGTCGAACGGATCTTCCCATGCATAAATTAATGCACGTCAGACCGGCTTTAAACCCCGATGTCATGCAATACCCCGTGCCTCTTTGATCTTCATACATTAAGGTAACCATCCCAATGTACCCTACTCGTCTCCGAAGGGAATCGCAATATTATCAAGAACAATTCCTCGTCCTGTGCAGAGAGATTTACTTTGAAAGTTCTGCTCTGGAGTGGGCGTCAACAGGAGTGGTGGATTTTCATGCTGCAAAGGAAGATCTTGGCGCATCACGAGTCCAAGTGCAATCCCCCCTAGTGTATGAAGGACCAATCGATTCACATTGCACCGAAGTATCTGCTGGCTAAGAGCAAGTCATGGGCACGCTATCAGAGTGACACTGAAGGAGGTTGTACATGTAATAAACGTCAGGTTGGATGACACCAATTACTCAAGTCATCCGACCCCGCTGTGTCTTCGAGAATTGAGGTAGCTTCGATGGCGTAACCTTTGCATAATACATACCCCGCAAATCGCACTCTAGGGCAAGAGGATCTCGGCGAGCTCGCGTTGTTCTGCCTGGGAGCTTCTCCTACCTGGGGGAAAGCTAGACAACGAGTAACTTCCTAAACATTCCAAGCTTACCGCTGACCGGACTCACAAGCCCGTATTCAAAGATGACATGCAGAGAGAATGCGGAGAGTCGCTGGGAGACACCTTCCAGGAGGAATCAAAAAGTACGTTTGAAGGGGCGATGGAGGATCTTTAGTCGAACCGACAAGACGGTAGACCCGACAGCAACAAGCGCAACATCCGACTGCTACAAAACAGCTATCAAATCCAATACTGTCTTTTTAACATTGGGTGGGGATCCAAAGTTGAGATGCTTCTCCAGTCGGCCTGCGCCGTTTCCCTTCTCTCCCTCTGCAGAAATGTCCCAGCAAGCCCGATTCTTGCATTGCTATCAAGATCGACTATGAACATGGTACCCGGCAATAACACCCCACCACTTCTAGGGTAAGCCGTAATTTCCCCTCCAACGGTCGAGAAACGTCGGCTTACAAGTCTTCCATCAGCACCGTGCGTCCTCATCACCCTGTCCACCTTGCAGGGGATTGGGACGGACCAGGACACATCACTGTCACATTCTCCAACTACGGCGACAACATCCCTCGCGACCTGGCAAGGGTTTGCACGGCTCGCGCTTCCATCGACGCATGGCGCAAAGTCCGCACGGTCTGGAACGAGCCAATTGGCAAGAGCGTACTCGTTTATGACCATTCGGACGTCTTCCTTCACATCATGCCGGCCCCTGCAATGGACTGGAAAATGCTGTATTACGTTTCGCTGGTGTTGGATAACTTCGAGGACGGGTTTGACAGTATGGCCTTCGACTTTGAGGCGGAGGTGCCAGGGGTTGAAGGGTTTGCGGCGACGGGGAACCTGACTATGTTTCCTCCTTTGGCACCCTCCTGACGACGAATCGCCGGGAGCCACATGCTTTACCGCCAGGCATACGACGCTCAGCCGCCAGATGATAGATCGAGTCCATCGTTGACTCCTACCCAAACTGTCGCACTGACGAGTACTTCATAGCACTCTCGAGCAGCTTCCTCCGCAAGACTCCAACCACCCCGCACCTCCCCTACCCCTCAACCCTCCCCCCCTCCCTCCTTAGCACCATCAAACTCCACAGCGCCCCATTGCCAACGATGCCGACACCTCGCACGCCACATCCCCCATCTTCCTCACACCAACACCCGCATCCATCCCCGGACATCGCACCGCCACCCTCCTCCTCCTCTCGACCCTCTACGTCCGCAACGCCACCGCGTCGCCCTAGCCGTCTCACCTGTCCTTGCCGTGCCGTGCTCGCAACACGATCGGAAGCCGCAGGTTCTGCCGAGGTCGTGGCCCGCGGACGGGATAGACGGGGAGCGGGGGCGGGGACGGGCTCCTGAAGCCTTACGACCCCCGCGTCGAGGCTTCGTTTCCTCTCAGTCAGCTAGCGCGGCGGTCGGGTGGCGGATGCGACGCTCTCTTTTACCTTGCAGTTTCTCTGCGCCCTAGAAGAGATACTGCGCGGTTGAGAAATCTCTCTCGCGTTCGATACACGGTCCGCCTTGAAGCTTGGAACAGCTCGCTGGGGATGCGTAGGTCCGATATTGGACTGGACTTCTTCGCAGTCACGTCATTTTACACATGATGCTACGCCACAGGGCTGGTAGATAATGTATGCAAATTGTGGACACAGTTTCAGAGTAAAATTTGATTCCAGGCAATAATGTATGATCTTTTTCCCATGGGGAAGTATAGAATAAAGCGTGCTTTCCAGCTCGGCCAGACTTTACGCCTTCACGAGGAAGTTGTCATGACGAGTGGAGATGTGCTTTACATACCTGAAGGAATCGACGGGGGACAGACAGGGGGGCCTGGAACACGGCAGATAGAGACGACAGCTTCAATCAGTCATTTTCATCCGAGGAAGTATAGGTACGAGGATCAGGAAATCGACTTCTCAATTCAGAGGCTGAGTGTCTTTTCAAGGATTCGGGTAGAGCTTTCCCTGCCCGGGAGTCATGCACGGCGTTCGCTCTTCGCAACCTCTTTGTTGGTCTAGAGGGACTCCGGACACTCCTATGTTATCGGAACCATATACCCCCTTCATTCAGGGGAGTGATCGCATATCCAAACACAGCATGAAAAAACATCCCGTAAACACTCACATCTACTCCAGCAATACCGAAGGACGGAACTCTTTCATGACCGAACGATACATTACACTTCCCCCTGCCAAACTTTCCCACCACTCGTGATTCCCCACCCACCGTAGCCGCCCCAGAATCTCTCTCTACGATCCACCCTAATCTATCCGAATCAATGAACCTCTACAGCTTTGGCACACGAGACCATTTGCCGAAAGTCATCAACCCCTTCCATATCGCATCGCATCGCACCTGTCCTCCCGCGCCCTTGCCGTTGCTCTTTAGGAGCTTTCTTTCGTTGAACACCGGGGCTCGACTCTCACACCGAGCAAGCGTACGCACTGTGCATCTTAGCATGTACTCTACGCGTATAGGATAGGAAGGTGACGTGTGGCGAGATGGGGTAGTTATAGAGATGGGGTAGTTATAGAGATGGAGATGGAGCGTGGGGATCTGTTGGAAGATGTTGGTATCTGTCCGCGAGAGGGCGGATTACATTTTCATATGTCTCAAGTAGTGGCGACTTGGAAATTCATACCCTATTTTTTTTTGGGGGAGGGGTATGGAAATGTAAGATGGGGTATCAATTTGAGAGAATCGCATGGTTTGGGTTATGATTTTGTAATTTGCAGAAGTCATCTATAATTTCTGCTGGGGCTCACTACGTGAATGCTAGAGACGTCGGCCGTATCGGGTTAAGAGGCTGCGGTTGTCTGGATAGAGTCATCTGTAATGACTGCTCATGCGCAAACGGAAGAAGTCGCGAATCTATTGTGTGTGGGAGCGATGGAGGCCTGAAAGCCTGACCGCGTTCGGTCACATACCCATCGAGCGCGCGTCGCCGATCAGGCCAACAGTGAGACGAGTCGAAGCCGTAGCAGCCACAGAGACCTTTCTATATCGCCTTCCACCCAAACATCTCCCGTAGATACGTCCACCATTGGTCTCTCTCTTTGGATAGAGCGAAGGCATGGGCGCCACCACCATGCGATTCATCCTTCCTTGAAACTCGCATGTGGAGCTGTCCGAAGTGAACCCATTCCAAATCTGGCATTTCCATCGTATACTTCCTCGCTTCGGACAACATGCCTGTAGCATCATTAGTCTTGTTCGGTGTGAGCCAGAAAGCTTATCTGTCTTTGACGCACTTTCACAATGCCAGGTTTCCCATTCGTCCTCGTCTGCGTCAAGATCGAGATCGTTGTGGAATCTATCTTCGTAATATCTATCCGGGGCAGACCACTCGACCTCGTTGTCATAGATGTCACGAGTGAAGGCCATCCGCCTCAGAGAGGTCAATTTCTTTAATCGGCTCCTCATTAGCGCATGATCTATGAACCAACTGTACCTCCAACCGTGTTGATGACCAGCGCTGAGATGGAGCTGTTGAAGAATTTCCAATGAACTAATTGCTTCGAGCGCGGAACCTGGGATCGAGTCACCCTCCCATTTTAATGATAGCGAGGTCAAGTGTCGAAATGATTTCGTGAGCAGAGGAAGCAGCCGAGTCTCGAGGAAAACGCCTGGGGCTTCCCATTGGAAACTAAGCTTCGACAACTGGGTGTTCGCTTGCAAGAAGCTGAGAGATTGGTCGGCTTTGATCTTTCCATCCCAGACCAGCGTCGTCAACGCAGGCATAGTACCACGTTGTTCGAAGAACTCTGAGTATAAGGAATCGTGTCCTAGGTCCACTTCCAGTTCACGAAGATCACCTTCCAAAAGGGCGTCTAGCATGGAGTAATCAGAGAATAAGACGGTTTGAAGCTTTAGACTCCTCAGGCGTGGAAACTGTGGCGTTGACTCCATTGTGTAAGTAGCAAAAGAATGATGCTCATCCTCAATTAGGAAAGTTCGCCACGTCAAAGACTCCAGCGTCGGCGCACAGAGACGGAGTATACTAGCGCACATCAAAGACGTGTTAGGTTTATCTCCGTCGAATCCAGATACGACTTCCATGTAAAGAGTGCGCAGTGGCCAACCCTTCGATGGCCTGGGGAGATTGATCTCAAATGCTTCGCTAACCTTGACACGGAATAGCCGAAGATGTTGGATGGAGGTGGAGGGAAGACGTTCGAAGAACGAGCGCGGAAGGGCTATCTTGTCACGCCAATCCAGGGATTCGAGGTGTGGGAGAACGATCTTTGAGCCTAGGAGGAGCTGTATCTTTGGGAGATAGACGTCAAAGAAATGCTTGCTTGCGTTGGCTAGCCGCCTAGCTCTCGTTCGCTCACTAAGCGCCAAAAATTTATCTTTAAGGGCGATGTTGTGGCGCGCAGCTACCCAAACAGGATGAGTGGCCACCGTGATACGCCGGATGCATACCCCAAGAGACTGAGAAATGTTCTTGGAGCCTCCATAGCTCCCTACGCGGATGGTGGCTTCAGCCAAGAGTTTTTCAACCAAGGCTACACTGTGATCGCTGTAGTCCAATGTGATGCTTGCGAATTGACGTGAGCGTGCTATTTGCCGACAGTCGCGACAAACAAGGGCGAGACATGCCAGAGACGACCTTGGCAGACTTTCAAGTATCTGCCCTATAAGTTCGAACGGTAAGGTGAGGGGCAGAGCGTCTGACACGGGAGCTTTTCCTTCGTTCACTCGGTCGAAGGAAAGTGGTCGAGGAGGCACCGCTTCTGTTCCGAGGTTGTCGTTTGAGAGTGACAACATGGGAATAAGTAGATGCATGATATCCCTGTCAAAATCCATGGTGAATAGCCCAGAGAGTTGAGGTGTATATTTGATGGTAAATGGGTATTTTCCTGGAAAGAGTTTCTGGGATCGATGTGCATGAACTGGTTGTGGGAACAGTCTCAAACTCTGGGGAGTGTCGAGAAAGCGGGAGGCCGGCTTCTATCCTCTCTCTTCCATTTTGACCCGCTCCTTTTCCGGGAACCAGTCGGACCCTCGCGCAGGTGCTTTGCGTCTATGGAGGGTGTCAAAGACACGACGATCAGGACTCTGAGTCGGATTCCTCGAGTTCTCACTAACAGGTGGAGGAGCTGAGATTCGGAGCAGGACAGTTCACGGGCACGCGCAGAGGAAATGATACTTCAGTTTGTCCTTCCATAGGCAAGATAACCATCAGGGGATGAACGCATTTTGCAGAGAGAGAGAAAGAGAGAGAGCTAAGCTTGCCCAGCGAAAGACATGAAACAGAAGAAGGCACGGACCGAGTCCGGCGAACGATATGTTAGCGCGCCACTAAACGCTTCAGCCAATCAAACCTACCACTTTCTGCCGCACTATTAGTAAGCCAACCCTCTTGTGTGGCAGTTGACAGGGGTTGCCTAGCCAACAACACTAGTAGGCCTTGGCCATGGTAGATGAGGTATCTGGCCCTACACCAGCCGTACATAATCCAGTCATCCTTCTACCTCTGGACGTACATCATTGATTCCTCTTATTTCTGGGGCAAGGACCGTACATCTCATACTCGCAAGATCCGACAAACCCCTCCCCCCCACCCCCCGCCAACATCAAACCAGACACTCCGCCCAAAAACGCCTCGCAAGATCATCGCCCCTTTTCGCAAAGCAGAACGACTCCCCCCGCAAACACAACGTCACACCACCTCCAACCTTCAAGTCGTTGCGGCTTCCATTGAAATAAAAATCGTGTACATAAACCTCTCAGCGTCTGCCACCGGGTTTTCTCACCCCCCCCGCCTCCTGTTTTCAGGATTATAGCGTAGGTAGATATCTGATAGATAAGGTACTTTACTTGTAGCGTGTTAGAGACAAAAGGCGGCGTCGCGTGTAATGCTGCCCCGGTATGTAATTAGCATGGCCCATATCACGACAACGACCTCTAGGTCAGATGGTGCAGATGCTTACCTATCTACCTACCTACTTACCTACCTCTTTATTTAGCTGTCTGCTTGATATATCCGTAGAGTAGTGGTAGCTTAACAGCGGAGTCTGACATACTCACGTAGAGTATACTCATCGTCGCTGACTGTGCCTCTCTGTTCTTTTTTGGAGGATCATTTCCTGGAGGGGGCGTATGGGTACTCGTACTGTTGTCTATGCCAAGCGTGCGAGGGGTGCGTGGGTTTTGCAGTGCGGTGGTGATGTGGGGATGTGTGCGGTTCGTGGAATGTCTCTGCGGGTTGTCTGTGTGTGTGGATTTGTGCGGTTGGGGATGGGGTGGGATGGGATGGGACGGTTAAGGATGTGGGCTGGAATCGTTGATGGGACGGTTTATGGGGTAGGTTTCTGGATTGAGGGGAATGAGTAGTGTGTTTGGATGTGCTTCGTTGGATTTTCGTGGAAGATGCACTCTATGTTTTAGCGAATCCAAGATAGTCGTTCGTTGACATGTACGCTCGGAAACATTTTGCTTCCCGGTTCGCAAAACGCTCTGATTCGACGAAATCGCAGCTACATGCGCGATCGGCTTCTCAGTAAATAGCCCCTCATTCTCCTCCCTATACCAATATTCCTCCCCACACCCTGGCCCTGATCGATCCGGTATGGTGTCGAAAATGCCTATCCGCCCATACACCCCATGTATCCCCACCGGCGCCGGCACGACGCCCGGTCTTGATATCTTGTCGATATCCGTGCGGTGTTCTTCCCGCAGCAGCATCTTCGTCTTCTTCCGTCGCATCACCGGCACGCAGAATATCATCATCGCGTCCTGAGCGGGCGTCGTGTCCGGATACCGGGTGAGGGAAACGATGCGTTCTTCGGCCCTCTTGCGCGGGATCCATCCATCCTCGCTATCGGGGAGGATTCTTTTTTGAACGGCATCGATTCGAGAAGTTCCGCCTTCTTGACAGTGGGAAGGAACCATGCCCTTGGCGCGTTTATTAATCACTAGCACCCAGTAGCATAGAGGTTGCTCGTACATCAGCAACGCGACGTGTTTGTGTTCTCTTTGGGTTTGTTTGTGAGAAAACCGTTGAAGACGACGATGATGGATACGGGCTGTAGCTCTCGACGCGCCAGAGCAGTTGTGAGGGCAGGATTTTCTGCCAGAGACCGGCGAGGCAGTTGTTCTTGGGTGTGGTGGACATGGATCGTGCGAGACCGGGTACGGCCACTAATTTATCGGATTCTTTCGTGAGACCGGTACTCGAATTCTCCTCTAGAAATCGGCTCCATATGTAGTGTCCGTTCAAGCCTACTATTTTTCGCTTGCGACAGGTCTTTGTTTCGCCGGTGTCACTGTCGTGGGTTGAGTAGCTGTTCTAGGAATCATGGTCGCTTCCACTGTCGTAGTTGCGAGGATCATGGGTGTCGCTATCCACATTTTGCCATTGGTCGTCCTCATTAGCCAGAATCATCATCACCACTGCGTTTACTATGGAACATTTCTCAGACTCATCGCCACTGCTGTAGAGTCCTCGTCCGATTAAACCGCCCCCGGTTTTTGTCCTCCTGCGAATCCTCATCATCCGCTTTTTCAACTTTGAGGTTAGCACAGCGCAAGAAAGCGCGAACGATTTCAAAGCCAATCCCCTTGAAACGAGTATGAACATTCTGCGCAACCTGCGGCAGGCTGTCAGAAAGAGCTCCGCAACAATCTTTAGTCTCGCATTCCCACAACACCTAGTCCTAGGCATGGTGAGTCATTTCAGGCGACAGTATACGTTCTTCCAGCACCCATACGCGGCGATTGAGAGGTGATTCGGACACGATCTCCCTCCAAAAGTCCAGAGGAACGATGACGAGGCCTCCAGCCTCAGATTTGTTGAGTGCACAAACGCGGTCGGAGCAGCTTAACCAGCCAGACCAAATGACTTCATAAGATGAAGCTATCAACCATTGTCCGCTGCAATCATTACAGATCAGCGAGTGCTTCGAGACTAGGAAAACGGTAGATGATCAACAGACAAAACGAGACCAACCGTCCAGTAGATGATTGAGAAAGATCTAGGAAGATTTAGATGTCAGACCATGGACGAGCCTTTCCAATAGAAAAGCCTCAAAAGGTAACTGTCCATCTTGCGGCCGTTAAGAGGTGTGACGAATTGTACCATGTTCTTGAGTATTGTTGGTCACACGAGCCGGTCCATGGCGCCCAGCTTCCCCGCACAGCTCAAGGAGGAACGGATCTGTGGCTGCCCGAGAGCAGTTTTTAAAGGCCGTAGAACACAGTCCTTTGATTGGACGGATACAGAGGCTGCAGGTTCCCTTTGAAGCAGCTGATGAACTTGTTGCGCGCATTGAATCAAGTACGGACCCGGGTTTGAAAAGAAGAGATTTCCTGCAGAACACGTGAAGGATGCATGAAGCCATAGGAAACGATGGCGGCATGCAGCTAGCAAGCATTCCACTCGTTCCAAGATGCGCACGTATGGACAACTCACGGCCAGCATGAAAAAGCAGAAGTTGGTCGATTGACGAATGATAATCCCAGTACAGATGATGCAGCAATGGAGACGAAGAGCGGAACCCTACGCTCGCTACGTTCCCGGACCCTAGGCTAAGAATTAGGGTGTGGAGTTAGGGTATGGAGAAACCATCTGGGGTAGGTAGGTAGGATAGATTAAAGTAAGAATTAAGGTACATGTAACAAAGTATCGAACCCCTCCACCAACCCCACATTAATTTCCATTAATCCGAACTCTCCAGCTTGCTTGCAACACACTGTAGAGCATTCGCATCTGCAGCCATCCAGTGCAGCGACATTTCAACTCTTCATTCATTGGTCGCAGCATCGCATTCTAATGGTGGGATGGATGGATGCCGAATCTCCGTTCTCATGCATCATGGGGCCAGGAGACCTTGGTCTGGCCAGCTGCGATGGGGATGCATAGCGCCAACGCATTTCAATCAGAGCTCCCCTCTTTGCTTTAGTGGTCAAAGCTAAAGCACAAGTGCCGATGCAGATCTATCCTATCCTTCCACCTGGCTACCTACTTATTTGAGGCGGGCCCCTGCTGCCGCGGATTGAAGCTTCAATCTTATCGTCGCACCCTCTCCAGCTCCTTCTCGTTGTCGTCTGCTAGGAGCGATCTTCTAGCCATCCTTCTTCTTTCTCATACACACTTCCAGCAGCTTCCAACTTTCACTGCAAAGCTACCCGGCAGCCACAATGTCGACAATGAACGACGACCGCCCTCTCCAAAACACCGCGGACAACCACGATCCTCCTCTTGAGAAAGACTTCTCCAATGGCTACGGCCACGGAAACCTGAACAACAACAACTTCACAATGGGTGCTGAGGACTCCAACGGTGGGGCACTGAACCGTATCCGGACCGCCGGAAGCATCTCCATGTCGCCCGAGCTCTTTGAGAAGCTCTACCTCTCGCCTGAAACCCGGGTCAAGGGTGATTTGAGGAAGACATTTGGTAACCCTACACCGATGTGAGCTTCGGTGCCTTGTCCGTATCTGTGGGAGTGAAAGTCGTTGCTGACGCCTTGGGTAGTGCTCTGATCGGCTTCCTCCTCAGTCTTACGCCTCTGTCATGCGATCTCATGGGCTGGAGAGGTGCTGGTGGGAACGGTGCCTCCGATTCCGGTACGTCTTTCCTGTCTCACATACCCAATCAACAATGTCTGACCCCAATCCGTGTTCAGCTGCATACTTCTTCTTCGGCGGCGTCCTCATGATCCTCGGATCCATCGGCGAGTGGATCGTTGGTAATACGTTCCCTTTTGTTGTCTTTGGCACTTTTGGTAAGCCACCATCTTTCACCCCACCCTCTTCCACCCTGAAGAGGACAGGGCTAATGTTGCCTTCTGTTCCTTTCTAGGCGCCTTCTGGCTCACCTTCGGCGGCACCCTCGTCCCCTCTTTCAACGCATACGGCGCCTACGTGACCACACCCGCACAAATGGCGGGGCAGGATGGAAACCCGGGAAATCCGCTCGGGTTACAGACGCCGGGCTTCAACGCTAGCTTTGCATTTTTCCTACTCTTCATGGGTGCGTCTGCTTTCCACCGTTGCTCCGTACAAAGGAGATACCGGCTAACACATGTATCTTCAGGTCTCGTCTGCTTCATCTTCCTGATCTGCTCCCTCCGCACCAACGTCGTCTTCTTCCTCATCTTCCTCTCCCTCATCGGCGCCTTCGGTTGCCTCGCGGGCGCATACTGGAATCTGGCCCTCGCGTATGAGAATGCTGCAAACACAATGGCTGCTAAGAGAGCTGGGCGACTCGTCGTGGTAAACTTCCCTCCCGAATCATCATGACAAGTGCCGCTCGCTGACAACCGCGTGTCCCTAGGCGGGTGGAGCCTTCACTTTTGTCACGTCCATGGCCGGCTGGTGGATTTTCTTCGCCATCATGCTCGCCTCCCTGGACTTCCCTTTCAGCATTCCGGTTGGCGATCTGTCGCATATCATCAAGGGAGCAAGCGAGAAGCAAAAGATTAAGGATGCTGTTTGAATAAGAGGCAAATTCGAAGAGGACTCTGATATCATGCATCGGAAAGCATTTGCGTTGGATAGGCAACTTGTGGCCCAAGCAGGCGAAGCCAACACCGATGCGATGGATTCATGCATCTTGATCGTGTACTCCTCCTTGCGCGTGGGCGTTTGTACATAGCATTTCTATAATCAACAACACCCGTTCTGATGAAACTAATGACCGAAAATCTCCCCCATCTAATAAAATAATAATAACAACAACAACATCAACAAAAACAACACAGTGCCCCCAAAACCCCCCACACATCTACACCCGAAAACCCGAAAATCACTCACCGCAGCTTATACACCCTACCAGCCTTTACATCCATCCCAAGCGTCTCGGAACCCTCTCATCCATCACGGCCTATACGAACCCATGCGCACGATATCTGTCGCCGGCCTTTGGAATGATGAGTAAGGGGGTTGATGGCGGTTGTCTGGCTGGTTGTCGATGAGCGATCGCGTGAGGGGGGTGGAGGGGGTTGGTGGGGGTTGGTGGGGGGTTGGGGGGTGGTGTGGTGATATGTTGATATCTTTTTGTCTGTTTGTCTGTCTATTTCCAACCACATGAATATCCATCTTCCGGCATCCAGTAGGCGGGTAGGTCCATCGGTTTGAGAAGGGATGGATGGATGGACGGATGGATGGATGGATGATAGATGGATAGATGGATGGATGGATAGATGGATGGATGGTGGATGGATGGATGGATGGATGGATGGATGGATGGATGGATGGATGGATGGATGGATATCTGGCTGTGTGCGTCGTTCGTGAGGGCACGATGTGACGATGTATGTATATGTATATATACCTTGTTTATATCATATGTATACCTTGTTCATCTCCATCCTCTTGTTCTTGTTCCGTCGTGCCGGATATCGTTGTTGGTGCATTCGAGATTGGTTCGAGATTGGTTCTTGGTAGCCGTAGCGGTGTCCTTCTCGTCCGGGGAAAACGGGGGACTACTTTTGAATGGATGAATGGGTGAATGAATGGGTGAATGAATGGGTGAGTGAATGGGTGAATGGATGGGTTGGGGTAGAGAGTTTGTGAAAAGGTCCGTAGGGTCGCTGACGGATGGGAATCATGACGGATCGCACTGGACGTACTCTTCTGCAATCGATCGATTGATTGATTGAAGCAGACTACGGCTGGCGTATTCTACCGGTACGGCGGACCCGGCTTTCGAGTTGCGATGACGGTTTGCGGTTGGGTGTTTTTATGGGGGTTTTTCCCCACGGAATGGAGAGTCTTGGCTACCTTTTTCTTAGGAACAGTGGTCGATCTGGTATATTCAATGACTGATTGACTGATTGGCCTCCCGCAGCCCTGCACTCGTTTCGGTCGACCTTGATGAGGCTCTACCTGCGGGGAAGCAGGGGCGTTGCTATGAGCGTGCGTGTGGCGCGGTGACCGCTAGCTATTGTTGGAATGCGCACTTCTGTCGCATAACTTCTTGCAGAGGGGAGCGGATGGTGAGAGGGCTAGGATACTACGGCCCAGGAATTCCGGAGTGGGCTTTTGGAAAGGAGTATGAGGTCTATGATTTACGTAGATCTTGTGGTGTAGAGACGATGAGGTATGGGCACCAGAGGGAGTGGGCTCGGGATGGTTTTCCCTCGGCTTCGTGCAAAGACTTCCGCATGTCTTGTCAGGACAGGAGCACTGGAATTTTTTTCTGCGCGATCCATACATCGTTCACTCGTCGTATCATGGTGTTTCAATCGAGTACGATTGCATATATTGCAAACGTGGCCAGCACTCGCAGCAATCATCATTGCAGAAAATAGGTCCGGTGTTAACACTCACTCACTACTGACTCCCCCTTTTTCCCCCTGGTGAGAAATCAGCGGAATCAAGCATGCCTCATGCGCCTCAGCCACCACATTCTGGCAGCAAGATCCTGGCTAGATGGCGGGCTATTTCCTCTCGTACAGCTTGCTCCTCGTCCTTGCTGCGTTGCTCTTCCGGCTCTCGGTCTGAAGCTGTCCGGGCAGCAGTGCTGCTAGATTCAGGGTTCTCTCTTCCTTCTTGATCGATTTCCTTCGCATCGGCGTTGCTGTTTTCCAGTCCCTCCGTCTCTCGCTCGTATCCTGATTCTTGGACTCGGCCTTCGGCCTCAGTTTCCTGAATACGACTTTCGGCTTCGGCTTCTTCTGGGGGACCGCGCTCACTTCCCGGGTCCCACCGCAGCACGCAGGGTGTTTCTCCGTCCAGAATAGCTCTTCGGAAATGTGGTCCGGAAAGGGAAGATGTCGGGCGACTTCGAGGTCGTTTTTGGAGGAGCAGCTCTCTACTACTTGGCCTCCGCTGGGCGGGCCGTTAGACGCTTGCCAGGCATCTGGGTGGGTTGGATCAGATTTGTGTATGGTCTAGGGTTGGACCGTTGGTGGAGATGCATTATTCACTTATTAGACGGTGACGGATATGCGGGCGGAGATGGGTTGGAATGTCGTGGTTGTAGTTGTGCACGATCGGATCTGTCGCTGCTGCTCGCGTCGACGAAGTAACGCATGGGATTGAACCATTTGATCGCGATGACATTTTGAGCCAAATGTGGAATCGGGTCTTGAGGTGGTAATGTCGAGTCTCCCAGAAGATTGCGATAGAGAGAGATAGGAATTGCTGAAATGTGTTATATGGTTTACACGTCAGCCAACAGACCATTCCCTGGCTACTTTTACGACTCGTCCATCGGGGCTATTTCCTGAAGCGCAGTAGTTTTACATATCCGAGAGAAACATACCGCACTGCGTCACACCTTTCACATTTGCCGGCCTTTTAGCAGTCTCCTAGAATCGGAGTTTCGTGCGAGAATGTACCATTATGACCTTGGAAGAAGACTGGCGTAATCCTGGCTGTCCGGATCGAAGGCAGGGATGGCACCCGCCCTACACCACGTAGGCATTGGGTTCATTTTGAAGCCTCCCAAATCGGCAAAGCTATTCTCTCTCCAGCCCTCAATGGCCAAGACACGCGTCACTTGAGATGTGAAGGCGCAAAGGCCGTGAATTTGATTGAGGGTTTCGAAGACAACCTCCCACGTCCCCTGCGACAGGATAATATCCCCCATCTGCAGATATTTGAACCCAGAGACCGCGTCGAGAAGAAGTAGTATACTGTTTCTGGCTCCAATGGAGATTTGTAACAACCTCAAAAGCTTCGTTATTGGCAACTGTGTTAGTTTTCAGTAAAATGGTGGTGAATGGTGGTGGGTTCAACTGCATTGTCTTTGAGAAGACCTGGTCGTGCGTGTGTTCAATGGGCGAGTTATCATACGTGACATCTGGTAGGCGTAATTCTAAGCTCTTCAAATGATTCATCCATTCCAAGGTTGCAGGAAGCGAGAGATACTCCAGACAACTCGGCGGTCGTCCTCTGGCCACAGGTCGAAAAACGAAGAACCAGCTCTTTCATTCCCAAAAGGGCGGTAATTTTGTTATCGCGGAAATGAATTGGCTTCGCGCTGCGGGTTTCGCTTCTTCCATCGAACACTTTAAAAGATATTGCAGACCGCAAATCTGGACTGGGCTGTAATACTCGAATACATCTTCGCGCCTGGACTGGAGCTGGCGCGAGGATGCGATAATGTTCTGCCCTATCGGAAATTTTCTACAGGTAATCTCGATCTATGCGTAGTCCCCAATCCCAACTTTGCGGGCTGCGTTGGAAAGTGCTCCATTTTTGAAATTGATGAGACCATTATGAAAAATTCGAGTTCACGCAGACCTTGCACCAGAAGCCCGAAGAAGTTGCCGCCCCGAAGGCACTTCGAGAGATGAAGCAAGAATTCTGACCCATCATACCAGCGTTGGCGGACACGGTTGCTCAGCAGTGGGTGTTATGTTACGGCTTAGAAAATTCCGAGCCTTTCTTATTTCATGAGGACAGATACGTTGGCAACAATATTCCCAACAAATGCCAGCTTTTTGACATTAAGGAAGACGATGCTGGTAAGTCGAGATTGTCCGGCCGGGTGGATATTTGGCCGGATCAGGCTATGACTTGATTGATGTCACGAGTCTCTGTTTTTTGAGCTTCATGCTTGAAAGAAGAGACTACCAGGATCATCATGATCAGCCATCTACCCATCTACTCATCTACAGTAGATCAGTATTAGTATCGGAAAGTCCTTCATAGATCTAGGCAGCTGTGGATGAGCTTTGAGCAGGCTGAAGGAGCGTACGCCTGTCCTCAACATGGCATTGGTCCTCACTCTGTCTCTAGCGAAGCTAGTCATCCTCCCACAATCTGACCCACCGACCAACATCTGCAGTAATCCGTGATAGTGGCTGGTCTTGGAGTTGCTGCCCACGTCCCATGTATCTTGATGATTCCTCGCCAGTTTGTGACAACCCCGATGCTTTCAATTGAGCTCTAACAACTGCAAGACTTCATCACTCCAGACCAATTCAAATTTCATCAGAAGCATTGTATAGACAGAATCAATAGCAGCATTTTGTGTACGGAATCGATGAAGAGAATGGGTTGGAAGAATCAAAGCAGGTCTCTACCAGAAAAGAAGAGATTCGACGATTAGGTCTCTCAGTATCAAGACCGCCCAAAAAGACTGTGCTTGTGATATTGCCGACATGGTATTGTTGGGAGAATTGTCGATAAAGTTTCTTCCGACAGCTTCTGTTGAGCAAAATCTATTCCAAGCGGCCACCCTGTCAATATTGAAAACGCCGGCAGAGTATTTCTTTCCAATCCGCGCTTTGCTGAAGGTGTCTATATGGTGTTGTGGAGATGGGCGTTTCGAGTGCCATGGTATTGTTGGGACATTGGAAGCCTGGGAGTCCTGCGCTACAGATTTGATGACAGCCCCTGGCCTACTCTTTTGTTCTTCCTATGGTGGCAATCGAAGCCAAGCTGGGTGACGGTGCGCTGAATGTAAAGCTTTATTCCATGCCTCTGCATAAATTCGACTGGGCACAGACACGCAGCAGTTTGCTTGGCCACAGTTCTTAGGAGCTCCTTGCATGCTGTACGTTCCTAGGCTCAAGTACAACTAGTGCCAGCATATTGACTTGTGGTCTAAGCTCTTTCAGCTCTGCACCATGAGACAGATCGAACTCGCCGCCCTCGCCGAGTCTAATAACAAGGCTATCCTCCTTTCCTTTATTAGGACTACAATTTCTCCTCTCTCTTTTCCTTTTCTTACTCCTGCGTGAACATCAAAGGTATCAATATGTCGCAAAGACGCAAGGGTGTTTCTGGGTCGTCTGTGGGAGTACCACTCTTTCCGTTGTCTTTTTCACTCTCGTCTACGGCTCCAAGGATTGGCTGCATGATTGGGTCGGGGCCAACAGGAGGCACTTGCAGGGTGCGTGTAATCGATTTTACTCGCTTTGAGGGGAAATACCTGCTTTGTGACACGGGTAAGCGGCGTACTAATGAATGGTGGCAGGAACTGTCATCGGAAACTGATATTGCCACGATCTCATTGGTCTTGTACTCTTTGAGCCGTCGGGATATGGTTTGCTCTACGGACGTTGCTCGAGTGAACCGAGGTCTTTGCGAACACGTGAAAACGGCGTGGTACGCCAAAATTGCCAGTCTTGCTGCTCTCCGCAATCAATGAAGTCGCCTATGACGAAATGCGAAGAGTGGAGTCAGGAGGTGGCAAGATATTCCGCGCATGTATCGTTTCACGCGCTTCCACTAATGCCACTGTGACGTGCAGCAAATCCCTTTCTTGATACACGCGGTCTGCGGATGCAACTACCCGGTTTCGGATATTCATGAAGAAGTTTATTCGATGATGGGGTTTTCAACAATGATCTTCTGCGTCTTCTGCCACCACTGGTTGATATCAGGTACATGTCTGTGAGTGTCCTTTCGTCGATATCCCTCTCAATCGACATGGATATTGTAGAACATTTGGCGCCATTGCGTCCTCTTGCTCTAATCATCTTGCTTGCATTACATACAAAGGCTCTTGTGCTACATGGTCCGTCTCCATCCTCGCTCAATACTCCTCGAGTCATATCGCGTGCTGAGCAGGCTGCTACCCTGGAGTCGTACACAGGAATTGGAACCCCGTGAGCACTGATAAACTTTATCATCTCTCGCACGGCCATACTTACTCTTTGCATAGTCCTGTTGTCCAAGGTTGGCAATTGTTAACCACCAATCTACCACTCCAGTACACGCCAACAGGATCCCACACTACCCTCCAGCTTACCCTGAAAGACAACAAGGCTCAGAATATTGATCCATCCATGATCTACAACTTGGCTGTACTGGGTCTGGCAGATATTGCAAGTTCGACTGTTACGCATAATGGAAACAAGAACCTTCCGCGTTCAGGCCAAAAACCCTCGACCTTTGCGACCTCATATCCACCTTCGAATCTTCAGTTCATGATGACTGCATCGGATGATCTGCCTGTTTATTCAGTGGCAGACGTTCTGAGGGGTATGCAGGAGTTGACTCATCACCTTTACTTCTTGGAGTTGACCTTCGAGGTCTTCAGTGACATAAGTAAGACAAGTTCTCCACTCGCGAGTGGATGTCTGGCGTTCCACTGTGGCTCTCAAGACGAAAGCATGAATACTAGAGATTTAGAGTTTGCCAACTCCTCCGCCGCCAATGCTTCAACTGCACCGTCGAGACAACTCCAACAGCTAACGACCTTTGACGAACTCGACGCCGTAGCTGTGACCTACTATGACCTCAAGAGCCCCTTTCCCGTACATGATCAGAGCTTTGCAGATATCGCCACTCGCATGCTCGCCGATATTACAAACCTCATCATTGCCTACCACGGTGATGGCCTGCTCCCTTTCTATGGCTCCGGCAATAAACACCTTCTTCGCTACGTGGATACGTGGGGATCAAATCTGACGATCTCCCTTCTTCCGTTGAACCTCATGAGAGTCAACTTCACTCTCGGTCAAGCCGCCATGGCTCTGAAAACTACACAAAAAAGATTGCAGAACGGACCCATGATGGAATCAAAATTGGAGATTATGGTGGATGACTCCATGGTCGGTTGGGGCTGTTTGAGCTACGCAAACGCGAGTGCTTGGCGGTGCGTGATGTTGACGTGATATACTAAACGATCTGTCCACTTGGCCCACCATTGTGGAACTATTCCTCAACCAGGTCCCGCACATCAAGGACGAACCGTTGCAAGGTCCGCTATCTCACGCTCTGATTGGAAGAACATAGGAGGCACGGCTTATAGGAGGTTTTCTCGAGCAAGCTACATGTGTAAATAGTGGTAAGCTGGGATCAAGGCTGGACTTTGTGACCGCACGGGTAAGTGGTGGGTGACAGAATTGGGGGTGCGACGGGATTTTTACAGTTGCATGAAATCTGCAGGCTTATCGCAAATTCGAATGGACATTCCTTGCGGATCTACGCGAGAGACAAAAGTTCGCCAGCGCCAAAAACAATTGTCGGGAATATATTTGAGTCCGACCGAGCGAAGCAACGTGTCTCCAACCGAATTGGAGCGCCAAGTCCAAGATAACAGGTAGTTATCATTGTTGATAACAGAAACCTGCGCCCTACCGCATCACGATCTTGGAGACGGGTTTGAGAACCACGGAAGCATTTCAGGGTCCGGACCGTTGATTGGCAGTCCCTTTTCGCATGTCGCCACCGGAGCATTGACAAGGTCCCTGCGTTGTGTTCCAATGCTACAAACAGTCGCACTGCAGTGCGATCGGATCTGAAATGTATACCTACTCTTCATAAGTAGATCTTCTTATTTTCTTCCTTTTCGCATGTCGCCACCGGAGCATTGACAAGGTCCCTGCGTTGTGTTCCAATGCTACAAACAGTCGCACTGCAGTGCGATCGGATCTGAAATGTATACCTACTCTTCATAAGTAGATCTTCTTATTTTCTTCCTTTCCTCCGAAACCAGTCTCCGCAATCCCATCCCCAGCCCCCAAAATGCCGTCCTCCGCAGTCCAACCCCTTGCCCTCATCTTAACCTTATTCTTCCTCTCCCTTCTCTCCTCCCTCCCACCCTCCGCCGCCTCCGCCATGTGCAGCGAGCTCTACGGGCACCCCCAACAACAAGCCTGCTGGCAAATGTTTCACGGCCCCGATGGCATCCCCTCCGACGCAAACAGTCATCTCTTCTCTCTTCCTCTACGCCGAAGGCCGCCGAGCATACTGACGAGCCAATGGCGAAGGAAGCAGCGGTTGCCGTTTTTGAGGTCGAATGGTGAGTGATGATTTGGCTCAAGCTTGCAGGAAATGGAGTATACGCTAATGACTCTGGAACTCCGTCAGGGGGTTGCAACCTGGCGCTATTGGCTATCGAGCTCGTCGACCAGACTATCACATACGACACCACCACCTGGGCCGACACCGTCGAAAGCGGCTCCCTGATCTACAACCAATGCGTCTCCCCCACAGAAACCGAAGGCGGATTCCACATCCCTTCGGGTGGATACGTCCTCACCGGTAGGTGAATCTCGCGACCCTCGACTCTCCAGCTGGCTCTTACACTGCTGACATGCACGCATTGCGGGCACATAGGCGACCACGGCCGCCTCGCCCTCCTCCTCTACGCCTCCGGCTCCACCTACGACCGACAAGTTCAAGCGGACCTCGCGAGCGGGAGGACCGTTGTTGCGGAGCAGGATCCTGGGGATGGAAGTATCGATATTTCGGCCAACACTACGACCGCAAATACCTTGAACAATCTCCTCGGTCCAATTCTCCCAAGAGCTCGGATCAAGGGTAGATAGAGCAGAACCTTCAAAATGCGTGCGATCCTGACCAGGCGTTAGGTTTGTCAGACTGAGGTCGTCGATCTTCGTTGAAAGAATGTGTCGCACGATGTTGGTTCCGTGGATGGGTAATCCCGTCCATGGATGAGGTATAGTACCAAATCCGACACACCTTATCATACCTCTCGTGGGCCAATCAGGCTCCAGATTACGTACCTTGTTCACGGATGAGATGGTCTTACTCCGTGGACGAAAGACAGCCCCCACTTCCACTTCCTCGTCTTCCAAACGATCCTGAGGGTCTACAGCAGTGTGCCGGGCCCCGGCTCCTTCGTCTACATTCCTCATCATCTTCTCACACCTCGACGGCGTCACCGGCTGCGTTTTATCGCACATAGCTAGGTACATACTTACACTCTTGTCGTTTCTTCGGATGATAAGTGTCCCTGGAGCCGGCCTTGGTCACTTGCAAGTCTGGAGTGACTGGAGCTCGGCGTGAGGGGGGTTCTCTATCTGTGTGGATAGCCCGCCGACGGTCGGGACTATGACGGACCCCAAAAAAAGGCGCAGCTCCTAATGGCTGGACACCAGAAGTTTTTCCGTCAGTACCTACAAGCATGCCAGGATTCTTCCCTAGGCCAGTAGAGTCCCGGTCTCCTGGCGCCTTCGTCGGGTATGAGTCTTCTCGATCCGTCCACGGATGGTGGCCCCATTCATATCCGCCACACTTCCTAAGAATTATCGATGAACGGGATACTTATCGATGGACGTGGTGACTGGATCCATGGACGGGAGCGATACATGAGTGGTGTGCAGCCAAACCAGGCGTTTTAATATATTGAAGGGACCACTGATTTCTTCGAACCTTCTGGGACGTTGTTATTTGACTCACAGCGGTCGACGAGGTGAATGGGTGTATGAGGTCGCTGGGGGGCAAATTACAAATTCATACCCCATCTTACATTTCCATACCCCTCACCGAAAGAATGGGTTAGTTGTCCCATTCATGAAAAACACGCGTCAACGCACGATAGGGGCCCACATAGAGTGTAGATAGTGGTTGGGCCGTCTCACGCCGGGGATGGCAAAGCCTAAATAGGCCTAAATAGAGGCCTGAACAGGCATATTTCTCGTACCCCAGCGCAAGAAAACTCCCATGCCTATGGCATAGACCTGGAGTGAAATGATAGCTAGCTATGTATAGGTGTGGGTGGGTGGGACAAAAAGTGTGCAATGGCTCTGAAAGAGACGAAATCGAATGAAGAGCCATTGACAGGTGCAAAACAGGTGGCTATATAGCTCGTACTGGACACCTGTCCCCAACCCCTTACCGGGGTACCAACAGGGTACCAACAAGGTACCAACAGGGTCATGATGTCATGTGACCCACTAACCCCCAGTCCCACTTGGCAGTATGAATTTGTAAGTTGCCAGTCTTTGGGGTATGAATTTGTAAGTTACCATTTTTTGGGGTATGAAAATGTAAGATACCATCAACTTATAGATCTAGTTATCCCTATACCTGTAGATCATTAGAAGGGTATTTAGGGTGTTCCAGGCTACCTACCCCAATTGTTAGTAACCCGAGTTACCGCTAAAGGGTTGAATAGGGGTGTTTGTACTTCACGCTGCAGACATCCCTAAGGGGCCCCGCAGAGCCCCCGGAGGAATAATTCCTAACACCAACCCGCCCTATAGATGGCAACTTACAAAATCATACCCCCATTAATGGTATCTTACAAAATCATACCCCTATTAGTGGCATCTTACAAAATCATACCCCGTTGGGGTATGAAAATGTAAGATGGGGTATGAATTTGTAAGGATCGCATAGTTTGGGGTATGAAAATGTAATTCGCCCGGTCGCTGGGGGTGCAACCTTCTACACCGGCAATCTCTCAGACAAAGAGTAGCAGCTTCAGAAATTAAAAAAAACATCTGACTTACATGGTGAACTTGAATGTTGAGGAGAAAGATAATGTTGCTCCGCTTAATACTCGGTGATGGTTATGATTTCTATTACTGTCAGTGTCATGCTGACTCTGTGTACGGATCAAATGCCGTGGCCTAGCTTGAAGTGGTCCTTGTAGCCGGAGCCTCCCGTGGACCGCTGCAGGTTTTAGCGAAAGGCTTTCGGCTGTCCAGACTCGGAAAACGTCATGCAACTTGCTTTCCAATCCGACCAAAAATAAGTAGCTTTGCAGTAGTCCATTCAGTTAATTCATTAATTACTTACAGTAACAGTATACATATTCCTTCACTATCTCCTTAGTCTTCAGCCTTCAGCCTTCAGCCTTCACCCTTGTCTGCCTTTTTAGCAGACATCGAATATCTTTGTCTGTCTGTTAATGGACCCTTACTGCTCAAGAGAGCATGGCCCCCCCCCACACCACCTGCCCCATATAGCCTGGATGCGCTTACACCCGTCTGACCTCGACCATCTGCAATACCCGAAGCTGACTGCATAAGCTGATTAAATCTAGTCTTGCTGCTCTCTATTTTTACATATGACAGTCTAATCACTAACACATTTATTCTCTATATATTGAGCCTTTTTTGTACCTTCATCAAATCTCCTGTCCGCAATCCATCTGAGTACCAAACCAAGTCTCATAAATAAAAAACTAATTGAATGGCTGCCGTGTTGTGCTCTCTCCTTCTCCTTCAAGCTGTTGGCTTGGTCTGTGCCTCTCCCGTTCAGCCTCAATCATGGACGACTACTCTATGGGATGTGATCGTGGTCGGTGCCGGTCCCGCGGGGATCATCGTCGCGAGCCGGCTGAGTGAGAGCGGAACGAAGAAAGTCCTCCTCCTCGAGGGAGGCGGGCCATCCTACGGCATCACCGGAGGAACCGAGAGACCGCAGTGGTTGGTCGGCACAAATTTGAGCCGTGTCGACGTACCAGGGCTCTATGATACCATTTTTTCCGGTCCAACCAATTTGACCTGTGGCCCCAACGAGGTGAACGCTTTCGTGGGTTGCTCCATCGGCGGTTCCAGCGCCATCAATGCCGGATTGTTTTTTCAGCCACCGGAATCGGATTTTGACACCTATTTCCCCGCGGGCTGGAAGTATGCTGATGTCCTGCCTTCCATCAACCGGCTCTATCAGACGCAGCCCTCCAGCGACATCACTTCCGAGAATGACATCCTGTATGAGCAATCCGGATATACGGCGGCCAAGGAGTGGCTTGTGACCGGTGCCGGCTTTTCTGAAGTCGCCATCAATACAGACTCTGCAAACAAAACCAAAGTCTTTGGCCATCCCATATACGATTACAAGAACGGTCAGCGCGGCGGGCCCGCCATCAGCTACCTGCAAACGGCCTTGACCCGCTCAAACTTCCACCTGCAAAGCGGCGTCTGGGTCAACCGCGTCCTTCGCACAGGCAGTGTAGCCACAGGCGTCGTCGCCAACGCGAGCGGTGTCATATCCACCGTTTCTCTATCCCCCAACGGAAGAGTCATCATCAGCAACGGCGCCTTGAAGTCCCCAGAGCTCTTAATGAAATCCGGCATCGGCGACCCGGCCGTCTTGGAACGCCTCCAACAAGCCAACAAGCTCGGCGGCCTCCCCGCTTCCGCCTGGATCAACAACACCGCCGTCGGCGCCGGCCTCTTCGACAACCCAAACACCTTCATCGAACTCTCCAGCCCCTCCGTCCAATCCTACACCTACACCTACAACGACCCTATCCCCGCCGACGCCTCCCTGTACCTGAAAAGCCGCTCCGGCCCATACTCCTTCGCCTCCGAAATCAGCGTCTTCTGGGACTACGTCCCGCACGCCGACGGCACCCGAGCCGGCATGCAGGGCACCATCGGCACCGCCGGCTACGACGGCTACACCACCGACCAAACCGTCACCCTCAACATCTACGGCACCTCGGGCCTGAAATCCTCCGGCACCGTCGTCCTCGACGCCGACTTCGTCCCCGGGCCCCAGGGCGTCTACTTCAGCGACCCGCAGGACGCGCAGGACATCGCGGCCTTCATCCACGCCATCTTCGCCGCCCTGCCCGCGTCGAACCTCGCCCCGCTCAATATCCCGGCCGCGGCGTCCACGGCGCAGATCCTGACGTACATCACGACGCCGTCGGCGTACACGGAGGGCGAGGTCAACCACTGGTCCAGCTCGTGCCGGTTGGGGCGCTGCGTGGATGCGAACACGACGGTCATCGGGATGCGGAATCTGAACGTTGTGGATGCGTCCATCGTGGAGCCGTTCACGGTCAATCCGCAGTTCGGCGTCATGGTGGCGGCGGAGAGGGCGGCGGAGCTGATTGCCTTGTTGATGTGAGTGTGGTTGGAAGCGGCTGGGAAGTAGTTCGATCGGATGTTTCATGAATTGTATCGGTGTCGCTGCTCCAACTTAACCACATCATTCGCTGCCATTGTGCCCCGTAGCGCAGCAGATGTTCCACTCCCTGATCTCGATATCCGTTTTCGTCTAGTAACACTTTCGCGGCATACGACCCTCGAGTAACCATCTCCCCCGTATTCCCTTCCACCCGTTTAGCCATCCTTACGTCCGTCCTCTGTATCAGTACTCACTTCCCCTTACCGCTCCTACCATATTCTCCCTTCCCTCCCCACCAACCATCCAACTCCACCGCCTACCTGCCACTGCCCCTGCTCCTGCTGTCGAAAGATACGAAAACGACACCTACCTCCTTTAATTTCATTTGCTCTTGACCTCACGACGACTTAGTGCTCGCAAACAGTGAGGCCATACACAAAACAACGCATGCACAAGTAGATATGTAGATAGATGATTGGGCATATCCAACACTGGGGCAGCTAAGACCTTTTTGGACATGCAAATAGTCCAAAAAAAGGCCCCCCAGCGCTAGAAAACTCCCATGTCTGAGCGACATGACCTGGAGTGAAATGAGGCTATATACAGGTGTGGGTGGGTGGGAGAAAAATGATATGGCTCTGACAGAGACGAAATCGAATGAAGAGCCGTTGACAGGTGCAAAACAGGTGGCTATATAGCTCGTACTAGACACCTATCCCCAACCCCTTGCCGGGGTACCAACAGGGGTACCAACAAGGGTACCAACAGCCACCAACGCTATGGCCTCATAATGGACCCACTAACCCACAGTCCCACTGTTGCGATTAGTGCTCGCAAACAGTGAGGCCATACACAAAACAACGCATGCACAAGTAGATATGTAGATAGATGATTAGGCATATCCAACACTAGAGCAGCTAAGACCTTTTTGGACATGCAAATAGTCCAAAAAAAGGCCCCCCAGCGCTAGAAAACTCCCAAAACCCAAGACGTCGTCCAAAGAGGGTGAAGGTCTCGAGAAGGACTCCTGACGGTACCTACCGCAGCAAGCAGTAAAGACCAACAGCACTAGCGCGGACGGGCTGGAAGGTGCTGATATCGTAGTGATACTCTGAGTATATGGGCTAGGTGAATAACGATATACAGGCGATAGGAATCTGACTTTCAACGGCCTAGCAATTAAATCTCGTTATTGCTAAGGCCGGCGTCACGTGCTAATATTACAACCCCTCTACGGAAGGAATAGCCTAAATAATAGCCCTCAACACCAAGTGACGTCAATACCTCACGGAGGTTATTAATAACGGCCTCCCTAGTGAAAAAGGAGCTCTTCAGCTAGAACAGCGGTGCGTCAGGTAAGGCTTCCTACCTAAAGAGGTGATGTAAGGCTTTAACTGCGCATGCGTTATTGCCTAATACGGCGACCGTGAGTATAATCCCACGACGAAATGGGTCCGTTTTAGACACTGGAAGTGTAAGTTCTAGATAATCATCGAACAGCCTCACCGAGCGACGTATAAAAAACTATTCACCGAAGTCCTTCTATTAAAGGTCTCGCTTACTATAAGTAAACTTACCTACGCGTAGGAATACCGCGAAGGCGAGGTAAAAGGAGGTATATAGAGTCGCTTTAGCATAGGTTGACTTATCGAAATAAGAAAGGATTTAAAGCAATAGATCCTTAGTAATTAGACGCCTTTCTTTCATATCAGCTTCGCTACGAAGATGTTAACTATCTATAATAATACGTTATAACTAAGAGTGATAAAAAACTAAGAGATTATCGAATTCCATATCCACATGGGCTAATCTAAGACCGATAAGATATACCTTTATAGACTTCGACTTAACGCGGCGAGTGCTTAGGTCAGCAATCCAGCCCGTAAGGACATTCATAGTTACTGAAAAGGGAGGCTAGATCCCTATCAGTGCGCAATAAACCGTATAGAATCTTACTGAAATCGCATATATCTTCCTGGTTTTAGTTACAAGCCCCTACCAGAGAAGTCATATAGCCTCTCAAGGCAGTGCGGTCTAATTGTATCAATATTCTAATAGGTCTCGCCCTATTTCAGCGGAGATATAAGACCTTTCAGCTGTGGATATGCGTTAGCGATTTTTCGGTACCGAAAACGTAACAGATTATCGGCCAGCTGGTTAGCCTTCGTAGATATCCAAGTGGGCACTACTATAATGTCGTGAGTAGCTGTCAACATAGCTATATCGCGCAATAAGGCTATAATAGGCCCGTGCATGGAGGATTTGCGTAATCTATTAACGTATGCGTCGTTATCGCAATAGAGAATCAAGCGAGATCCTCGTAACTATTATAACCACAGCTCCATCGCGTAATAGACAGCCTTTATTTCTTTGAATTATATATCTTTGAAACAATGACGTATGGCTGTTTTGATGCTAAAAACGTCTTTAAGTTAAATCGATTGAATATAATCGGGATGATCGAGAATATAGCCTCTCATACCGAATTTTCCAGACACATCGGTCCATATGTGCCACATAACCCGACTGTCGACGTAACGTATCAAGGCGACGCCATTCCAGTGCTTCAGGAAAGTGTCCCACCATAGTAAGTCTGCCCTCATATCGCCTATAATCCGTACGATTACCACAGGCCTTCGAAGGGCATCGAAAAGTCGCCTCAAGAATGCTCTTCCTGAAATCACGACTTTGGCAGCGAAGGAGAGGAAGCCAACCGCTGACTCGAGCTCCTGATATGAGATGATTGCCCTTTTTAGAAGGTTTTTAGCCGTGGTTCTCGCCTTAGCCAGCTTATCCGAGGGGAATCTCGCCTCCATACGAATACTATCGAATTCGATTCCTAGGAACTCAGCTATGAAACCCACAACATCCTTCGTATAATTGATTCGAAGGCCTAATTCGCCACACAGCTGGTCGAACTGCTGGGCGTATGCAGTTGCGTCATCACCTAATAAAAGGATTACGAAGAAATCGTCTAGATAGTAAAGCATTACTTCCCATAGAAGGATCGCGATTAAGATTCAAGTAAAGGCCTTTGCGAAGAGATTGAATAGAAACGGTGATATGCGTAGTTTAAATGATAGATATCGTTCCTTTCAATAGCGTTTATCGCAATTGAAACCAAGTAGTCATTAGTCCGATATAGCGACGGGTATATGTCTAAAGGCGTCTTTGAGGTCTCTTTTGACGAATTGAGCCCTTAGGCCTTTCTATAGCAGTGCTATTACTGCGTCATCGTATATAGCATATTTCAATACGCCCTACTCCGCCTGGATATCGTTATTAACTAAGTGGCCGTATAAGAATAAGAGGTCATAAATTTATCTCCAACCTCCATCGTGTTTCGGTACCAAACCGAGTAGCGAGCAAATATAATGGGGCTTATTCTGAGGGTCAACCTCGATTAGGCGATACTGCTAAAGCTATTTTTAAAGATCCGCCGATAGTATTTGAGATGCTTGATATACTAATAGATAATTTTAATTGCGATAGATTAAGATAGGGCCTCGAAAACCTATCTTAGCGCCCTTTCGAAGAATAGCCGAAATAGTTTTAGCAAATATTAAATCCGGGTAATCGTTTAATTATTTAAATCAACTATCAACTATTAACAGTTCTTAATAGGGCAAATCCGGGTCTAATAGGTTATACAGCGCGTATGGGAACCCCTCAGATATGCACTATAGCGACCAGGGCATCTACGGGTGCCCTGGGAGTCATTCTGCCTTGGTAACACGGTTACCCAGTGGCAAATGATTGGAGCTACTCACAGCTGGGTTTGGGGCCTTGGGGCACTTATCTGCCGAATGATTTTGCTGACAGACCATACAGACATGTGAGTAGATGCAGCGCTCGCGAAAACAGCTACCTCTGTTGAAATTCTTGCAAATTCCAGTTCCTCCGGCGGCAACGGGCTTGCTGGGGCCAGGCGCAGCGGTATTTGGCTTGCTATTGCCCGCATAAGTCCCTTTGGGCACGAGAAGGTCCCTGCAGCTCTGATCGTCCGCTTCCCAGGCCTTAGGGTCGTCTTGGCCACCCTGAATACGTGCAGTAACAAAGGCGAGGTGATAAGCGAGGATGAAGTTAAATCTGTAGGTGATAGGCAGCCGTAGTAGGCGAATAGCATACGCATATAGGGTCTTATTTAAGCCTTCCTTCACGCTAACGTATACAAAGCGGCCAGCGGCTACCGAGTACACATGAAAGCAGTGCATCATGTGGTTATGGCCATTGACGTCCTTATCCTCCTTGGCCGGGGTAGTATGCATATGGGCCAGCTTGGCGAAATTTTTGGTCTTGAAGGTCCCGAAGAAGATTTGCTTGAAGTATTTGACGTCCACACTTCGGAACCTTTCAGCAATACTAAGAAAGGGCTTCTTACCTTCCGTGTGACGAAAGGGGACCCCTCTTCTTTCCTCCCAGTCCGACTCAGAGTCGGATGAGTCCGAATCCGATGTGTCCGAGTGATGATGACGATGACTGCGGCTGTGGCGGCGGTGGTGGCGGCGTGACTTATGAACCCGGCCCTCGTGATGAACCCGGCCCTCGTGATGAACCCGGCCCTCGTGACGATGGCGATGATCTCGCTCCTCTTGGACCTTGGATAGCTGGGCTATCAATTCCGCAAGGTCTACTTTGGGCCCCCCAGTAGGCGGGGGCGTTTCGTCGATCTCGTCCGGGGTAATGGTCCTCGATGGCGTTTCAGGTACGAGGATCTGGGGGGGAGGTGTTTTGGCCTTGGTGGCCTTTTTGGCCTTGGGGGCCTTAGGGGCCTTGTTGGCGGCGTTGGAGGTCTTTTTGGTGACCTTGGAGGCGGGTGTGACTCGTGTGGCCGCTTTTTTGGACCTGGTAGCAGCAGCGGGAGCCATTATGAAGTGTGTAAAGTATGGAGTGTGTTTGTGGTAGTTGGATAGTGGTGGTAGTTGAATGAAGGCTAATATGTATAGACTCAACTACGAAAAGAAGAAGAAAAATGATATGGCTCTGACAGAGACGAAATCGAATGAAGAGCCGTTGACAGGTGCAAAACAGGTGGCTATATAGCTCGTACTGGACACCTGTCCCCAACCCCTTGCCGGGGTACCAACAGGGGTACCAACAAGGGTACCAACAGCCACCAACGCTATGGCCTCATAATGGACCCACTAACCCACAGTCCCACTGTTGCGAGTTTGGAAGGAGGCTGTCGAGTCATTTTGCGGCAGACAGAGCCGGAGAGAGAGGATGGGGGTAAGGAGTTTGTTGCGTTTGACATGGGTGGGAGGGAGGGAGGGGATGGGATGGGATGGGATGGGATGGGATGGGATGGGATGGGATGGGAGGGAAGGGAGAGAAGGGATGGGATGGGAGGGAAGGGAGGGAAGGGAAGATAGTACGGTGATTCGGACCGGAGTAGAGTGTAGGTAGGTAGCTCGATTGATACTACAGGTCAGAATAGATTAGAAGAGAGTAGACCCACGAACGAAAAGCCTTAGTGAAGTCTTCGAATGCCCTCGCCGCTTTCCTAGACAGGAAGGAGTGCGTGCTCCGATCTGCCGAGTTCTCAGCGGCCGTCCGGTGGCTTCCCTCCCCGCACCAGCGGTGATGTTGACCTCGTCTAGCATGGAGATCGCTGTTATCGCGTTAGTGACGTCTTGTATGGTGGACGGAGGGCAGAGATGGTCGTACGATTGACATACCATCCATGAGACTGACCAATGCTGCGCTTGGGTTTTTTCTGGGGCAGCATGCTCGTCGTCGCACTCGCCGAAGCTTCTGATGTTTAAGAACCTGAACAAGATCCGCCTTTGCCGCTCAACTGACTATCCCTCAAATATGTTATAATCTGTTGATGTACTTGGTTGATCCGTTGTTTGCAGGGAATCCTAGGTCACTAACACTGGAAACCAAGAAGTGTCATTGCTGCAGTCTCGCTGGTGGGAGGACATTGAAAGGTTTTGTGTGAAGTCAGGGTTCTGGCTTTGAGATGCGCTGATCGGTCCTTATAAACAGAGATAGAGTCTACGTCCAAGGGCGGACTCTGATTGTTGCCAAAGCGGTATGACTATGATATCATCCAATGGCCATCGCCTTGACCATGTCCTCCTGTAGTTGTCCACTGCTTCCTTCGGAAGCGTCGGTTCAATATCTCGTTTGTTGTTGATACTGACTCCGCTGCAGGATCTAATGTCTTCGAAGATGGTGAATCTTGGCGAAGGACAGTAGGCGTGTTGTGCCTCTGAGGCCCGAGTCGGAAAACCCCGTGATCGTGGCGTAGTCTCCGTAGCCCGAATTGTGAAAAAGGATACACACCGTAACGATAGGGAACAGTAGCACCGCTGTTTGACACTCCGAGGCTGTAGCTGATGCCTGAAAAGATAACGAAGTACTGACGTACTCGACGAGCTGGGCGTCAACGAGAATTTTCGCCGATTGCTCTACCAGCCAGGAATAAGTGCAAGGTCTTGGAACGCCTTCATTTAAGATTACGGGGAGAACACAGGGGCTCTACTTGTATTTTCACGTACTAGGTTTCCTACTCTCCAACCTTCACCCCAGCTCATCAACATCCATCCATACTATGCCTAGATCTCATCAACCCTAACCCCACCCACTTCGCCCCCCCAAAAGATCCTACCCGTCATCGCCTCCCCCACCGCCAACCGGAACGGCTCAATCCGCTCAAAACACTCATCATACACCGCAAACACCGCCATCGGCTTCCGCGTAAACGCAACACACATCTCCTCCAACACCACCTTCCACAACCCGCACCCTTCTCCACCCTCTCTCCACACTTCCATCACCGTGCCGGGCGCCACAGGCGTGCTCTTCCCCGCATCGCGAGTGATCGCGAACGCGGCTCGGAGTTCCTGGAAGACGAGGCCGTGAATGGGGGCGATGTCGAGGTAGCGGGCCGCGGCGAAGATGCGGCAGAGAAGGGTGCAGGCGTCTTGGATGGCGGTGGGAGAGGTGCCCGTGCGGGTGCAATAGGGGAGGATGTCGAGTTTGTCTTGGTGCATCCAGCGGTAGATGTGCGTGAATGCGAAAGGGTCATGGCCTCGTAGTGCGAGCGTATCGGGAGTGGTCTGCTTGGCGAGCAGGCGGGCAGCGACGGGGGAGTGGTACATAAGTAGTCGTTTGGATAACGTGATGGGTTTCGCTGCTTTGCCGACGTAAACGGAGACTGAGGGTCCTTGCATGAGTCTGGAGGAGCTGTTAATTATGGTGTAAGTGGAGAGAGACGGTAGGTGGCCTACTCTATAAGGACTTCGGTGTGGTCGGTGATGCCTTCTTCCGCGAAATTGGGAATGGGGTCCGATTCTTCGAGCTCTGGCTCCTGCACGTCGAACATGGTGTCCTCGTCCTCGAGAGTTGATGTGGACGTTGCTCTGCTGGGACTTCCGAAAGACAAGACTCTTCTCAAGATGTTGGACATTGCTGTGGTTGTAGGCGTTGGGGTGGGGTCAGTGTTTCAGCGGCGAGTGGAGTTCGAGAGTCTCGGAGCTTGAGGATGAGGGTTTAAAGGAAGAGATAAGTGTCATGCGAAAGTGTCGATACAGTGGGAACGCTGAGTATTGCTGTCGCATGAAGTATTCTTCTTTGTTGGGTTATTGTAAGACTTCCAGACAGTCCTCCTGCGGCCCCACGTGTTATACCGCCATGAAAAAATCATAAGATACCTTGAGTTGATGGATCATTCAGGCAACAAATTTCAAGCTTACAGTAGTGTTGCTTGTTCATCACACTGTAAAATGTGTCAACGAACGCAGGTTACTCATCGCTGTGATCTCAGAAAGACACAATCTGCTTCCTTTCCCGAGCCAAATAGTGAAGCGGTAGCGAATTTGTCTGGACAAAGGAAGCACACGACAAGTGCAATGTAGCCATCACTAACAAACATTTAGCTATCTTCATCTAGAATCGAAGAGAAGCGAAACCTTCGGCTCTAAGCTGGTCTCTGTAAGCGGGCTATGCTCATTAGAGTCAGCGACAAGACCAAGAGCGTACTAAGTCCGATTTTGCGGAGTCCTTATATTTCCCAGATCACGAAGAGCAACAAGTGTTCACGCATTCTCAAGGATTCTTAGTTGGACAAAAAGCTGGTTCGAGAGACTGTATCCGTCGTAGTTAGAATAGGTCTGCAAGCAGTAGACTTCTTCACATCTAAGTGATAGAGAGTCGTATCTCCCTCAAGGTGGTTACCCCAAGAACTCTTAAAAAAAGTACTCCCTTAAGTAGTTAATGGATGTTATGGTGAAATATTTGACACTAGAAAGCCAAAGAGCCCTGATTCTGATCAAAGAGAGTACAAACGGCCAACAGCAAACTTCATCGCTCGAGCTCCACCTCCTGGGGCCGTCCGTTCTTCCAATTGTAATGCGTGTGTCGCGGAAAAAGACAGCGAATCGATCAGTGCTCTAGTATCCTATCAGTCGATTGAGGCCGGTCAGCGCCGCAAACATTGATCTCCTCTTGGAGCGCGCCGGGTCCAATCGCATGCTTTACCTTTCCACAGTGCTCGAGAGTTGCTTCGTCCAAGACTGCATAAGCATCATAAAAGAACAGCTCACCCAAAATCCTCTTCCGTGATACGATATTGATATGTCTCTCTTAGATACCTGGATGCGTCAGTAGATGCTACTCATGTGCTTCTTGCTCTGGACCATGTTCCATCTGCGTGAGATGTCGCGAGTTGGTTGATGCATTGGTGATCTTGGAGGTTCGCTTGTTTCGCAGCTTCTCATACATTTGTAGGGTCTCATGCAACGTCATCTTCTTGGGAGAATACTCTAGCAGCCCACGGAGAACTGAGGCGTCCTCGATCCATATTGCAGTTCCTGGAACGAGATAGGGCATCATCGCATGTGCTACGTCCCCAATCAGACACACCTTGCTGGATTGGTAAATCCGAACTGGCAATGTTTTTTGGACGAGCAATCTACATAATAAAAGCGAGTCAACATACTCTAGTGTTGTGGATAATCGGGAGTCCCCATTGTAAGCGATGGTTTTCTGGCGCAAGCGGCTGGGTGGCAACGGTACTTCTGGGTCCCAGCTCTCGGCGACGGGACTTTGCTTATCGTAGCGATCTTCTTCTTCCCCTAGACATTGTTCTCGTACGACCCCGAGATCCTTGCAAATCATATACAAGAAAGAATCTACTTCCACATTGTGTTCAACTTCAGTGAAAAGCTTGTCCCAGGTCGGACATTCTAGCCTTCAATTCTGATTCACACTTACTTGATGGCGCGTTGGCTCTCAGTCAGCATCTCAGCTGTGTGTTACAAAATAGGCTATACCTCCGTCAACACATTGCAGGTCATCACAATTGCCGACACGTACAACAGAGTGTACATGTTTGACGCCGGCAGGACAGGACTCTGTCTTGGTACTTCGCCGATCTTTGGGTCCACCCTGCCATAACTCGTGATGGGGCGTACTTTGGATCTCATTTTATACATGGACGTTAAACGGCACAGCGGTATGCGGAGAGTGGAGGTTAGACTCTATCTGAGACGTTGACTGCGCTTGCGATGCTGGCGGGACTGATTGTATACAGATCCTGCATCCAGCGTAAGACACACGGAGTACACCACTTGAGGGATTAGCGACTGGTGGCTTGGGATGCAGATGTCTGCAACACGTTGCTATTCATATGTCTCCAACTGCTATAAGCCGCAGATCATGGAGTGCGGCGTTATGTTCAACCTGGGCCGAGTTTTGTGGTCGATTGTTTTGCTATTCCACATGTCAAGGCGGATGGAACTGGCTGGGCCTGGTTCATTTTTGCGATACTAACACCGTTGAACTTCGTTCCCGTGGGATTGTTGATGAAGTATGGCCAAACGTGAAGGAAGAGGCTTGGTGGGCCGACCTTCGATCAGCATATCCGAGTAGACCAAAAGACAGGCTCAGGAACGGCATCATGATCAGTTGCAATAGTTCCAGCAAAGATGTTTTCGATTACCTCTCATGACCTTGCACGGATGTTTGTTTTCTATGTTTGTAAATGTTGTAGTATGGGACATTTTGAAACCTCCGATGCGCCCAAGGCTGAGCAACGTTACATGAGAATAAGGTACGTATTACTTTACAGCATCATTGCCGAGTTAGCCGTAATATATTACGATGGCTTTCTCCAATACAGAACTATCACACATACCTTGTCTTTGAGATAAGTGAATGAAACATGTAGAATAATCAGATATGACCCTATTCTATACCATACCGGAAATAGAATTCGGAAAAGGTATATGGAATGACCCTGCCGACAATATTTTACCTCGTTTCGTATCCACGTGACCTCTTCCGCTTGCCTGCATACTTCTCATCAATAGCCACTCGAAGTTTTTTTTCTCAAAATGTCAAGCCCAGCCAGATCACAGATCTTCAGGCTACTGTGCCAACAACTATGAGCGACAACGAGAGCGTGGAATCAAGCTCCAGCGAGGAAATATCACCTCCTTGGGGCACAATTCCAGCTGAGATCTACTTACTGGTACCACTCCCTCTCAGCATCGCCTGCTACGCACTTGGTTGTATTTTCATTGGACATCAGTTAATTCATTACCTCCTAGAACAACTACGATCCTCAATCCCCACTCCCACCATCGGAGCAAGCCAAAATTCTCATCAGTTCATACATTCAGTCCGGTCAGAGACAAGCCGTATGTACCTTGCTTCGTGTTCCCATAATTCGTCACCTCCTGTTTCTCCCGCGTCCAGTTTTCAGCAACCTTCTGATCCGTCTCAGCGATATCCACCGCCTCCTCCTCCGGCTCTAGGCCCCCAGGAACTGATCTTCCTGAAAGCTTGGCGTCCCCTCTCCATCCGCCACCTAGCCACCGATCCCGGTCAAATTGGCAACGTCTGGCTTCGCACGTTCTATGGTCCTGGCAGCGACGCCAAACACGCGGCCTTGATCTCACACATTGACCTTGACAATGCTATCGATAAGGAGGAGAGGCTACTCGATGATAGACTACTCTATGGTCGCTTGGAGGGAAAGTGGAACGGTCTGTTGGAGCTACTGCCCGAGCTACTTGTGGCTGATTGGGAAGGAGATGAAAGGTGGCTGGGGTATAGGAGACGCATTGCGAAGGATGTGGAGGCGTTCAGGAATGCAAAGAAGAGATTTGAGCATGGGGCCGTTGCTGTGGGTGACGTGGCAGAGGGGACGGATGAGCTTGCCGAGGCGATGGAGAGACTGAGAGCTTTTCTACCCGAGGAGGAGGTGCAGCCACGGATTCTAGAGGTGCTACGGTCACATGTGCAGGCGGAGTGCGTGGTTGCTTATCTCATCGTTGAGGATGAAGAGGCTCTGGAGGAGGAGGAGGGACTATTGTTGTTGAGTTTTGTGGATGCGTTCGGGAGGGTGGTGAGGAGCAACAGGGTTTGTGCTAGTGAGGCGGAGCAGATGGGTGGGTTTTGGCTAGAGGAGGCTTGGGGTGACATTGCGGAGTGGCAGAACGGGAAGACTGGAAGCGATTATGAAGACGATGAGGCATGGGAAGCGCTCTTGAAGCATGAAGAGCTGAGTTGAGAGGAGTCACAAAGAGCTCGGGAGATGAGACGAGCTAGGCATTGTTGGAAGAGGTCTGTCTACAAGCAATGCATACATACCACTAGTTCCACGTGTATGATAGCTCAAGAAACCCCCTCTTAGATGAGCCGCCAGCCTCTCGAAAGTTTTCATTCCACCTCGGTGACTACTCCCACAAACCATGGAGACAGGCAGCCCTACAACCACTACTACGCTGAGACACACACATAGAAGGCTAAAAACAATTTCGCGCAAGTCGTGCCGACGGTAGGGTTCCAAGTGTAGAACTAACTTTTCAATTAGCAAAGTGTATCAATGTATGACAGCACTTTTTCGTTTACCTGATCGAGAGACACTTTGTAATTGTTTGCAATACTGTAGCAAGTCTCTCCCGTAGAGACCTTATGAAACGTTTTGCAGGTGGCGATTGTGCCTGGCTCCAGCGGAGATGGCAGAGGATTTGCGGAAGTAGTTATCACGGCTGGGGTATTTGATGTCGTGATGGAATCTCCCGAGAAAGGTGTACAGCTGGCGGGAAAGCTCGTTGATGAAGGTGTTGGTGCATCTGGATCGGGCCAGCAGTATGGCTCGATGAGAGCATCGCAGTCTTCTGGAAGATCCTCTTCATAGAGACCGTTGAGAAAGTCATCGGGCGTGATGGGGCAAAAGCTAGTGCGTGCTGCTACGAGACTTGCTGTTGTAAGGTTTGCAATGAATGTTGTCACAACTGGGGGAGGAAAGGTGGTCTGAGTATTATACCAGGAAGTTGTGGCGTCTGGAGGATTTGAATTGATGGAGCCAGAGACGTAGGGTCCTGGAAACATAGAGGACCTGGCACTTTGAGCTTGGTTATGCCGGCGACAACGAGTATGGTCTTACATGGTTACTGTACTTGTGTTCATGAGGGTTGCTTTGTAGACTGAAGAGCCAGGGGGTCTGCCAAGTCAGCTTAACACGTGGTGTTTGTGATTTGATTGATCGGGCAACCGACGAGATACATATGCTCCTACCAACCATAACATCAAGGTTATCACAGTTCAAGTGAATGGTTCTGAAAGTTTGTGAGTATATGGAAGAAATCGTTCATTGGGAAAAGAACTTACGGATTCCACGCGATCAGTTGTACAAATGTGAAGGCTTGATTGGTGGTGATATCTTGACATGTTTGATTCTGCAGCACTTTTTGCAAAGCACATGAAGGACCAAGGCAGAGAGTAGCACCTGGAATGAGAGAAGAACAGTTGTAGTCGATATTATTCGCAGCAATCAGCCGATCTGTTGCGATGGAGTTTGCTTGCGAGATGGATTGGCAGGTGTCATTGGCCTTGATAGTGTACTTTTTCCCAGTGCAATTCCTCGAAGGGGCAGATGTTGGTATACTGCCTTAATGTTAGTAGGATCTCTGAAACATGGAGGATGAAGTTGATTCACAATGGATTGACCGTGCTTGGTGTCGGCCAGTAGGTGTACGGATAGTCCGACGCAGGGATAGAACATGATGAGAGTAGCGACGAAAATGCGCTCGGCTGAATTCGATTTCGACCGTAGTCAGAGCCCAACATTGCTGCCCCGTATTTCAGGGAGCAATCGGAGCAGAGGGTCTTGGTGGCATTAAAAAGCGAGGGAAGACAGAAGCCGGTACTAAAGGAATTGTCTCAATTGAACTTGAAATAAAGCATTCGGTCGAGGCTAAAAATACCTATCTTGTACGCAAATGACATTATATGCCCAAGCCAGCGGATCTGCGATGGAAGCTCCAGATTGGCTTAGCGTGCTGTTGGCGAACATCTGGTAATTGGTATCGCCGCATTGTGCATCCACTTTTGTTTTAAAAGTCTACGCTGATTAGCAAGGAATAGGGATAGAAGTATGCTCATGGTCTATGAGTTTACCTGCAGAGATTGGTAGCACAATGTTGTGCAGTATTGACCCAATGTGGTCGGATCCAATGCCCGTCCGCCAGCAGCAAACTGCGGAGAGACGAGAGCTGGAGAGCAACTGATATTCTGGCTCAAAGCGATGCGGCAACCAGAAGGCATACTTGGAGGCAGTGCATCAGGACTGGACCACAGCTGCACTGAGGCGGCTCTTGGGACAAGAAATTGTAGACTTAGAAGAAGCCGAGCCACATCGAATTGTGAAAACATTGGGACTTGTCAGAAAGGGGGAGTGTGGGGTTGTAGTAAATAAGGTACTCGATGCCGCTCAAATTCAAGAGACAAGGAAAGCAGCAGACGGATTAGAGACATGTAATGGAAGACAAAACCACCGGATCCAAGGTCGATCCGAGCGAGACTTTCCAGAGCGAACAACATATAGCCGTGATCGGGAGGTGTCATCTCTCGGGTGATGCTATCCCTTTGCGGAAGCATCCGGCAGGTTCCCATCTAGATTAATATTAGCAGCTAAGGCAGGTCGCCTGATTGTCGCCGTGATATATGCGAGACCAATATTGTTGAGGAGGATCCGAAATTCCAGTCTGAAAGACACCTTGATTTCCTGAAGAATTAGCGCTTCACCTAACACAGACGCTCGCTTGCCACTGTCAATAACGGTCCAAGTGCCAAGCTCTCACCGACTTCGGTCTCAGTATGATATCAACGTTGCTCAACCAGCTCTCCCAAGGTTGCATGCATGGACGTCATTCGAAAAGATAACACTAAACACTCTAGCCACGACCTGATGTTATGGAAAAAACATCATTAGTCGCGTTCGGAGGATCCTTCTACGGCCATAATGTACTCAATTTCTTAGCTCTTGTAGAGATGGGCGCGCGCATGCTCGTAGGGAGCCGAGCTGTGAGCCGTGATACCCGCAAGGTTTAAGCGGGTGCGGCCATGTCCGACGCTTTACCAACAGAGGGAATTGCACGGTCCACTCATTATGCTCAGCATCGGCTGGCACCACGAAGTATCTGGACTGTTCTGCTTCACATCACTTTCTCCACTGCATATCCAACACGTCTGCAGGTCCCATGATGCACGTCTGTCTCCGCGGCACTTGCAACGTGGTTCACAAGGAGTACCCGTTTTTCCTTCTCTTACCTGGCCCGACAAAAAACCAGTATATGCGTATGCAGGGGACCGGTATCCACCGACAGACTGGGTTGTTGATCATACTATGATGAAGAGACCCTCAGACAGCAATCATGACATCTTATTTGATACGAAGAATAACTCTTTCTTGAGAAAGCGTATGTTCTGTAACTACGGAGCGGACTCTAATATTATAATTTTGAGAATGGAAAGGTATGGTCAGAACCTATCAGGGACTGTTCTCCGACGGCGGTGGCCACTCGTGCGTTCCCTACGGCCGTACGTAATCTGAAATTCTCCGTCTTTCCTTCATGCCTCTAATCCCGCCCCGCCAAGGCTTCCATCACGGGAGAATGCAGCTGCTAAGTAACCAACTGTTGTCCATTCAAGTCTTCATTGGCCAGACTCCTCCTTGGCCTGCCTTGAACATGGGGCAGTCGGCATCAAAGAGCTGGAAGTGGCTGCTTCTCTTGTCGCTAAAATTTCAGTATGGAGACACCTGGAGAAGTCTCGGACTCTCATACGTTGGATCAATCTCACCGCTAGCTGGACGATCTACTAAGCCGGACAATGTCCGCTGCATGTCTGCCAGAGGCATTGGAGAAGCTCTGAGCTTCCCTTTAGTGCTTGTTGATCACAGAGTGTACTCCTAAATCCATCACTTCAAGTTAAGTCTGTTACATGTCTGCCAGTCCAACCCTCCCATTTATCTTTTCTACTTTCCACCGTCAAGACTGAGGCTCAGATACCTAATCCCTACACCATGCTTTGCTCCTTACTTTTTGCGCTCTTCCTGACCTATTCCGATGTCGCTAAAGCCCAAAACGACCTATCTACATGCTCAGCTACGAGCCCCTGCTACCAAGGATGCTGCAGCTCGAGTGGAAACTGTGGGTTCGGTCCAGAATTCTGTGGGACCGGGTGCAAGAGCAACTGCGATGCTAAAGCAGAATGTGGACAATATGCCCCGCCTGAGACAAAAGATTGCCCGCTCAATGTCTGCTGCAGGCAAGTTTTCATTCCTATAATTGCGTGCTTGCGCTAACGATCTCCCTTGTAAAGTCAATATGGCTACTGTGGCACGACTGACGATTTCTGCGGAGACGGCTGCCAGAAAACTGGTCTCGGAAACTTTTGCGGACAGCCTAGGTGAACAGATCTATTCTTCTCTTTTCTCGTTCCAGAAAAATTTACTAAACCTCGTGCACCCAAAGAATTCCATCATGCCCACAGAACACGGATGCCATGACGTATGAGCGTCGTATCGGATACTATGAGCTGTTCAATCTGGACGATCGTCCCTGCGACAGAGTTTACCCTGAAGACCTTGAATTGGCGCCCCTCACGCACATCAATCTCGCCTTTGTATTGTTCGATAGCTCTTTCAACCTTATCGACGACGTTGGGGGCTTGATATCGCGTGTGACTTTTCTGAAAAGTCGCCACCTCAATCTGAGGGTGAACATTGCTGTTGGGGGATGGTCTTTTAACGACCCTCCGACCCAAAATTTGTTCTCGGATAGTATGTAACTCTTGGGACGATGGAAGACGATTGTCACTGACTGCGACGAGTGGTAAGCGGCTACCACAAGCGGCAGACTTTCATCAATTCTCTAGTGTCATTCTTGCAAAAATACGGACTCGATGGTGTCGATATCGACTGGGAGTATCCTGCGGCACCTGACCGAGGTGGTTCCCGAGCAGACACGAAAAACTACGTTTTTCTCATGTCCGAGATTCGAGATGCTTTTCAGCAAGCAAACGCTGGATGGCAGGCCACCATTACGCTTCCAACGAGCTACTGGTATTTGCGAGGTTTTGATATCTCCGGCCTTCAAAAATACGTGTCGTGGTTCAACGTAATGTCTTACGATCTGGTAGGTTTTGCAATGGTGAACACTGAGATAATGCGCAAAGACTGATTGGGTATGCAGCATGGTATGTGGGACCAGCACAACAAGTACACGGGTCCGTACATAGAGGGCCATACCAACATCACTGAAATTGACGAGGGTCTGAAATTGCTTTGGCGTAACGATATTGATCCCGCAAAGCTTGTTATAGGGTTCGCATTCTACGGAAGATCATACACCTTGAACGATGCATCTTGCTTTCAACCCGGTTGCACATTCTCGACTTCCGGTCTTCCAGGGACATGCACAAACACCGGGGGCATCTTGTCTTACAGTGAGGTCAGCTCTCGAAACAACTCACTTAGCACGCAAACATACTACGACCAAACCTCGACTGTCAAATACAACGTGTACGACGGCAACCAGTGGATCTCCTACGATGACGAGCAATCCTTTTTCGACAAGAAGAAGTTCCTTTCCCTGAGATGCCTCACCGGCTTGATGATATGGGCACTCGATCAAGATACACAAGGCCACGACGCTCTGGAGGGACTTCTTGGTGACTTTTCCTCCAGTCAACTAGAAGGTGGCAATCTAGATGACCAAACTGCGACTGCGTTATCCTTGGCGTTTGGTGCTTACACTGGACAGAATTGTTTCGTCACGCCGACATGCACCGATGGCTCAGATGGTCAGAAGCAACATGACCAGGTCTGCCCATCTGGGACTTCTGCCGTTTCAACTGCGCATGCTCCGCTTCAAGCTCCTGGCTTTCAACTCAACGGTGACTGCTCGACAGGTTGGTATCGCTTCATCTGCTGTCCCATCAACTCGATGCCAAAGAATTGTGAATGGAGTGGCGCGCCTGTTAGCGGTGAATTTGGATGCAGTGGCTCTTGTGGCGACAGCCAATATCTTTTGAACACCGACACCTACATCGGCTACAAAGGGAAAGGAAGCTGCTACACCGGTAACCGTGCTCTATGTTGCGACTCGACAGAGGTCATTGATGATTGCTTCTGGACGGCTTGTCAAGGCCCATTAAGTCCCAGTACTCTCGCCTCTTGTGGTCCAGATGATTTCGAATACCAAACCTATCGATATGATCAAGACAACGGTGACTGGTGCTCTTCCTCTTACATATCTCCGCTGGACGGTTCTACTGGGTCGACATTGCGTGATCGCTTCAAACGAGCGTTCTGTTGTCCCAAAAGAAAAGGATTCAGTCACTGCAATTGGTCGAACAACCCACAGCCAGTCCAAATCGGCGGTAGCGCACCGTTTGATCCGGAGCTAATTTGTGAGCCACAGCAGTGCTCAAATAAGCAGACTCAGGTCACGCAAGCAAAAGAACCGCCGATCCCCGGCGCAATCAATCCGACAAACACGGGCATTGACTGCAACGGTGTCGCAATCCCCCCGGGCTTCAGCCAAGATTATCCCTATTGTTGTGATCCACCAAGCGTCTACAGCGACAAGTGGCCAGTGGATCCAAAATATCTCTTTGAACATTACTACGATACTCCTCAAGATGATGTGTTGTGGGATTACGATGAAGAATACCGGAACAATAACTTGGATTGGTCCCAAGCTCCTGGGAGCGACAAACCGGATGATGATGCTTACGGATTTGTTATGCTGGATGGGCCACCGGGATCGCTCGACAACGACTTTCCGACGAGCCAAACGATCGCGAGACGTCAAGTGGAGACTCGCAAGACCAGATCGATGCTGACGACCAACCGAACCATGATTGGCTCTACATTTGATCACTCAGAGGAAACTGTTTATATCTACTGCAACTACAAACAAACTTCGCCCGAATGTCGAAGGTTATGGTTGAATGGAGCTCCAGACACCATCATCCGACTCCCTTCCGATTTGGGAGAAGGCCCATATGCCCGAGTGGTATCACTTGGCCTGGCCGAGCCAGAATTCGATCTCCCAAGGCACCATGTTCAAGCTCGATCGCTTACAGGAAACGTGAGTCCCGTCTATAAGCTGACTTTTGACTACAACTTCCATCTCATCAAGAGAGATGAGACTGTTAACATGCGCGTCGACTTCACCAACCTTGTCGGGTATTGGGACGAGTTGACAGATGCACCCGGACGAAAACAGAAAAGACGCCAAACCCACCAAGAGCATATGTCTAAGGAAGAGTGGCGCTCCAAGATCTCCCAGGCAAAGTCGAGGCATGAGAAGCTGCGCAAACGAGGTCTCGCAACCAAGGCTCTTAGGACATCGAAGGATATGGGCCAAGGTGGGAACAAGCTCGACCAGAGATGGTTTGGCGCGTTTCTCGACTGGCTGGGTCGTTTGGTAAGCGCCTGCCCCTCTGCTATCTTATTTCCTAAGACTTCAACACAGTCTCTCCTATCATCAGTAGCTGAATGTATGACCAGAACACGGTAGAAAGCAAAAATCTGGGTTGGCTCAGTATGGCAGTTCAGCAAAGTATTCTGCTATTCAAGGCGGCTTACGGGTAATTGTGCATGAATACTCTTGCAGGCGAATTAATGCTGATCATGCGTAGATGCCCCGGTCAGACTTTCTCTGCTGACATGCAGATGTATCTGGATGCAAACGTCGAAATGGATGCTACCTATGCTTATTATTTTTCTGGCACTATCGTTCCACCAGCCGTTACTGGCACTTACGCATACTTGAGCCTTGAGCCTAGCGCGTATTTGGGTCTTCGAATCGTTGGAAACGCCAGGCTCCAGGCTACGACAGGCCGCAAGAAGATCTTGGACACTGTATCGTATCCAGGGCTCTCTATAAAAGGCATAGCTGCAGTTGGACCAACGTTGGACTTATATGGCGAAGTGAGTGACTGTCCAACCCTTATCGCGTTAATGGGCATGCTTAACACAAACCTCGGATCCGGGGCGTCATTACGCTGAAAGGACAAATGAACGCTGGAGCCAAACTGGATTTTGGTAAAGCAGAAGTCTACTGGCCCCAAGATGACGCTGCAAGTAGCCAGTACCAAGAGCTGCTTGGTCTTGATGCAAAACCGTCAGCTCAGGACCAGAGCTTGGTCCAGCCAATGTTTGATGCTAAAGTCACAATCAATGCACAGATAGATGTTCTCGTCACCCCAGAAGTAAGTTCTCAAACCATCGACGCTTTTGCGCCCCTGGACTACGACGATAGCTGGGCGCAAACCTTGTCAGTTGCCATGCATACTCTTACTTACGTGCTCACAGGCCAACATGGGACTCAGAATTGGCGGCACAATAACTGGGGGCTCTCCTCTAGTTGATGCGCAGCTCGTGGGCTACGTGAACACATCTCTGTCATTTCAAGCTTCCGCTACTGCGTCTGGAGGAGCAAACAATGATGCCACATCAACCTACAGTTATGGTGTTTACCTATTCTACAATCTCGGCTATGGGGCCTTTGCCACGATCAAATCTTTTCCGAATTGGGCTCTACAGCCGCGCAACGCGTACAACCCGACACCCAGGTTCACCATCTACGAAAGTACGGGCTCCTTCAGCGGCATCACCAGTAATGATAAGCGAGAATTTTATCATGGCCATGAGCCCGACCTCTACTCTCCCTCGAACCGCTCTTCAATGTTGGCGACGAGCTACCTCTATGACAAAAGAGGGGACTCGTCTGATGAGGATCCATTTCAAAGCCAGACCCCGGACTTCTCCCAGCAACTGACCTGTCCTACGGGGGATAGTTCCTTGATAAGACTGCCCGACTTTCGGTGTGAGTTGTCAGAGGAAGCCCAAGCTTGTGGCATCATTACTAATTGGTCAAGTTAACTGCGGTATTTTCGGAGACAGTCAGCTCAATGGCAACAATGGTCAAATTATCGTTCCCGGAATCTGCTCTGGAATCCAAAGCTTTCTCACGCGTCGAGGTTTAGCAAACAGTGACATGGTCCTTACTTGGGACCCCAATCGAGAAAGAAGGGTCGATCGCGCAGCAATCTCCTGTCCAAAATCATCTGATGGTGCCTACTGTACATCGCAACAAAGTAACCTTCAGGCACAAACGAAAGATAAAACAATCGCAATATCATGTGACGAATTCCCATTCGCGTCGACAGAAGAAGGGGGCGGTTACCTCCGTACGTTGGCGTCAGGAGCTACCTCCTCTCAAAGCACCTGCGTACCTGCATGGCAACAAACCCTACAAGGAAACTGTAACAGTGGGTACCGAACCTCCTCGTCCGCTGATGTCATGCGTGCTTACGTAGCTTCATAGGGATGCTTAGCAGTATTCAAACGAATGTGGCATATTACGAAAGAGCGCAACGGGGTGACAGCGCGGTAAACTTTGTACCCTGGTCTACTTCACCTCCAAGCGAGAGATGGTTTACCGTGGGCAGTACGTTCAATGGCCAGTCTATAACGTCGCAGAGAGTAGTGTCGTATCCCAACCAGATCCCGCAAGCAACCGGAATTTCTGACACTGTGAGCACGTCCCAACCATTGCATAAGTCGAAATAGGAACGGCAACTGACCGAATCCGACATTAGGCCTACTCCGGTACTGCCGGAGCGTATGGAGGCTACATGTTCAGGCGGAATTTCACCTTCGGTCTCGCCTCGCCCGTCTCCTCACAGGACGGTGCAGCCTGGGTCCCCAGCACCGGCGCTGCCGAGTCGTGGACTTTCAAAAACCGCGAGTTTCCCCCGGGGATCGATGGCGGAGATGTGCAAGACATCGCCTGCGCCATCAACACCTTCGGGCAAGACGACATTTACAGCTTTCCGTACAACGGACTCTGCTTCAATGGAGGCTACCTCTCTGGACGAGGTGAGGTTGCTCGCATTCTCTTTAGAGAGCGTTGACTAATGAGGAGGTGCTAGGCTTCCCCACGGTCAAGAGCTTTTCCGGTTGCATTATAGAGTTTGCTGCTACACCCAACAACAAGAGGAGTATTGGCCAGTTCCATGGGTGGCATGTCAACAGTAAGTTGGAATCGATTGATAGGAAGAACTCCCTGAGGTACACGTTAATAATGTGGTAATAGGTATCACCATGCTAGACAAGACTAACATCACTGCTGACGTTGTGAAGTCTTCGATTGCCCAGTGAGAATTGGGTAAGCCATAGTCTCTAACCTTCATAGTCGGTCATTCGAGCGTAGACTCCCATCTAGTATGATAATTTTTGTGGAGACCGCGACCAAGTGAAGCTTTTTGCCATCTGTGACTGGATCATGGCGTCTCTCATACCAGTATCACTGCGAGCTGCATCCTTCGAATCCTGAACCATAGATCTGTGCACATGACGCCATTTAGAAACCATTCGTATCCCCGCGCTATCTGCCTTTCAAACGAAGACTGACCATCTAATTCTATGATCCCTGCGCGGCCAAGAATCACAGCCAACGCCGCCGCTCGTTAGGGACCAGTACCCCATCCTCGGGCGCCTGTGGGGGTAAAACGTCGTCAAACTTCGTCATCTTCGTATCACCACAACGTTCGAACGGCAGGATCTGAAATAACTTTTCTTTTATAAAGCCTTGGTTTTGTTTATGAAGAGTAGAGTAATCGCGACACTTAAACTTTTTCTTCCGGAAGCAGTCGTTGTTGAAATACACTGAATTTGCGACGGGGGTATTGTTGATGTTCGGTCGGAACCCCCCTGAATTTTTATCCCCTGCCGGACGATGGGATACCACTCCATCGCCCCCCAAAAAAACCCCCACTCACTTACACGTCCTTGGTCTAGGGGAGGAAAAGGCTCTACAGACCGGAATCGATCTCGTCCACCACGTCAACGTTCGTAAAAGCCGCCCAATCCACACAAGTCTGCTTGCTCGACCCCGGTAGCTGCATGTTCGCGATATCGGCCGGTTTCTCCTGTCCCCTTCGTCAGCATTCTTCCCCTTCTTCCCCACGCCGAATGGATGAATGGATGAATGGATAAACATTAGACCCACCAGCAAGTTGATATACAACCCCGCGCTAACATGCCAAGCGATGTGGCAATGGAACGGCCACACGCCCGCGTTGTCGGCGTCGTACTGCACAACGAGGTACCCGTCCGGCTGCAGCAGCTGCACGTCCCGCCGCTGCGGATTGCCGCCATCGACAACGCTGCTGCCGTCCCAGGAGCCCACGCCTTCGTCCAGCACGTACATGTTGTGGCCGTGCAGGTGCATGGGGTGCGCGACCGGGGTGGTGTTTTCGACGACGAGGCGCACCGAGGTCGCGGCGCCCGTGTCGTACACGTTCCACTCCGGGTCGTAGGGGTAGGATGTGTTGCCGGCGTTGGCGAGCAGGAGGACGGGCGCGTTGTAGTCGGCGCGGAAGGAGACGCCGTTGACGGTCCAGAGGAAGTGGCCGGTGCTGTTGACGGTGGCGCCGATGGTGAGGTTTATGGTTGTTGCGGGGTCCGCGGTTGGGGTTATGGGGTAGATGGGGGTGGTGGAGGATAAGGGGTCGTTGGCGCACTGGGGGGTTGTGTCTGTCCAGGCGGTGGTTTTGGGGGTTGCATCAGCGGGGGCCGAGGGGTAGTAGATTACGGCCAGGGCGTCGGGTTGGATTGTGAGGGAGCAGTTGGAGATGGTGGAGCGCATCCAGTAGGTGGATGCGGGGTCGCCGTTAGCCTGGACGATCACGTCGGTGCGTTGGCCGATCTAGCCAAAGAGTCAGTCCGTTATCCAGATGTGTTTGACTAAGTTATCGATTACTCCCAGCGTCACAATATCGGTCTCATACGGCTGGATTGGCACAAAGTCATTCGCGATAACAGTCATCGTATGCTCATCAATGCTGAACTTCTGAATAGCCTCAGCACCAGCATTGATCAAGCGCAACCGGTGTTGCTTCCCGGTAGTGAACTGGAACTTCGAAAGACCAGCGTCGTTCGTGCAGGGGGTTCCATCAGTGACAAGTGAGCAATTGTAGTCCATCTTTCCGTTGATCAGGTTGTTGACCGATCTTGGCGCTATCATCGTGAGATCTGTACCCATTATCTGTTCTACGAGGTCATAGTACGACAGATGATAATAGTCCGTCAGCAGCACTGGGCCGAGGTCAATGTCATAGTCTGCGCTATTTGGGCCGTAGATTATCATAGGTCCGATAAGACCACCGGAGTATTGCGCGCTATAGTGGGAATGGTACCAGGATGTGCCGTACAAGTCTGCTTCGAAGCTGTATGTTAGGCTCATGCCAGGGGCGATTGGACATTGTGAGACTGCTGGGACTCCGTCTTCCCAGGGAGTGCCGGTCTGCAGTAGGCCGTGCCAATGGAGCGAGGTCCCTTCTTCGGGACCGGTGATGGCGTTGTTGACTGTGACGGTGATGATGTCGCCCCAGTTGGCTTCGATTGTTGGTCCGGGGAATTGGCCGTTGATGAGAAGTGTGTTTTTTTCATAGCCGTCTGGTGCAATGGTGCCTCGCGCAACTGTGAAATTGTAGACTCTTTCCTGACCTGAAAGGGATGTTAAGCAAGAAAGGAAAAAGATAAGAATGATCAAATGGTCATGGGGTTGTTGTGTGGAAGCCGATGACCGTGGTTTGAAGAAATGCTATAATTCGGATGATGTCTGTAACCGAATGAGGGGCGGTGGGCAATGAAATGACTGCAAGACTGATACATTGTTGAAAGGGTAGCTGGTAGGTGACGAAATGAAAGACGCTGAAAAATCGCGGGACGTAGAGGAAATGTAGGGAATGAAGCAGTCGTATATACCTGATGATGACGGAGCTTGTGTGTAGGGGTTTGCATTGAAAGCGGTTCTCGACCCCCACGGGGCGCCACTGCCAGACTGGTCGACTCATCAGCCATCTGAGAAGCATCTACCTTTTCATAGAAACGTACATGCGGAAGCCAATTAATCTGAAGATTCGGTGCCTGAAGCGTACCAAGTTGCGACGCACCTGATGGCCACGAGATACATTAGCGGAACATTCTGCAAACGGGCTACTGGCTGCGGGTTCTGACCGTTGGTGGAGCTCTGAGGAAGGCTGGAGATGACGGTCAGATTTGACGTAAACTTTGCGACAGCCGCGGACATGGCGCTGGTTAGCCCGGTTTGCAGGATCGCTGGGATATTCATGACTGTGGCGAGATAAGATAACACTTGTAGATAGCTGTGTTACCATAGAGAGAAACTAGAAAGCCAAGAGTGCAAGGCAACCTGAGGACGAGAAAAGAAAGGCCAGAAACAGCCGGAGTCCTGTTCGATAGAGATCCCATCACGGGAATCGAGAAGGCGATGCATCTTATGAGATCGAAAGAAAAAACCCCTGACAGTGTACCGCTGAGATAAGCACTAAGGTGATGAGTGTGCACGATTCATGCGGCAATACTTGGTCTCGCATCTTGCTGCAGGCATTTACTGTTCACTGGAGACTGCCTGTTGGGCTTTCAATTACTTGGGAAAACCTCGCTGTTATAACCGGCATCCTGCACGATAAATACACACGCGTTTCTGGGATATCCGAGTTAGGAAATCGACGACAACAAGTTGGCTCCACATTCCGGCCCAAATGACGAATGCTATGCAGACGCACATTTTATCAAAAGGGGGTTGTGCATACATCTTCCTCGAAGATTACAGCTGCATGAACTGGTGCGGCGCAGAAGTCTATCTTCTTGACAGTCCGGCGCGGATATTTCACCAATTGAACTGTCCAGTGAGGGTAACAATAACCGGCATCGACGGGAAGATACTACCGTACCATGATGATAGCCGCATGGCCACGAGCAGTACGTGACCTTGCATGAAGTCTTTTGAGAGACCTAGAAGGAAGATCGCTGGTTAGCGGGTTGCGGACATGTTCGGTCGAAGGTAAGGTATCGCGGAAGACGATCCGCGCCCCGGAGCATGCATGGCTAATGCAGGTCCGATCCACTCCTGAAATGAAGGGCACTCTAGCCTCCAAATCGCGCCAATGACACGCGCCTACAAGACATGCCACGCCATGTCTCGCATTACTAGCTTTCTTTTATCAAGTTGGAAGCCAAGCTATCATGCCTGGATTCCAATTCCTCTTGCAAGTCATGATCGTCGCCCGCATCCGGTTAGCTCCAAAAGTGGTGAGCGCAATCCGTAGCCAATTGATTAACCACATTGGCACGCCATCCAAGATTCTGCCATCAATAGCATACCGAGTTTGGGGACATCAGTGGCGCAGCTGGTGAAGAGGCGTCGATTCTCCGCCTTCATAGCAGTCACTGTTAACAGAGTCTCCATTCGGACTACAAAGTCAGACGCTTCTGCGTTCGGTGAACTGCATTCAACTCGAACGTTTTCCTGGCTTCCAATGTCTTCATGGACTATACTCACCGTATATGGTCCTATGAGATAGCTAGTGTCATTGTAGTATAAAGGTCATTGATTCACCGATCCAGCTCACCGCAGGCATGTCCCATGCCAACATAATGGGACGCTACTCGTATCAAACAAGACTGTCGGCAATGCCGAGAAAGCCCGCCAAGTCGAGCAAATGCGCAATTGTCGCTGTTGTGCGAAGCAAGTTGTTCTGGTTTTGCTATGAAGACAGCTTTGCTCCGGGGCCTGTAAGAGAAAGATCTTATGACGTTGTCCACTTTCCGCTGAAGCCTGACTCTAAAAGTCAAGATTCGAACGTCCAATGAGGGACGTTAGACGGAAGTCGTTCGAGGCAGGGATTGAGCTCGAGGATCACTCCCACTCTATCAACCAGCTTCAAGAGACATGGTCGAGAGTCCCCACAATCGTAGCGCCGGCCAGGATTTTGGCCAAAGAGCGGAGTCAGAACGTACCGGCAACATCTTCTCTGCACACGCCCGTTGCGCTCTCCGCAAGTTCCCTTCCAGGAAGAATAGTGGAGGAAGCCGTGAACTCAGTAGGGCAAGACCAAAACCAGGAGCCGTCCATGGAGCAAGCCCATTGATCAATTGGGTTCTGTACCCGTGTAATGGGATCATCTTTAACGACTAGTCTTGAACATTGTTATCTCCATTCCTCCATGTTTCTCGGTGGACCAGAGTCTGGACTGTCCAAGAACACTTGATTGCTTTGAAAATCATAGTGGGAGGCTCGAGAGTTTTTTCATTCTGGAATAAGCAACCAATTGTCGGGGAGACACTTGCAAAGACAATACATTCTGGGTCCCCCGTATAGGTACCTTGGGCTCCGTGCGTACTAAGATGTGTGGATCCAGAATGTCCTCCGCCCATTTGGTCGTCATGGACGACCAAGAGTCCATTCAAGATTGATTGAGACCTCGTACAGACGTCCTTCTATGTCTCTTCACTTCTGGACGACTGAAAACCGCGAGCGAAGAGGAAGCTTCCTACATTGGCGCGTCATTGTAGGTAGGGGAAGGCTGAGAAGGCCGGAAGCCGCGAGGCTTGGCGCTCGAATATGGATGCGTGCGAACGCCCATTGAGGAGCAAATCCATCATTTTACCCGCCAGGAGATCGTAATATCTCGTTGGCATTACAATCTTGATGCTGGTATCCAGCAAGGTTCTGGAACAGAGGGAAAAGCGGTCGGAAGTGCTGGGCATGCAGCCTTACCGCGAGATCTGAGCTGGTGGTCAACCCCACCTTCCTGAAGCGACAAGGTATCCATGCAAAGGCCAATCCGTCCATGCGGCCCACATCAGTTGTGTGATTGTACGTCCAATGGTGGAAGCATGCGCCCACGCAGGATCCAATGATGCCGTTCGCCGAGAAGGATGGGGTTGCCAACGATGCCGTTCGCCGAGAAGGATGGGGCTTGTGGTATGAAGAGAAGGTGTTTTTTTTTTTTTTTTTTTTTTTGCTCGAATCATGGAGTATGAGCCCAACCATCGATGGTCGAATGCGCAAAACGAAGTCACCTCCACTTCCCGACGATGATTTGAGCACTGAAGATGAGCAAGCGGCAGGAGCCACGATGCGGCGGAATTTCCCTGCTTCCGCTTCATCTCTATCGTAGGGTTCGTCATGGTTTTCCAGCCGACGTGGGAGAGCATCTTGCTCGCGGCGCAATACGGTCTTGTCAACGGAGGCACGGCGGGCGTGATCTGGGTGACTGCTGGTGTCATCTTTGGTGCTCTGTGCATGATTGCGTCCATCGCGGAACTGGCTTCCATGTTGGTGGTCTTCTGGATCTGAAACAGGCATTGGTGGAGAGTTGACAATTTGTCCCCAGGGCCCCTACTGCCGGCGGCCAGTAGCACTGGGTATCGGAATTTGCACCCACTTCCTTGCAGAAGCCCCTCAGCTATCTCGTCGGTGAGTAACGAGTAAGTGCCAGCCGACTGCCTTGGTTGACGATCTGCGTAGGATGGAGTAGCGCATTAGGATGGGTCACGGGATGTCCGTCTGCTGCGCAGCTCACGTCGACGCTGGTGCGGGGGCTGGTGTTGTTGAGGAACCCGAATGCGAGTGTGGATGCATTGTGGCAGACGACGTCGTTTATTATGCTGTTCCTGGTGGCCGCGGCTGCATCAACATCTTCTGCGCAAGACAACTTCCGGTAACGGAAGGGATATCAGTGGTTGTTCATGTTGTCGGCTTTTTTGTCTTCATGACCGTCTTGTGGGTGACTAGCGATCATGCACCAGCCCAACAGGTTTTCACGCAGTTTCAAGATAATGGCGGCTGGGGTAACACTGGACTGTCGGCTCTCGTTGGCACTCCGACACCTTTGTGGTGCTTCCTCGGCCCGGATGCCGGCGCTCATATGAGCGAAGAGCTAAAGGACGCTTCGCGTGTTCTGCCTTCCGCGATGATGTGGGGTTCCTTCTTCAACGCTTCATTGGTCTTGCTGATGCTCATCACGCTATGCTTCTGTCTGGGTCCGGACTGGCAGGATAATGTGCTGGGACTTACGAATCCGACGCAGACTGGCATTCCCATCATTCAGGTTTTGTACAATTCGACGGATTCGATGATAGCTGCGACGACTTTCATGACGACGGTTCTGATTCTGTTGTCGATGGTTGGGACGATTACTTGCATTGCATCTTCGAGTCGCCAGCTTTGGGCATTCGCGAGAGACAAGGGCTTCCCGTTCTCAGGCTACATCGAATACGTGAGTCATGTTGCTCGGCTGGCTTTAAAAATCGAATTTGGACGAACATACTGATATACTGCGTGCGGGTACGGCCAGGTTGGGATATACCGGTCAACTCCCTCATTGTAGTCCTGGTCGTGTCACTCCTCATCTCAGCCCTCAACTTCGGCTCCGACGTCGCTTTGAATGCCATCATCAGCCTCTCAGACGCAGCCCTCCTCTTCTCTTATATCATTTCCATTGGGGCTATTCGGTTGAAACGTGTACGTAACGAAGAGCTCCTACCTCGCCGTTGGTCATTGGGTAAATGGGGTTCTGTGGTCAATGATGTAGCGTTAGCATTCTTGGTTTTGAGCTTTGTATTTTCTTTCTTTCCGGAGACACCGATGCCAGGCGCGGCTGGGATGAATTGGGCCGTTGTGATCTTCGCGTTTGTGATCGTGGCGGCGGGGACAAACGAAGGGTGAATGCGAAGAGAATCTATATCGCACCTGTGTCGTTAGTCAAGCAGCAGTAGTCTACACATTGGAGAGTAGAGGTGAGAATTCTTGACGTGTTCTATTCAATCTACGCATGCTTGAATTAGCTAATTTCGATGAATTTGCATCTCGTAGTGTCTTGACAACCGCACAGACACGACCGGAGCCAGATGGGAACGACCTTGAGAAGAACACTCGCAATTCCAGGTCTTAGCATGTAGTAAAGTCGCATGTATGCCAATCGCCCGATGCCCTACGGTTGCTGCTCAAGTGGAATGTGCCCCCTACTTCCTCCCTGCCTTCTTTTTGACGATGCCCACTGGCTTCGCACCCTTGGGTGTGATTTGCTCTTTCTTTGGCCTCCCACGTTTCCCTGGCGTCAGTTTTTTTGGGGTCTCGCCCTGCTCGGTTGCCTTTGGTCGTCCTCGCTTCTTGGCTATCTCCACATTAGATGAGCCTTGTGGCTCGGTACCCTGCGCAGCCCCCTCCCCCTTCTTCGGCCTGCCTCTCTTCTTTGGTGTATCCGCCGCAGGCACGCCAGTTGGCTCTACGGCCCCAGCAGGCTCTGCTCCCTTGCCCGGTCTCCCTATCTTCTTCGGCTTCTCCTTCGCTTCTCTATCCTGATCCTTGAGCGCCGCAGCACCCTTTGCAAATCCGCCGGATTTTTCCTTGTTCATCGTCTGCATTTCCTTAGGGCGTTGGGTAGGAACGGCTTCTTTCTTCGGTCTACCTCGCTTTGCAGGCGCGTTTTCTTTTGAGACGAGTTGTGATTTGACCTCTTGTGCAGACAATTCTTCCTTCTTTGGCCTGCCCCGCTTCCTAGGCGTCTCGTCTTGGCCAGCAGATTGTTGCTTGACATTGCCCGTAGAGCTCTCTTCTTTCTTCGCCTGGTCTCGCTTCTTAGGCGACTCGTCTTTGGCAGCAGCTTGTTGCTTGACCTTGCCCGTAGAGCTCTCTTCTTTCTTCGCCTGGTCTCGCTTCTTAGGCGACTCGTCTTTGGCAGCAGCTTGTTGCTTGACCTTGCCCGTAGAGCTCTCTTCTTTCTTCGCCTTTTCTCGCTTCTTAGGCGACTCGTCTTTGGCAGCAGCTTGTTTCTTGACCTTGCCCGTAGAGCTCTCTTCTTTCTTCGCCTGGTCTCGCTTCTTAGGCGACTCGTCTTTGGCAGCAGCTTGTTGCTTGACCTTGCCCGTAGATCTCTCTTCTTTCTTCGCCTGGTCTCGCTTCTTAGGCGACTCGTCTTTAGCAGCAGCTTGTTGCTTGACCTTGCCCGTAGAGCTCTCTTCTTTCTTCGCCCTGCCTCGCTTCTTGGGCGACTTGCCTTTGCTGGCGACGTGTTGCTTGACATTGTCGGTAGAGCCCTCCTCTTTCTTCGACTGGCTTCGTTGCTTCTTGACATACTTGGTCTCCATTTCCGAGGCATCATCTTCACACTTGCGTTTGGGTGGTCGAGCCTTTGAGGAGGCGGACGTCTCTGCGTCATCGGTTGCTGCTTGAGCACTCTGCTCTAGTTCACCGCTGGCTGTTCCCGATGTTGATGTAAAGGGTTCGGCTTTCTGAGAGCGCGGTGCGTTTCCCCCTGTTGTCGCGGTCACCATGTTTGTCGGTTGCGGAGTGCTGCTAGTTCTTGGTTGCAATCCTGCATAGTCGGCGCTTGGACTAGGGGTCCACTGGGTTCGCTGAGACTTGCTTGTAGATTGCGCCGGCTCGGCAGAAGGTAGGGGAGCGCCTCTGGCGTAAGCATCTTCCATGGGAGTTTGTAGATGGTCATCAGACGCGCCATCTAGTGAGGAAGCTCCATGATGAGAATCCGACGTAGGATCGCTGGCTTTTACAGGGCCAAGAAGACTGTCGTCCGTTACTTCCTGCTCGCGACTTGGCGAGTTCTGATCTGATGAGAGGTCGATGGAAGGGTCATGCTGTTCAGCCATCACAGCGCTGTTGCCGTTTGATGCATGAGCTGCCGGCGTCGGAAAATGCTCTTGTGATTCTGCGAACGGGGAGAAAGGCGGAGGTGAAGAATTGTAAGCGAGAAGATCTGAAGCGGTAGGTGAGATATCCATAGCCAATTCTGAAAGCTCTTTGTCTTCAGCCTGATTTGCACTGGGAGTCAAGGCGCTCCGAATAGTCGATAGCATCATTAGTAGAAGTTCACACGAGAGACTTTGGGGTGTTGAGATTTGTGGGTGTTGATGAAGGTACTTCTGTTGTCACTGAATTTCTCGAGGCGATTAAGATTAATGGCCGCTAAAATTCGGCCAATCGTAACGCGCCAAGTGCCGCTAGCTCATATGCTTATTCCAGTTTACCTCGAAGTAAACTTCAAATCAGATCTTGTCACTAGGGTATTTAGATAGTTGGGCTATACAGGTCGATGCACAAAGTTATGCGTGAAATCGTGCCAAGACCTGCAAGCGGACATGTTCCGCTAGATTAGTGAAAAAACTCATATTCACTTTTACTGTACCTTAGTTGAAAGCGGTACTTGTAGGGCTGTAACCTAAGTTTTCGTTACAACACTTGCTACTATCTGACTTGCAATAGAAACTTTGATACGGAGTAGTCCCTGTTTCCTTTTCCATAACATGATCCCTAATTCTACAATATATACTACCCATTCTTTCTATGCTGAGTACGGACTCCATCCATACCTACTCAACGTGAACCTAAACACAATGCATCTGTGCTACCTGCTATTTTTCTTCTTCGTACTCAATTCTTGCCATCAAATTCGTTACACGAACCAAACCATGAGCCCAGAGATAGTCCTGTCTGCGGTTGCGATTAAGATTTCCTTATTACTGTTCTGCTACTACTGTTCAGAAGATGCGGCTCGTTTTCTTGACGGTGGCAGAGACTGCGTTAGTCAAGGTTTCTGACAGCTCCCATCTGATCCCTCACACTCATCACATCCGCCCTCCCCCCAAGGCACGCTAGCTTGTTCGGGAATGCTTGGCAATTGGACATCTTGTCGCTGTTGGATTCCGTGTTTTCCTTTCATCCCGTCTTCTTCTCCTCGCGCTCAAGTGTTGCCCTTCAATACGTTCATTTCCCGGAGCAACGTAATATCTCAACACAGTCGGATTCATATTTGAACTCTGTGTTCACTCTTCTTCCGACCCGTCTCTGGGAAAACCCGAACTCCGAGGATTGTGATTCTTCTCAATTAATCTTCATTATGCGCGTTGTTGAGACACGTTGAGCTACTTCATCTTCGCAAAGCTTTGTAAGGAAATTGTGTTGTTCTCATTCAACACTTTTCAGATTCGCGGTAATTACTGAAATGCCGTTCCCCCTCCCCTCCCCTCCCCTCCCCTTCCGAAGTGCAGCACCACTGGCACAGACTACAACGCCAACACATCCAATCCCGCCATTTCTGGCGCCATTGGCTCTATTGCCGTATTCGAAAATTCACAAACCTAGCAAACACTACCGCCACTTCATTCCATGGATCACCAGAACGTAGTCATGCACGGTCTTGCCAGTCCAGCCCTTCTCGATTTGGAGAATCTTCACCGCCGGTAGCATGCCCTTGTAACTCTTACCAAACTCCGTCCCCATCGTCATGAGCTCGCCGAAATTGTTACCGGGAGTGCTCTCGCCAACAACGCAAGGAGTGTCGGTTTCGACGCGCTTCGGCCCCAATAAACGCCGGCCAACTATAGCTTCCATCTCCATCCATGCGAAAGAAACGGCCTCATTGGCATCGCTGGGAAATTTGACTTCGTCGAGCCATGTCAGGCGCATGTGCGGGAATCTTTTCTGGATGTGATCGGTGATGTTGGGGTTGTGGGCGCCTCCACCAGCCATGTAGAGTTCGCTGATAGCCTTGTTCTTGGGGGGCAAAGCGGCAGATTGCTTTGGCCGAGATGCGAACTAAGCTTGCAATGACGTCCTCTTTCGTACCTCCGAGGCCTTCGATCTTGTGGATCAGTCTGACGGCTTCCTCGTCGCCGAAGACCTCTCGCCCCTTAGTGTTGGGGATGTCACGTTTGTACCACAAGAGTTTGTGGATGTAGTCGTCGATTACGTCTTGGAATCTGTATCGCAATTTAGGCAGGTGGAGGATGGAGTTGGTGCGCTCTGAGCTTACATGTGACCCTTTTTGCCTTCTTCTTCGCGCTTGGCTAAAATTTGGAACACAAATGTATCGACCTGTTGCGTCCTAGAGGCTTTGGGTTTCCACTCTCATGTCCAATGCCAACAGAACAGCTGCTCAGCATACCAGGCTCGCCCTGTTCTCTGGTGGATAGAGTCTACCTTGTTTTTCTTGGAGTGACACATGGAGATCATTGCTCGTACGCCATCTAAGCCGCTCGGACCGCAGCTGTCAGGTCGGCTTTTTCGGCTTTCATTTTTATCTCTTTGACCGGATCGGTATACAAGCAGAACTGGGAACCCGCACGACCGGCAGTGACCCGAAATAAGATTTAGCTGTCGAGGACATAGCTATGGTGGCACAAGAGTGGTGGTTGTTTATCATGAAAAACCAACAAACAAAACGACATGAGATAGATGAAACTTCAGAGCTGATCGACACAATGAGACCATAGTCATCATGCGTATCGGTCTTACCTCTTCTGGGAACATTCCTTCTGAGCAAAGTGGATGATGCAGATATTCCTCCAGCGGGCCTCTGTTCGCAGAAAACGATACTCCACCACTTCAGTGGTAAGAACAGCCCTGAGATTGACGTCTCACTTTGCCTCCTCCCTACTGTTCGTTCCCGACCTACGCCGCCGCAGGCTCCGTCCTCAACATTGCTCCGGGATTCGTCAAAAGCGCGAGAATCGTCTCTTATTTACGCCTTAAAGAAATAGCTGCACGTGATCGAAGTTGATATGCGTCTTCTGCCATGTCAGATATGACGGGAATACTCCAGGGCACGCAAAGGTTGCCAAAATGAGAATGCTGAGTCTCGGCACAAAGCCAATGCTAAATTTAGGGGTATCTTCTGCCGGAACAAGGGTCAATCCTGGCTCAGATCTTGGTTAGAGCCCAATACTAGCCCCCAACTTGTGTTGGTGTGAGGCGGGTAACGGCCCCAACGGGAGTTAACCTCGGTCGAGCTACCTGATAACGCTTCTTACAAGAGCTGACGGTGGGCCTGAAAAGTGAAGATTCCCCTCATTTTCGTCAGCTTTCGCGATAGCATGGTTTCCCTTCTTCTTTTTTGCTCAATTGTGTATGTGTATTTCTTGTGTATATAAGTTTCATATGTATGTATCGCTTCTCTCCTCGCAATGATGGCGGAGCAATACTCCGAGCTCGAAGTTGCGCCCAACGAACACACGGCGCCATTCCCGGAAGTCGTCGACCAAGCTGCACATGCGCCGGAACGAGACCTATCCGGCGAATCTCCAGAGCTTGACAAGAAGTCATGGCCGCCCCAAGTATGTTGCATTGCCCAGCAAGTGCAGAAAGTCTCTCCCAAAAGAATTCGGTCTGTTGACAAGTTGAATTACAGAGCCTCTCCCCTACCTCGGAGACCACTGCCTACACTCCCTCTAGACCCGACTTCAAGGACAGAGTCAGCGATTCTGCGCCAGAATATGGCTCCCCAGATCCAAACTACGATCCAAATAAAGACAGGGAAACACTGAAGGAGGCTGGCTCCCCTCCTCCACCACGAACACCTTTCGCGAATCTAGATTCGCACCCAGAAGTCGCGTCGCATAAGGAAGGGTCGGAAAGACCGCAAAAGCGGCGAGGTCTGGCCTTCTGGATTATCATCGGGCTGGTGGGCTTGATCGTCATCGCGATTGCTTTGGGCGTAGGCTTGGGTGTTGGTCTGACTAGGCATAAGAGTTCGAAGTCCTCTACAAGGTGCGGGTCCTTTTGCATGGGATTGTGCAATATTGCTCACCCTATCAAGTACTTCTCCGTTGGTGGCAAATTCTACATCGAACGCGTCATTACCTCATGGAATCTACAACGATTCGTCGGTATCGATGGTGGCATTGGGGGATGGGGACAAACGGTTATTGTTCCAGGAGGGCACTGGGAATATTCGGGAAGCCCTTTTCTCCCAATCAGCAAACTCGTGGACGAGTGATATCAACAACGTAGTAGCGGCGGATGCGAGAAATAATACGCCGCTAGCAGCACTGCTCGTGAACAGCACAGGCACTCCCTTTGCCGATGATACAGGACCTGTGGTAGGTGTTCTATCTCCTAGAGAAAGAACGATCCTATGGGCTAACTCAACCTCAAGATCTTCCTCTTCTACATAACCGCCAACAACCAACTCGCCAGCAAACAATTCATCTCAGGCTCATGGACCACCCGCGACAATTTCTCCCCAGCTGGAACCCCTAACATGACCATCACGACCGCCACCAACACGCGAGCTTTGTCCTGTACATTGCTTAACAATAACGTGCTCTCAGGCCAAGCATTCGTCTTCTACGTAGCTCAGAATGGCAGTGTCGAATCTTTAACGATTACCCCGACTTCCGCTGACAGCATCGTCGCAAGTCCTGGTCCGAGCTTACCAAGTAGCTTACAAGGAGGCCATATACTAGCGTTAGCTGCGGGCGCGTCGGATGCCAACAATGTCGTTACTCCACAGATTGGGGTCCTTACGTCAAACGGTAGTGTCTATTACGACTTGTATTTCTCCTTCTTCAACAACAGCGCCTGGACCGCACCGGAGCGTACGTGGCCCCTCTTCCCTGTTGAGACCAGCAATACGCTCGTATGCTAACGCGAGCTTTCCAGTCCAAACACTCCTCGTCCCCGCCCTGCCCCCCACCGAACAATTCACCTACCCCACCTCCCTCACCCTCGCAAACGCCTACCCCGCCACCGCCACCTCCCTCCCCCCCACTCCCACCAACGCCCCTTCCGACCCCTCCCTCCAATCAGCCTCCTACGACGAGTCCCTCATCGGCGACGTCGACATCGCACAGGTCTTCGTCAACAATCCCACCTCCCTCTCCTACACCCTCTTCGGCTTCTGGGTCAACGGGTCCGATCTGGCGGCTTACACGACGAAGAACATCGGCTTGAGCACGCAGCCGAAGAGCACGTTTCCGTACAGTAGGTTGGCGGGCGCCGTCGGCGGGAATGGGAGCGATGTCTTGCTGTATCATCAGATTAATGGAACGAGTTGGGCGGAGGATGTATATAATCTGGACGGTGGATTCTTCACGACGAGTTACTTTGATGTCGCGACCGAGTGATGAGGTTTATAACACTTTTAGGTTAGTGCAGAAGATTGGGGAGGCCAGTTGTTGGTGTGTTTGGATGAGATGAGATGAGATGAGATGATACCCGAGAGGACGAGACCTTCTCGACAACTCTAAGCCGAAAGTATAGCTGCTGCTTACCGTCGCATGCACTGCGCGAGCAGGCTTATGTCCTACAGAGTACGGTCATGGTGCTGAATGTACATATCGATTCGGCTCACCATGTGTCAAAGCGTGAATAGATGTATCCAGTAGTACACTTCCTCATTTCTGTTTGGGTTTACCAGGTGCTTTTAAAACGAAGGCTTCAAACTCTTTGGCTGGAAAAAGGTGCTACGGCTGGAAGAAGCATACAGTCAGGTGTTAAAGGCTTCGCGGAGGCGAGCATCTTCTGCCCTACTCGTATGAGTAATATTATTCGCTGGTTCCTGGATTTAGCTCGCTGAATGAGTGTGATCGGATCAGATGATAGGTTCTTAGGTATATTTTGTTAGAATTGTTAGTAAGGGCTGGATAAAGTATTTATATTCGGTGGATGGGGTGAGTACTCGAAAGCTCGATCATTGGTGCTCTAGCATTGTCTTGTACGTAAGTTTTATCATATTTATTCACTATTAAAGTTTATTCAGTAAGATTCGGCTAATTATAAGGTATCGAGTTTTGATCCTAACTTTTTAGATATATATAAAAATCTTATAAAGACGGGGGTGGCTTATTTGTACGTTTCTCTTGAGAAACCGTAGAGAAACCGAAGATCCACCGTTGAACAAAGCCGAAGCTATTCGCTAAGGTAGGTATATAAGTCAAAAACTCAGACATCGTGTGTAAAAGTCCGTACGCAAAGGGAAACACTGGAACCATCTTCTGGGGGCGCATAGATTGCACTTTAGGGACTCCAATCGGGCACCAGACTATGCTCAGGTAAGGCGCTGTCCCGAAGCCCCCCTAAGCGCATCATCCGAGTGATCCTTCGGTCGGGGCGTCGTCCGAAATCTCGACGTAGAAGTCTCGGCACGAAAACGAGACGGAAATCTGCCCCCTGCCCCCAGCTCAGTGCGGTGCCCCCCTGAGTATAAGCGTTTCCTTCAATCTGCTTGACCCCCTCCACGCCACACAGCCAGCCCACACGGTCCTTGGTAAACTGCTCCACCCTGGGTCTCAACTTGGTCTCGTGCAGATGGAAATCGTCCACGGTGCCGATGCGCAGGATACTCTGGCCCGGGAAAGCCGAGCCGACGCGGTACATGGGCGTGCCGCACGTGGAACAAAAGTGGTTGGTCATGGTGTTGCCCGAGGCGACGGTGCGCGTTTGGCGGAAGGACGTCAGGTCGTCGCGGCCGCGCAGGTGCTTCAGGTGCGTGTCGGCGACGGTGAAGTCGGATGCGAACGTGGACGCGGTGAGTTTGTGGCAGTCGGCGCAGTTGCAGGTGGAGGTGTCGACCAGGCCCGGGCCTTGGGTTGGCTGGGGGGTTTGGGAGGCGGTGTTAGAGCAGAGGAGATGAGATGGATTTGGGGGGAGAGGCGGAAGGGGGGAAATGGGGAGCCCCGCAGGCAGGTTGTCCCGTGTACACGGAGGGATAGACTCAGGTGCCAGACTTATGACTGCCAGATGCACGGCGCCACAGAAGCATGTGGCCATTGCTTCATCTTCTTTTGACCAGCTGTCATCGGCGCAGCCGGCCAGAGGAATGTAGGGTTTAGATTTGTCGGCGGCGGGGACCACGATTGTGTGTTTCTGAATAACTGTCAAGCGTGATGTAGTATTTGGAGTCGTTAAGAGAGTAAAGACCTGGTGAGCAGGGTGTTGGAACGTAGGCTGACGGAAGAGCCGGATGGGACCTCGGTGACTTCCAGTGACCTGTGCGCAACCACCTACGTACGTCTACTCCGTAGACCGATTCCGTTATTCAGCACATAGTCAGGGTATTAGTGTTCGGCCATTCTGCGGGTTGTCTCGCGAGCGCTCTTCGTGGTACTTACGTTTATGGCGTCGAAACGCCTTTCCGTGGCATGTGTGTTTATATCTGTAGGCCTGACGGCAGACTTTGCAAGCATGCAGAAATCTAAAGATTCTCGTGATCCATGTATTGCTAATACTTGACACATACTAGCGATGTTGGGCTCTATAATGCGCACAAAATTCAGGTTCTCCACGACGAACTTTCAACAGCTTGCCAGGACAACATATCTCAGTTCTCTTGTGTCGAAGACGTTCTCCGGGGTCCAGGGACCCCTAACCCAAGCGGGCTTAGATGCCTTCCAAGCTGAGTTTCATTATCACTCGACGCTTGTGCAGCCGCTACTACTTAGATATAAGGTATTGCTGGACTTAAGACAGGGCAAGAGCATTTTAGAAAGGCTGCCGCTGTTGGATATGAAAGGATTGCCGACCTCCAAGCAGATGTCTAGGATACGAGAGCAGTGGTTGACGAAAGAAGCTATCAAGCCATTACACAGTCGGAGAAGTTTATGAATTAGGTACGACGAGGTATATTCGACGCCACAAACTCAGAATCCGCGTAAATCGAAGAGGTTGGGTGTATGAAGGCACAAGTCATGCAAAAGCTTCACCGCATTCCGGAAAAGTAGGAAGCTGTCCCCAGCATGGCAAGCGAGCATTTATCGACTCTACAGAGCATTGTCGTGATTATGGTTTGCGATACCGCGCTCAATTTCGCCCAACTCGATGCACAGGCCTTTCAGTTTGATTTGGGTACCTTTACGTCCACCCAAGTGGATTGATCGGTTGGGGTTGAATTTCGCAAGGTCGCCAGTCTTGTACAGGCGTCTGACCTTTCCCGCATCCGTCCTTGGGCCCCATAACGGGCTCTCGATGAACACTTCATCAATCCTCGCTTGGTTCTTGGGGTATCCGCGAGCCAGGATGGGCCCTTCGATCAAGAGCTCACCCACACCCCCTATCGGGACGAGTTTATCGTGGTCTTCGGCATCCAAAACCCAGCGAAGTCCTCCGACTGCCCAACCAATGTCGGCCGGGTCTGTGTCTGGCATCATGTCGCATTGCTTGCTTCTATCGAGCGTTCGCTGGGACCAGATCCATTGATTAGCTGTAGACGCCCAGCCCACGTCTCGACATCAACCTTTGCAAGAGGTTCGCCTCCCAACGCCAAAATCTTCAGGTTTGGGATACTGGATGGTTTGATCATTTTGGCGACGGAATGAGTCAGGAATGCCCATGTTGTTGCCATGTCGTTGATGAGATGGGCAGGGCCCAATATCATTGCTGGAGTGCTCGGATAATAGATACATACACCCGAGATCAAGGAAGTCGGGATCTCGAGTATGCCCACATCAAGAATGAACGATGCGAGCTGTAGGATTCGGCTTGATGGGAGTATGCGGGCTTTGGCTGCGTGCTGGAATGATCCACTGCCAAACTCCGAATGCTCAATAAGACATTCCTTTGGCGAAACGGTATCACAGGTGAAGATTACGTATAATAGACTGGATGGTGTAACGTTAATTGAGAGTGCTCGGTCGTGAATCGGAAGCTTAGTGATAGAGTTTTGGTCGACTATGACGGTTGGTTAGCGGTGGTTCCCCACGAAGCGGTTTGTGAGAAGACGAGTTGACCAGCTTGGCTCCTACCTGGCTCATCATGACCTGCCTACCGTTTTTAGGATGGGAAGGGTCAATGAAGACGAAGGCAGCACCAGCCTTGATTACGCCAAGAAGTCTGACAATGACCCATGCCGATTTCTCGAAGCATAAAGGCACAATGTCATGCGATTTAATGCCTAAATCCACCAGGAGATGAACTAGGCGAGGGGACAGGTCATCGAGTTGGTTGAAAGCCGAAGGTAGCGTCATGTGCACGTACAGCGGTTGCATCTGGCTGTACATCTACATGTTTCTTGATCAATACGTGAGCGCACTCGTACACAAGCGTAGGTTGGGTTTCATTTCAGGTCCATACTTGCTCCATGTCATCAGTGTAAGAAGGAACTGCTCGGACATGAGCGTCTGGAGACTTTGGGTGAGTGGGCAGAGGTGCTTTATCCCGCAGAAGAGCCGCCATTCTATATATTGTAAGTTAAAGAGGAGGAAAGGGTTGCTGGAGTGGCACGTTCAATTTAATTGCTGCTGTTGAGTATCAGGTGCAAGCTGTTTTCGCTAGGCGTGTACGGCCTTGAAAAATTCGTTCGAAAGGTACAAGGCGGCGGCCTTGAAAAATTCGTTCGAAAGGTACAAGGCGGGGATGCGAGGGAATTGCCGCGCACAATGTGATCTGAGGTCAATCCAGCAGAGGAAAAGGAAGATACCTATATGGTAGCTTTGAAGTGAGCAATAACTGCTGCTGCTATAGCACTCAATGATACGTAGAGAGCTCGATACTGTGAGTAGAGCTCGATGCTTGGACGGAAAGGATTCGTAATTGCTGTATATCGTCTGGTATAAAAGTTTGCTTGGTCTGAAGAAGACTGCGAGGTGGAGATGTTGAGATGTCGAGCCGTTGCACCAAACAAGAATGTATGGACACTGTCCTCGTGATGGTGGGCACTAGTTTGAATATTGTTGATTTGGTCCAAAGTATCGAAGTCCTTTAGTAGAATCTGAAACAGAAGTTGTCTGAGATTCAGCAATCGATCAAACCCTGCATAGTACAAATGCCACCATTTCGGTTCCGCATCAAAACCACTGTAAACGCAGTGAGGTCACCCTGAGGTTTAGATTTCAGCCCTCGCCGTGCGGCCTCTTCATGCATGCTGTGCCATATTCGCGCATCATATCAGCTGCGCATTTCTCGCCATCCGAAACAATGCTAAACCCATCACTTCCAGCTTGGCTTGAAATCATACAGGAGCTGAGTGAAAGCAAATGGCAGGTCAGCACTCAGGGGGAAGATGGGCAGCCCCAATCGGACTACTAGGAGAGTGAAGATTGTGTTGTTCAGACATCGGGAGCTTGGAGGGTTCTAGTTGCGGGGCGAGCGGTACCTAGAGTACCTCTGAGTTAGATATTCGCAGGCGGTATACAAAATGCGCACACTGCTACCCCTATTTTCATAATCATTGGGAAACTAGAATCGCGATTTTGGCACCCCCCTTCAAGAAACAGAAAAAGTGCTTTTCTTAAATAGCCTCACAACGATAACTTGTAACGTTCTAAAAAATCTCTAGATTTTAATAATTATATAAGAGATTAAGAATATCGAATTATAAAAGATTCTAATTATTCGTTTTATTATAGAATAAAGATTTAATAAATTTCTAGATTTTTTAAAATAGTCTTAACGATAAAAAAATAGTCGAGGTAAAATTTTCAAGTTCGCGATATATTCTCACTTTTTAAATCTTTCTAAAATTTAGAGATAGATTACTTAATATAATAAGTAAATATCGTAGAATTTTTAAACTATAAAAATAAGTAATAGTAAGGTTATATAGGAAAATTCAAATTTTTAATTTTTAATTATAAGAGGGTGTTAAATTCGCAGATTTTTTTTTAGTTTCCCAATAATTAAGAAAATAGAAGTGTGTGTGTGTGTATATGATTTCTATATCGGAGAGACGTCTCTCTAGCCATATAGGCAAGAGTAAGACCGTTTTTCCCCACTCGGCCTTTCGACTATATCCGATTTTTATATATAATATACTATCTAGAGTAATTTATACGTCTAATATATATAAAGATATAGAGAAAAGAGAAGAGAAGAAATAGTATTAATTAAAGAGTTATCTTCGGGCTATACCTCCTTAATTCTATTTTATCTCACTTTCATCGAAGTTCCTTATTCGTATTATTTATTCTATTATCTTTCGTTAAGTATTAATTAATCGATTAGCTTTTATAAAGTTACTTGAGAGGTAATATCTTAAATATCTTTCTTAAAGTAATTATCTCTATACTCTATAACTATTATAATATCGAATAACGACGTCTATAGAATATATTCTCTTTTAGAGAATTATCGTTATATTATAATTATACTTTAGCTACTATAATCGCTAGATTAATTATCTATATCTTTTATATTCTTAGATCTCATATCTAGATAAGATCGTTATATTACTTTTCTATCTATAATATTTAACTTAATACTTAAATAATTTCTATCTCGCGAATAAGCTTCTAAAAATCTATTTTAAGAATATTTTCTACGTTAACTTCTCTAAATATATTACTATTATATCGTATAGTAAATATTAAATATATTCTTTTTCGTATATCGATAGTTATTATCTATAATATCGCCTCGAAATAATAAATTATATATTCGCTCGAAGATAGATTAATTAGCTTCGCTAGAAAGTCTTTTATAAGAGAATTTACGCTTATATTTATTATAAGAATATACTATTTCTTTAAATTCTCGTCTTATATAAAGACTATAGCTTTAAAGCGAAGATATTTAAATTTAGTTATTCGTTATAAATCGTTTAACTTCTCTAATAAAGCGATATAATTACTATTATACTCCTTTAAAAGAGTATTTTATAAATCTTTAATAGTATTATAGTCGATCTCGATCTTATCTTCTTAGCTATATTTAGAGTTATAAGTAATTATCTTTAAATATAATAACGCTAATATATTCTATACTATATATAAAATATAACGTTTTTATATCTCTTTAAATATCTTAATTATAATAGTTATCGCTAAGAGTAGAAAGATATTATAGAATATTATAGACGAGATTAAGAATAATAAAACTTAACTTAATTAATTAGAGATTATATCTAGAATTTATTAATATAAATAAAGATTTAAGAGTTAAAAATTAAATATAATTTATATTAAAAGAAAGATAAAAGCTTCGAAATTATATATAATCTCTTATTATAGAATATAGCTATCGACTATTTTATTAATAGAGTAATTATTTCTCTAGTAACTATCTATAATAAGAGTATTTTATATATACGATTTCTCTATTAATTCTATAAGTAGATATATTATAAACTACTTATTCGAGAGAATAAGATTAAAAGAATAAGATTATATTACTATAGATAAATACTAAATTCGTTATATTCTTTTATATTAATCTAAAACTTAATTAATCTTCTCGAGTTTAAAAGCTCTCTCTCTTATTATCATTTCCGCGAAAGAAAATATCTTAGAGAGATAATAATATTAATATTAAAGGGGCTCTATAGTCTATACCCGAGTTTATATAATATATATCTTATTTTATAGAATTAGAATCGAGATATTATTTTTATTCTACTATTTAAGACTATAATAGAACTACGAGATATTTATTTCTCTTTCTAAGATCCTCGAAAGTCTTATCTTTTATATCGTCTATTACTTTTAATATTATACTTATTCTATTAAATTTATATATTTATTATTCTATAGACTATAAGATTATCGCATTTAATTATCGAGTTAAGAGAACTTCTTACTATAGCGCGTATTAGATTTTCAAATATAAGAAGATTAATTAATATAATTAATATATTCTTAGCTTACTTAGAAGTATAATAATTATCTTCGGGCGAGTTATAAAAGGCGCTATATTTAACCTCTAATAGTAGAGATAATAACTTCTAATAATAATATTCTATTATTATTAAAAGGCGATAACGAATAAAGATATTTCTCGTAAAGGCTAACTTCTATAAGATTTCTAGAATTCTTAAAACGTTATATTTAATACTTTTAATTAATATTACGTCGAAGAGTAGAAGATAAATATAAAAAGAAAAGAAAATGATATTAATAATACTAATAAAATAGTCTATAAATAGAATAATTAAATATTATCTATTCGAGAATATTAAAACGTATAAATTAAACTCTAATTTTACGGCTTTTTAGAAATATACTTTTATCTATAATATTTATTAATACCTTAACTATAAATTATCTTTAATATTAAATTTCTTATTATAATATCTATATTTAATAAATTAAATTATAACTTTATTAAAGACTTTTAGCATTTATATTCTTATTATAAATTTTACTACTTTTATTATAAGATTTAATTTAAATAAAATATTCTTAATATTAATTAATTAATTATCTTAAGTAATCTATTTATCTTCTATATATAGAGAATATATTATAAGAATATAATCTCGAGTCTAATTATCTTCTCTATAGTTATACTTAGATAAATTAATTATCTAATATATATAAAGAAGATTTTTAAGAGCTAACTTCTTAGTTTTTAGCTATATTATTATTAAGCTTATAGCTTTCTTTATTCCTATATAAAAGGCTATAACGCTATAATAAAATATAAAAACGAGTTACTTAAGCTCGATATCTTAGATATATATCTTTTAGAGTACTTACTAATTATTATAAATTAGCTTTTTAATACGCTATTTAACTATTAAGAGTAAATAGAACTCGTTCTCTTCGATATCTTTTTTCGATATTCATTTAGCGAGCTTATCCGCTACTTCGTTCTCTAGAATATCTTTATAAACTATAATTTATTATAGAGTAATAGATATATTTATCTCTTTAAGCTTTATTAGCTTCTTTATTATTCTATTAAGAATATACTATTTTATTTATTCTCTAGAGTTAGCTATTAATTATATTACTACTTAATTATCTATTTAGATAATTAGACTTAAGAAGATAATATTAATAGCTATTTCGTATATTATATTAATTTCTTTTAGCTCGCCTACGTATATAGTATAATACTCGCTATCGTCGAGATATCGTATTTAGATATTAATAACTTAGAGAGCGTAGACGAAGACTTCGATTTTATTTTTTATTTCGCTATCGTCTTTATATATATATAGCGAGATATAATCGATATTAATAATCTTATTATACTACTTAATAACTTTCTTTTTATTTTTACTAATTATTATCTTTAGTAGTTTCTATTATAGAAGTATAATATAGGGGATATATTACTTTATTAGGCTTTACGCTTATTATCGATATATAATATCTTTAATTTATTTTAAAAGGCTTCTAAGCTTCGCTCTTTTATTAGCTAGCTTTTACTATTTATTTATATCTTATATAGATCTAATAATATCGTAGTTAAGATAGATTTAAATCTTAATAATAGCCTCTACGATAGCTTTTTTTAAGGCGAGATTAATTAAAAATTAATAATATTCGATATTTAAGGCGACCCTTAAGATATTCTTCTACCCTTCTATAATAATATATGCTATTCTCTTCTATATAGCTCGAAATATCTTAAATATCTTTTATTTTCTACTCTTATATTCTACGACTAGTAGTATATACTAGACTACGCATCTAAATAGTAGTATAAATAGAATTATTCCTTAATAGAGTTTCTATAGATCTTTATAAGAAATACCTTAGACTAATCCCGCGTAACTTATTAGTTTATTAAATTTTATAATAACTTTAACTTCGAGTAATTATATATAATTTTTTTATTCTAGCCTTAAGTTAAGTATAAGCTTAAGAAGTCTTATCGCCGCTTTAAGCTTTATAATATAAGTATCTAGATCTAATAATACGTTAAGATTATTATCTACTTACTTCTTTATTATTCTCATTATAATTAACTAGAAGTATATAAATTAATATTTATCTATCTCGAATTTCGATATATATATTATTACTTATTTCTAAATTTCGGCGTATATTACTCTTAGCGTTTTATAGTTAGCTTAAATTATAAGATCTCTTATAAATATATTAATATCGTCGATATAAATAAGTATTAGATGGCTTTTCGCTCTATAGATATCTATAATATCTACGTTATAGAATAGATAGAGGATAAGAAAAATTAAAGAGCTTTAAGAAATCTTAGTCTTAACTTCGTATTTAGATAACTCGCTTTTAAATATAGCGATAACCGTTAATCTATTATCTAGGAAACTTATAATTTACTTAATAGCTTTTTCGCTAATACCTCTTTTTCTTAAGTTATAAATTAATTAAAAATAAGAGATATTATTAAAGATATCTTTAATATCTAGTATTAATAGCGAAGCTATCTAATTATTCTTAAACTTCTAAATCTTATATACTTCTTCGAGTACTATATAAATTATATTCTCGATTAATAATAATTTTCTTTTATTTATATACTCTTTAGAAAGTAATTAATATTTTTCTACTAAGTAGCTAATTCTTATAGCGATAATCTTTTTAAGTCTCTTTTCTAATATACTAAGAAAGGCGATTAATTTATACGATTTAGGCTAAGTATAATTATTCTTATTAAGTTTCCTTAGCACTATTATTCTTAAATAATAAAAATACTTTAAATAATATTCGAGGTTAAAATATACGTTATAGATATAATCTATTTATTTCTCTATATATTCGAGAGCGAGTTATAGAACTCGAAAGATTAATTTAATTACTTCGACGACTTTATTAAGATAACTTATAAGTATTACTTATCGAACTTCTTATATTATAATTAATAGAAATTCTTTCGAGTTAGAGTATTAATACTCTTATAAATTATTTAAATTTACTTATCTCGCTTTAGAAAAGAAGATATTTTTTAAAAGCGTTATCTTTTTCTTAGCTTCGATAGCGATAGTATTATTAGACCCCGCGAGTTCTAACGTAAAAAATACGATTCTAGTCTATTCGCTCTTAATCTATTTATCTAGTCTTTAGAGTTTCTTATTACTATTATATTTCTTTATATATTACCTCTAGCCTTTTATTCTCTTACTTTTAATAAGTCTTAACTTTATATTTTAAGCTATATTAAACTTTCTTCTATCTTCTCTATCTTAAGTTTATTACTATTATAACTCTAGTCTTTTAATCTTTAGAATAGTCTTTTTACTCTTTAAGTCTATATTAAATTTAAACTTTATAGTAATTAGATTAATTAAGATAATATTCTATATTATTTTAATTAGAATCTTAATAAGATAATTTATCTATTTATCTAGATCTTTAATAATTATAATAAAAACGTTAATTAATAATAATTTAAATTAAAGACTATTATAGAAAGTTATTTTATTAATCTTCTTCTAATTATAAACCTCTTTCAAGAGTATTAGATATACGTTTTAATTTAATTCTATAAGAATCGCTTTATAATCTAAATCGAAATTTAGTTTCTTTATAATATTATATTTAATTATAGTATTAGCTATATTTATTATAAGTAGAATAAGATTTATAATAATTACCTTACTTGACTTTCTTAATTTAAAGATAAGTATATCTTCTCGCGTTAATAAGTAAAGCTTAGTTTCGCTAATAATATCTATTAGCTATAAGATCTCTCGATATTAATATTTTCTAGAGCCTGTTTATAGAGAATAATATAGATTAAAATCGTTTATAATTAAATACTTATTAGTCGTATTTCTTATAATCGCGATTCGAAGAGTATCGAGAGAGATAATTTCTAAGTAATCTCGAGTAATCTTATTTCTATTTATACGAGAGTAGGCCTCTTATCTTTAAGAGGATAATACGTTATAGATATTATATATATAAAGAGTTTTCTAATCTAGCTTCTAAGGCTTAAGCGTTATTATTATTAAATCTACGCTATATACTTAAAAGTATTACTTATTTTTAGAAATTCTAATACTAACGTAGATATATACTTTAATTAATTCTTCGCGATTCGGGTAGTAAATATAAAAGTCTACTAAGGCTAAATAAAATATCTATTTCTTTCTAGAATTCTTCTAGAGTTTCTAGATAACTAAGATATCGTATTAGAATAGAATATATTTCTAAAAGAGTAGAACTATAATATTTAATAATTTATCGACGTTATACTATAGTATTCTAAATCGCGGTTTTAATAGCTTTAATACTTATTATTTCGAGTATACTCTTATTAAAAATTATCGTAGAATAAGATATCTATAGTATTTTTATTAATACCGCTATTACTAATATTACTATTCTCGTTATCTATAATTTTAAAGCTTTATATAATTCGATAGTATAATTCTATAGAGGTTTAGCGACTCGATTTAGTCTAAGAGAATCTTATCTTAAATTCTCTTAATAACGCCGTATAACTCTTCCTAGCCGCTTCTTAGATAGAAGTTTTTTTATTTACTAGTTTATCGTAAAAGAGTAAACTCAAAGCTTTTTTATTAGATTTATTTATAAAGAGTATTTAATTTTCTTTATCTACGACTTTTATAGCTTTCGCGTCCCTTCTTAGCTACTTAAATAAATCTTTATATTATTAAAAAGTTAATATAAATAAATTCTCGAATAGAATATTCTATCTCTAAAGATTCGTAAGATTAAAGATTTTGATTTAAGTCGATAGCGGCGTCTATATTATCATTTTATTATTTCTCTTTTACTTTCTATAGCGATCTTTATTCGACGATATAAGCGAGCTTCTTATCGTGCTTATTCTTTTCTCTATTTTTATTATCTACTATAACTTCTCTAAGAGTAAGAGAGTACTATTGAATATAAATAAAGGCGGAGAAATATTCGCTTTCGTAATCGCTGCGGCTTTAATTATTATAATATCTAATTACGCCGTAGTTTTTTATTAAAAGATCTCGATAAATATCTTAATCTAGATATCTAGAATCTCGATATAAATCGATAATAACTCTATTATTTCGATATCTAGATAAGTCTATTAAGTAATAATTTTCTTTATTATTACCGCGATAAGAGCGATAATAGCTTACTTAAATTTTTTAACTCTCTTTAACTTAATTATATTTAACTCTATATTTCGAAGTATAATTATATTATCGCTTAAATTTTAAAACTAATTAATATTAATATATATAAAAGAATAAGATAGAGCTAAGCTATAAAATCTTAAATTTATATATATAGTTAATTATAAATTTAGAGTTACTACGCTCTTTAGTTAGATCGACTAAGTTAGCTCGCTAGCTCTCTCGAGCTCTCTTATTAAAAATTTATATATAGAAGTTTTATACTTTAAAGTACTTAGCTTACGATATATATAGTTACTTTATAATTCCTTAAATTATAAAGCTCGCTTTACGCTTTCTAACGCTATAAAAATTATAAAGTTTAATCTACTATTAATAGAGCGAAGTAGTATTTAAATATAATTATACGAAACGCGTCTGGAATCGAATAATCCTTCCACCTATTTATATAATTATTATTCTTCTATCTCTCTATTAATTCTATTAATTCTATTAATATAAATATAATTATTCTTAATATCTCTCGCGGAAACGTTACTAAACGCTTTAGATATATATATTTCTTTTATCTATCTCTTAGAGTCTCTACTAATACTCTTAAACTATCTCTTAATAAATTCGCTACTATTAATAATCGAGGCCGCAAGCGATCTACTACTATTTATAAACGCCTTAAAAGGCCCTTAAAAAGAGCTTGAACGGATACGTTTTTTTTTATAGATTTCTTTTAAATTAGCGATAGTATATCTAGCGTTACTATCTTCTAAGACGCGTCTTTCTTCTTTATCTATTCTTTATTATTCTATTTTAAAGTCTCTTAACGCGTATTAGATCTTAAATATCGTTAAGAAGAAGCTTCTAAACGAGAGGAAGACGCTATCGAAGACTCTCTATTGCGAGATCTATTACTAAACTTCTTTAATAATAATTCTTTCGATAGCTTATATTCTTTTAACCTATCTTCTAGCTCTTATATAAATTCTATTTAATCTTTAATAAGGCTCGCTAATTATATCGCGCGTTATTTATATATTATAGAGTCTATATAGTATAATTTAAATCTTATAAATTAGATTTACGATAGCTACGATATAATATTATAAAAAGATAAAATTATTAAATAATACTACGATAGCGAAAAGACTAAAGTTAATATATTTAAAATAGATATTGATTAAGAAGTAAACGATATAGAATAAGATTATAAGAGCGTCGAAATGAGTATAAATAATTCGATTAATCTTAGCGAGTATATTATTAATTAAATCCTCTATTCTTTAACGTTAGAAATCTTAAATTTTACTAATAATTATAAAGAATTTCGCCGCTATAGCGTTTAGTATAATAATATAACCTCTATAGTCTTATAGTAGATTACTATTAATTATTTAATTATCTTATATATATATAAAATCTAGAAAGCGATTACTACTCATATATCTACTCTAGCGCCTCTAGAGAGCGAAAAATCGATCTTTAGTTAAATCTATATTATAAATAATACTTAAGATTAATTTATAATATAATATAATTTTCTCTTAATCGCGTTTTTCATACTAACTTTACTAGATATAGCTACTATAATTATATTAATTAAACGCTTTATCGTAAAATAGTTATAATCTTTAAAAGTATTAATCTCTATATTAATATCCTTAAATCGATATTCGAAAGACTAAAGATCGATTTAAATATACGAGGCTATAAGTTACTCTATAAGAACTTATAATATTATAATCTACGTATTTATAATCGTTCTACTTTAAATAAGATCGCTATCGTCTAAAAGAGTAATATCGATAATTTACTAGATATATCTAAGGCTAGAAATATATTAATAGAGACTTAAAGTAATAAGAGATTTAGTATACTATATTAATATCTAGTCTATATATCTCTACGCTATTCTCTTATCTTTCTATTCGATAAATAGTTATAGTATAATAATATATCTTATATAGATAATATATTAAATAGAAGTTTTCTTATCTAGCGAAGTAGAAATAGCGAAGTTATCTTATAAGTTAGAGGAATTATTAATCGAGATAACTCTATACGAGTAACGCTTATCTTATATTATAGATTTATCTTATCTATTTCTTCTATTTTATTAATCGCTAACTTTCTATAGATATATAATATAGAGTTATTCTAGTAAGTTTAATCGCTTTCTTTACTACGATAGACTACTATAGTATTTTATCTACGATATCTATATAATTATCGAAAGTAATAAACTCTATTAATTAAAGATAAATTAGAAGATTATTTAAATCGATATCTATTAAGTAGTTATTGATATTTACGTCGATAAAGTTATTATAGATAATTAGACTAATAAATAACGTATTATTCTCTCTTTCTTCTATTAAGAAGACCTACGATTTATGAAATAACTCTATTAGAATATTATTACCCTATTTACTAAGTTCGGCCGATTGAATCTCTTTACGACTTTTATCTATAATCTAAAATAGATTAAGATTATCGAAAATCTTCTATTTAACGAATACGTTATTAATTAATCTAATCTAATTACTAGAGTATTTAGATTAAAGTTAAAGACTCTTATAAATAATATTCTAAAGGAGAAGATATTAGATATACTTTTATTCTTCTTATTCTCTATTATAGTATAATAGCTCTCTTCTATTCTATTTAATAGAGTAGTCTTTTAGACGATATATTAGTTAGACGATTAGTATAGATAATAGTCTCTAAGAGTACTTCTAATATGATTTAGCTTTCTATACGTCATAATTTCTATTAATTAGCCCTACGATATCGTTTAAAAAATTTCTTTATCTCTATAAGAGCGAAGTACGGCTAATTAAAATATCGATTAATCTTAACTCTAACTAACTTTACGAATAATAGATCGAGTTCCCGCCTATATCTATATTATAGAATTTCAAAAATAAGATCTATCGCATGTCTATATCCTTATTATATTATACTTTAAAGATTAATTTTTTAGCGTCGCTAAGATCGACACCGCTATTAATACTAAGATTTCTAATTAAAGTCTATTTCTTAATCTCTATACAATCGTTATTAGATATATACTTTATAGAAACTATAGCTAGTATACTATTAATAGAATAAATACTATTTTATCTTATTAAGACTTAGATAAGAACGTATATAGTAAGTAGTTTCCGAAGGACTTTAGCGACTATATCGTCTTTAAACTAGACTTTAAATATCTTATATATTATCGATATAGGCCTACTAAGATATTAGATAATAAATCTAAGTAGAATTACTAGATAATACTTTATAGTCTCTATTTATTAGCTAAGTATAACGCTTATATTAATATAAAGATTTACGTTAATATTAAAGTTTATAAATATATTTTTAAGTATATTTATAAGAGTAGCGATTAAGCTAGTTTTTAAATAGAGCGTAAGAATAATATAGATTAAAACGATATAGGCCTAGATTAGATAAATGAGATTTAAGAGTATTAAGATATACGATAAGTAAGCTCTACGAAAGTCTATTAAAGAATTTTTAGCTTTAAATTATATAATTATAATTCTTCTATCGAACGATTATTTATTTATCTTTCGAATTAATAAGACGTAATATTTAATAATAATAATAATTTAAACTAGATAATCGATATTATAGGTAAACGCTAGATTAAGTTAATAGTCTTTTTTTAGCTAAATTAACAACGTCGACAGCGAAGATAAATAGAAGATCTCTTCTATATCGATCTATTAATGTAATATATCTAGAAAAAGAATAAGTAAGATATATTTAAATAGAGTTTATATTAGAGGCGTAGGGGTATTATTATAAGAATATACTATATTAATTCGAACGCTGAAAAGCTCTTCTATCTACGATATCTTCTTCTAAATATATTAAACTCTATATTCTTCGAAGACTTATATACGATAAATAATAATATTCTTTTTTTCTATTATAGTATTTATATAATAAGAGACTTACTTTATAATAACGTTAAATAAGATTAAGTATTAAATAAAGTAGCGGTCTAGTAGAGAGAATATATCTTATAAGATTTCTTTATAATAATTCTACTATAATATAAGCTCGATAACTCTCTAAATTTATAAAATAATTATAAATTAAGATATATAGATAATTTCTTCTTTATTAGATAGAAATACTTTAAGCGTAGTATAAATAGCTTATCGCGCTAACGATAATATTAAAATATTACGACTTTTTTTTAGTATAGTATTTCTTTTTTTATATACTAAAACTTTTCGCGCTAGATGTATTTTTTCTTAATAATTTCTTTAATAAGTTAAAGTACTTTAAGCTATAGAATAAGAAGATTACCGCGCTAACGGTGATTTTAAAATATCGCGACTTTTTTTAATATAATATTCTTTTTTTAGCTACTAAAACTTTTCGCGCTAGACGTATTTTTTCTTTTTTTACCCGTAAATAATTTGATTCTTCTTTCGTACTTTACGTATATTTCTTAACTAATACTTATTATTCTTTATTTAGATTATCTAATAATCTTATTTATATCCTTTAAACTTAGTATTATACTCTTTCTCTATCGAACGATATATAATATAAGTAGATCGTTATCGAAGACTTCTATCTTTATTTAATTTAAATTCGCTTAAAGAAAAATAATATTAGCTTTATAAAGAATATTAGTCTTATTATTAACTTTAGTCTATTCGTAATTTAGCGAGATTACGAATAGTATTATATTAATAATTAAAATCGACTTCTACGCGAAGTATATAGCTATTAAATTAATATCTAAGATTAGATATAGATAAGTTTTAATAATAATTAAATTACTATAGCTAACGCTATTTAAAACGCGATCTCTTATTTTAATAGTTAACTCTTCTTTCTTAATAACTATAAAGATATTAATAAGATTATACTTTAGAATATTGTATTATAAAAAGTATAAAATAACTTTAAGATAGCTGTTGCTATAGCTTTATCTAATATCGCCTTTATCCTTCTTTAAGGTGGTATTACCACTTATTCTCGCTTTAAGATCTCTCTTAATATTATTACTTAGTTTAATTATAATATATTAATAGAATTTAATTTAACTTAGTTATTAAAGGCGATCGAGCTTATTTTCTAAGATAAGATCTTTATATAAAATCGCTACGATATCGAGACCGTCGATTATATACTTTAAAATATTTAAAAGAACTCTACTCCTTTTAATAGTATAATTATATACTTCTACGGTGACTTTCATTAAATTCTTTTAGTTATTAAGAGTACTAAGTTAGATTATATCGCTCGAGCTACGTTAAAAGCGTCTTATCTTTAAAATTATATTTAAATTCTTAGACTAATAGAAAATATAAGACTTCGAAATCTTAATCTTATTAATTAAGGTCGAACTAATATAAAGGAATTCGCTTAAAGGCTATTAGATATAGATAATAATATCTTAATAAGCTTTAAAGAACGAGAAGCGATTAATTAGTTTATCGAGTAATTATTAAATAACTTTATTACTTAGCTAATTAATACTATTTATAATAATTTTAACTTATATCGAATAGCTAATTTTTATACATCTAAAGCGATTCTTTATATTTTTAATAAGAATATTGCTCGATTTAATAGTTAAGTTCTTAATAAGTTTTCTAGAATTAAGATTATTTATAATAGTAGAGATTAAGTCGTTAATAAGGAAGATAGCTTTCTTCTATCTACTAAAATAATAAATACCTTTAAATCGATCTTACTTTTATCTTATTATTTAAAGTTAAAATAGAATTATATAATAATATTATTAAGGAATTTAAAGTAGCGTATAGATTTATATAATAGAATACGTCTATAAGTTAAGTATATTAGATCTAAGATACTCGATTATTATATTCTTAAGAGCGAATATAATAATAAATAATATTATATATTACGTATTCCTCTAACTTCGTCTAATTTAAATAATC